>NW_019392915.1:0-356488 GCF_000648675.2 Cimex lectularius | reverse complement strand
GGAAGTTGATGTCCGAGTGGATCGCGGTCACGATAGCTCAAGTGGTAGAGCAGCGGCGTATTTAGCCGAAGATCGTGGGTAAACTAAAAACCTTAATTAATTGTAATTGTTAATAACGCTAGTTAACAAAATGACATTTAATTTTTTGCTAAAACTCGTGCGCCGTTTTAATTTGTTTATATCCTCTCTGATTATTTTATACATACAAAAAAACCTCTTTGCTGACTACGCATAATTTAATTTGTCAGGCATAATGATTTCGGTTTTTAACATAAAATTTAACAAAAAAATTAAGAATTTCTGTATTCTATTAACGTGATAATGCACCTTTAAGATTTACATAATTAATTGAAATATTAAACAGAGTTTTGTGGTGTTAGTGACTGTTAGTTAATGATTATTTGGATATCGTGAGATGCGGTCTGGTGTGACGTAGGCTCTAGAAAAACATTTTCTTTATCGTGCCAACGTTTCGATCTTTATTGAGATCATCTTCAGGGCCTGGGATTTATAAACAGTGTTTAAATTTTACAAATACAAGTAGGATGTGAAAAAATGAATTTATACCATGCTAGAAATTTTAGATTAAAAAAATAAATAAATAAAATGAATTTATACAATACTAGAAAGCTTTAGATTAAAAAAAAGAATTTATACAATGCTAGAAAATTTTATATTAAAAAAAAAATTATACAATACTAAAAAATTTCAGATTAAATCAAAGTATTTTCACTCACTCAAAGTGTTTGTTTTCCGGGTGGATGTGTCATTCTTGTGTGTTAAAACATCAGTATCTCACTGGCACTCTCAACACGACACAGAAGAATGACATATCTACAAATACTTTGATTGAATCTGAAATTTTCTAGTATTGTATAAATTCATTTTTTTCACATCCTACATGTATTTGTAAAATTTAAAGTATGTTTATAAATCCCCGGCCATGAAGATGATCTCAATAAAGATCGAAACGTTGGCACGACAAAGAAAATGTTTTTCTGAAACCTACGTCACACCAGACCGCATCTTACGACCTCCAAATAAATATTAATATAAATTACCATTGAAGTGCTCTATGAACTGAGTATAAGTAACTCTATGCTCTATGAATTAAGTAAAATTTATCTACTCGGCAAATCTTTACAGTTTGTTTCGTCGCAATTTAACGGAGGACAAGAGACAAAGCTAGAGAGAAAATATCGAGTGAGATGGTCCGTTCTAATTATCTTATTACTGTTGGGATTATAAAATCAGTGTTATAGAGATTCCGAGGATGCTTGTCTTCTATTCCAGCATGTGTGGCTTGATTGAGAGCGCGATAAATACCAAGTGAAGGAAACCTAGGACAGTAGAAAGAAATAGAGAAAAAGATAGATACATAGATTGAGAGCGCGATAAAGACTATGTAAAAGGAAATCAAGGACGGTAGAAATACATAGAAAAAGAGAGAGTAGAGGAGATAGAGAAATATTGCCGGCAGGGCAAAGAGAGGAAGAATAAGTGAACAACAGAACGAGAAGAAATTCCGAGGAAGCTTGCTTAATTGTCTAGTATGTGATTGAGAGCGCGATAAAGAACAAGTGAAAGGAGACCTAGGACAGTAGAAAGAAACAGAGAAAGATATAGAAAGATAGATTGAGGCATAGAGATAGATAGATAGATAGATAGGGAGAGAGTGAGAAAGTGAGTGAGTGAGTGAGAGGGAGAGAGAGGGAGAAAAAGAGAAAGATAAAGAAAGAGAGAAAGAGAGTGAGTGAGTGAACAATATAAAAAAGAAGAACATGCCAAATTTAAGATAAACAAAATGATATTCCCTCTTTCTGCTTAACTCTGTAAGAGACGTCACAACAAGCAGAACGCCCGGGTCAAAATATTATTTGTATCTCTTTTCACTGTGTTCAGGACGGACTTTTATCATTTTGCCGCATTGGCCAGAAGTCTCTGGAGACGTTCGGGGGAGGGTATTCCATTATCCGAAGGCCGACGGGAAAGGCCCAATAAACTTCGCCGCTGATTTCGAAGAGTGAAGGCCTCGGCCGGCTGCCAAACACGTGTAACAATCAAAACCAGTCTGATCCCCGAGGGTAATGGGAAGTTTATGCATCGATTTATCTATCCGCCTTCCTCACGGGAAAGACAAGTAAATTGCAGGTGGGTTTAATAGGGCAGTCAGTAGTTGTGAATTTTCTTTTCAAACGTGATTATTACACGGCCTCTTATTAGAGATAGATAGAGAAAAAAGGGAAAAAACACAACGAAAACCTTAACTTTACTAGTCAGGTCTCTTCTCGATTCGGTTGTAATTTTTCACCAAAACCAGAAAAGGAAACTTGTAAAACAGTTTCTTTCTCACTACACTTAAGATTTAATAGAAAGTCGATAATTGAATGATATTTGCATAATACTAGGTTGTCATAACATCCTTATGCTTGAAAATATTATTAAATCATTACTTGACTCTTTTATGTATGTAATTATATTTTTAAATAACTATGGATTGGACTATGTTATCCAATGTCAATACAGTCATTTCACCTCGTTTCATATTACGAATTGCAACAAAAATATCCCAAGAAACCGAGGTTCTCAACTTTCCGAAGAAAGGAGGAAGACGACAGCTGAAGAAATTTGATATGAATGCCAAAAGGGTTGACTTGCTTAAACTAACAGCGGTCAAAGTTTTCCGATGCTAGTAAAAGGTTCTGTATTAAAATATGGAAAAAACGAGTAAAGAACAAACGTTGGATGATTTCTCATAGACCCAAAACAAGCAAGAAACAGCTGAAGACACTGCCCAAATGGAAAAACTCGTTCTTGATGAAAGTACAATAGAATTAGACAGATGTAACCCATAGACTAAGTATCTCAACCATACTAGGCTCTCCTGGACAGAATTGTCGTATATCGCATTTTTACATTTTTTTTCTAAACTAAGAACTGTATACGGTAGTTTCGTCACTTTTCACTCAAGAATAAAATTTGTCACTGTATTGCTACTCCCAGCTTAAAAGCCTAACGCTTAAGAGAAAATAAGATTGTACTTTGTGGAAGTAATCACTACTAACTTTAAACGTGTTCTACATAGTAGTACACCAGATAAGATTATTTTTTACGTGATAATATCCTTCTTTGGTCAACCAGAATAAAATAATGCTACAAAAATAAGGTATGGGTATTTGGCACTCCCTCCTTATTTCCTGGACGTCCTAACAACTGATTTCTATATATTGTGTGCTTTCATCATTTTGTGAAAGGACGATACAAATTAGCAGAAACAAAAATTTGGCCGATTTTTTTGCACTATACAGCTTGTTCGAGATCGTACACATATTGTCGTCCATTTCGAGTTCAACAACTGTGGTATAGTAAAAGCCAAATATCCCACATTGATTAACAATTTACAGATACTAATTCAATTATGCAAAATAGAGGAAGGCACATACACCACTTAAATCCCAGACGTCGCGATCTTTTTCGGAAGTAAGGCACATAGTAGCTGAACCAAATCTTTGTTAATATTTGCGTTTCATGGTTTGCACTCATTAAGTTGTTCCAGAAGCCCTATTGATTTTGAATTTACTGGCTCCATGCAGAAATACTACAAAATCTACTTCGTTGCTTTAAGATAACCTGTTTATATCTTTTAAATTAAATCTGCCCCTTTTTCTCCAGACAATGCGTAGTGTTTCTAGAGGATATAGTCCAAATCTATATTGTAAAATATGGATAAGAAAGTTAAATTAGGAAGCGAGTAGGATTGGAGAAGTGATGGTCATAAATTAAAATTTTGGCTGAAAGAAGGTTAAAAGAGGTGGAAAATAATTATTACAACTTTCATTCAACTCGAGGGCTGAATTTGACACAAGACGTTTGAGAAGTGAAGAAGTTATATAAGTTGTCGAGAAAGTATGAGTACCAGTATTGATTATAAAACCGGCGGTATGTCGAACAAGAGGAAGTTAAATATTATGCTTTGAATTAATTTTTCAATAAAATTGCATTATAGCATGTACTGAAGTATAAAGAGTTCGCGTAATAAAATGCCTGAACAGCTGGAGGTCAGTTACTTAACTATTAGATACATGATTTTGAATATTTAGAGAAAGTTTTTTTGCGTTCGAGATATTTCAACTAGTTTCTTTAAGTAAGCCGTCAATTTGAATTTTATAGTAAATTGAAATTATTACTGGCCTTACATGATTGAGTTTTACTGGAAGAATATGTTTTTTGTAGAATAGAACACGTAGTGCACAGCATTGCTTCAATTGTTGCGTTTTCCGATTCAACTAGTGTCTTTAAATAAGCCGTCAATTTGAATTTTATAGTAAATTGAAATTATTACTGGCCTTACATGATTGAGTTTTACTGGAAGAATATGTTTTTGTAGAATAGAACACGTAGTGCACAGCATTGCTTCAATTGTTGCGTTTTCCGACAATTCGGATTCATCAGTTAATTCTCATGCAGACTACAGTTCGAACTCGGAATTGATTACAAAGTTAAATTATCACGAATTAAACAGGTTGGATTTGTAGCGGCTGCTACGATCTGAATGTGTGCAAAAGTGCTCCGAATATAAAAAGGCGAGGTGGAGTTTTTACCTTGCATTTTCAAGTTTCTCGTCCATTGTTAATAAGACGCAACTTACCTAAAACAAAAGAAATAAAATAATTACAAATTATGTCAAATAAAATAAGACAAATTGTTGTTGTACACAACAGGGAAAAACTGAAATGCTAAATCGAACCCTTAACTCGGATTGAATATAAATATTAATTATTAAAAATGGGTTGTGAGGATAAGGCCATTGTTGCTATTGCTACACATTCAGATTAAGTAATGACCAAGGACGCTTCAGCACTACCTATGCATGCTATGATTCGTGGACCACTTGTTCCAGGCTGAATTACTTCAATTATCTTTGTTTTCAAATTCACGGACTTAAAACAAACATGGATAAAACGATGTTAACAGGGCCCGTGTTTATATTTTTTTTCACTTTTGTAACATTCTGACTATTTGTTTGATTTATTGACGTTCGCAGGATAATGAAATGTATAGAGTTCTTGCCTGAATCGTCATCGATTTTTCAATGGTAAACTCGGTAATTTTCAGCGATTTATTGCACCATCATAGTCAACAGCTACTACCAAGGACGTCAGATCTATGTCAACTGAACCAACAATAAATAAAAAGTCACGCCTACACAAAAATAGAGCTTAACAGGTAGACATACACTTGCTAGTCGTAGTAAGATAAATTTTACCTGTAAGTGAATTTTCCACATATACAGCATGCTTTACAATTCTAGGTTCCATATAAATTTTGACCAAGATTATAACATAAATGTGATTTATGTTCATATTTTGATGGTCCGGAAAGTATATTTGCAGTTTTTAACGCTATTAATTATTGAATAAGACGAGGAAATAGAAAAATTACTAATCAGCCAATTAATTAGTGTTAGCCTCACGATATTTTTTGATCAAAAGATATGATTGTAAAAATATTATGATACGTGGGTGAGAGAAAAGATAGTGAGTGAGTGAGTGAGTGAGTGAGTGAGTGAGTGAGTGAGTGAGTGAGTGAGAGAGAGAGAGAGAGAGAGAGAGAGAGAGAGAGACCGAAAGGGGTGAGAAGAGATAGAATTAGAATACTGAGATTAAAAGTAGTAACTCAGAAAGAGGTGAAGAGAGATTAGGAAGAGTCCGAGTTTAAACAGAAAAAGGTGGCGAGAGATAAAGATGAGAGAGAGAGAGAGAGAGAGAGAGAGAAAGAGAGTAAGTGGTGAGAAAGATATAGAAAGATGATTAGACAGATAGAACAAGATAGTTTGACAGATAGGAGACAGAGAGGAAAGAGAGCGAGAGAGAGAGAGAGAGAGAGAGAGAGAGAGAGAGAGAGAGAGAACAAGTGGTGAGAAAGATGGTTAGATAGATAGAAGACAGAGAGAAAAAAGAGAGAGAGAGAGAGAGAGAGAGAGAGAGAGAGAGAGAGAGAGAGTAAGTGGTGAGAAAGATATAGAAAGATGGTTAGACAGATAGAACAAGATGGTTTGACAGATAGAAGACAGAGAGAGAAAAGTAAGAGAGAGAGAATAAAAGAGAGAGAAAATAAAAGAGAAAGAGAGGGAGGGAGAATTTGAAGTTATTACGTTGGTACACTTGTGAAACATTTTTTACAACCTGTGATTTAAGTAATATATTTGATTAATTCTGGCGAAAAACAATTTTGAACCAAGTCAAAATTGTTTGCCCAAAAGACGTACAAAAATTTCAATCGAGTGTGATTACACCTATGATAATAATTTATACTCCAAATGTTCCCCTTTGAGAATGTGTTTATTTTATAGGGCTATAAAGGTGCGTTTACGTGTTTTATTTACCGCTGTAACGAAGATGATTAAATTGTCATTTACAGCCGGCAGGACATTTTATGTGAACCGCGTCTTCATCCCGGTCCGCCTACTGGGGACATAATAAAAGATAAAGCTTCAATAATAAAGACTTTACATACATGGATTTGTCCCTAAATTAATAAACAAATGATAAGACGAAAATACTGCGGGATCGCACAACATGTTTTGTCATTATTAATTAATTGAATTTTGCAAATGTTTCCCGATATTGACAACTCTCCAGATATCACAGGCCATTCCGCCCAGATTAGCGCCGTGTAATTCTAATCTGATTTACCTCTTTAGCATAAAATCATAACATGTGTTGTCAGTCGTGATATTTATATTTATGACTTACCGATTACTGATAATCTCTGAATCCACAAATTATCAAGGATTTTTCCGAATACTTGAAAAAAAAAAAGACTTTAGAGTGTGATTTGTAACTATTTTAACTAAACTACAACTAACTTTGTAACTATTTTAAGTATAAAAGCACATGTCTGGAAGTATTCCCGGGGGAGGAAGGGTTAGATTAAATCCCTGTCATGATGGATTTGCAGGTTGGTGACGTATACAAAGTTTTTGTTTAAGATATATAGAAATATTGAAAAGGGTGGCAGAGTAGTTGGGGGAGCCTGGGATCTTCGGTTGCACGTCCTAGAATTCCGTTCTATCCTGTTCAGGATCATCCCCACTTCATATAACACACTACTTCATATAAAAATAACTGCACCTCGTGGTATAACTGGATAGTCAAATTTTTGTAATTGGAAGTGCATATTTCAGTTAAGTCTTTAGCCCAGGCAAACTGTATATAATTGAACAAGTGGACAAGGAAACCTCTCATAAGGCAGGAGAAGTTAAAAGAAAAAATAGTTACATCAAAAATGTAATTTGAGGGTTTCCTCATGGTGCCGGTGTTTTTTGAAAAAAAGCCCGTTTGGATTCCAACAGCCCTGCATTCGAACCCCGGACCCTTTATCTTCCAGTGATGATCGCCGTGCCAATGCCTAAACCGAGACGCCTCCGATCTGAACTATAAAATCACAATTCTGAAGTTTTTTTTAAATTATACCGTTTTGTACCTTGAGCGCAGATATTTCAAAAATTCTTTTATATTTTTGATGAGTGTCCAATGTTATCAGATTTTAGGTTCACTCTTTGGGAACCACGATAGTTTTGATAGCGTGTTGTACCGCAGAAAGCTCGTAGAGCAATTTAATTTAAATTTGGTTACTTCATTTTTTAATGTACATCTCTTCGAGTGTATTTCCCACAACCCAACCTCCAGCAAAACTCTTATTAAGTCTAAAATGAAGCAAAATATCTGGTATGTGAAGGAGCGAGGTCTGGCATTAACTGTACATATTCGCGGGGTTATATATCACAATAAAAAAAGCTAAGACTTAACTAACCGACCAAAGACACACACACCTTTAAGACTTTATAAAATTAATTTAACATGACAAACTACTGCCCCACCCAACAATGAAGATGGCGCAATCCCAAAATGCACCTGATAGATTAAAACAACGAGGGAGGCAGACGGAACTGATTGGCAAAATTAATTACAGGTTCATCACCCCGCAGAAAACAAGTGAAATTTTATAAGTTGGAATTATAGTTACAACTGAAGAGGTCTGATATAAAACGTTATCAAGATGCAAGTACAGTTGGACTTTTTACGAAGGTTCAATTTTTGGCCAGAAAACATGACCATATAGGCCTGATTCATTTCGCCTATCAGAAGCCAAATAAAATCTGTTGAAAGCTTTACTGAATTCGTAGTACTTCGTACGATATGAATCATGCTTCCACCTGCTCAATTAGTGTAATCAAGGATCAGAAACAATTAGTGTACCTCGCTAATAAATGACTGATTTTGGAAGCTTAATACGTGCCAGATGGTTTTGAACATGTCGGTATGACTGTCCTTGATTTGGCTCAATTGTTATGTGCCGTGTAATTTTAAACTGGAAAGAAAACTACCGCCACTATTTTACGATCGTCACGTCCACCGGCTAATAGCCGATATTTAAAACACCTCCAAAGGATTAATCGACTGTTGTGGGAAAGGCTGTTATTCCATTGGTATTTATCCGAACCTGCCACCTCCCCATATTTCAATTGGGACTTCCGGTTCTGCTCAGCGGGACCATTGTGGTTTTATCCGAATCAAATCAATTCTGCCGAACAAACCGTATGGCGTGGGGGTACTTCGCACTGCAAACAATCGAGCTTTTTAGGCCGTCGCCGGTAAGAAAAATAACTTTTCTGAGTAATTTTTCCCATCGTGTTCAGTCCCAGTTTTATATGTACAATATACCAACTTTAAAGCTTTTTCAAAAAATATATTACATCCACTGATTTAATATTTATAAAACAAAGACAAATGACTCATAGGATTTTTTTCTAGAATCTTTTAAAAAATGCTCACCCACATATTTAATCACACTATAATTTACATGCTCCATACATGTCAAGGTTTCGAATGAAAGGGACATTGTTATGCAAATAATCGAAGGACGCATTATTGTAAAAAAAATATTACCATCTTTTGCCGAGTCTTGCGCAGGACATGCCCTGAGCATAATTATTAATTTTTTTAAAACATACATTTAAATTACCTAACGTCGAGGAGAAATACAGCGGCATAAAGGAAGTCGAATTTAAAAGTCGTTGCGTAATCCTATGGGGTAAGCTACTTTCCCGACTTCTCCCTCCAGTGATTCTTTTTATGTAGTTTGCAATGCTTAACGATCTGATAGATTATCCGATTGACTTTTCAACTTAAGTTCCACGCATAAATTTAAAAAATTCAACTTGTCATCAATTAATATAAAGCTAGAATTTAAAAAAAAATCAAATACCTCTTCTGAATAAATACATAAAAGTAAACCGTCAACCTCCAAGAATAACCGAACTCGTGTAAATTGAGATATCCCAATATTTCAGGAATACCTTTGTCGAATCGATTTTGGACGGCTTTCGGAGATAATTAAACCCCGGGAATTTCCCATTCAGGCTTCAGGCAAATAGTCCGAAATTCGTTGTTATCAACAACTCATAAATCTGCATATCTTGCGTAACATCTGTCTAATTGCTTTTTCGCCCCCTCAACAATGAATCGTACAAATCGGTGAGCAAATGGAAGACGTAATCGTCAAAGTTGAATAAAAACCGGTAGCTTTCTTAGGAATTCTGTAAACTCCCTCTCTCTTTCAACAATCATCATTATTACTGGCCTACCTCAATCATTTTAGCCACATACTGCAAAGGAAAAAAGGCAAATATACTGAGAATTTCCATAGCACTGATTTTTTCTATGTATATCGAAACCTTATACTTTGTCATTACTTACTATCACGATGATCATGCAATAAGTCTAATCATTCGAGCGAAAGTAATATTTTATAGTCGCCAATATCAAAGAAATATGATCGCAATCTTTTTAATTTTATCAATGATTGTTTAATTTTGTTTAACTTCATAGCTTTATTCCATCTTTACGAAAGTTGTTTCATTTCCTATTCAGTGGGTAGTAAAGTTCAGTTTTTTAAATCACAATGCAAATGTTTAGTCAGATTTAAAGCCACCTGATCGCAAAAAAAATTTTTTTAAGATTCGAATTCGGTTGATCCACACCGTATTTCATGCCGAACCACCCATCGAGCCGGAATCCCTCCCAAGCTGATATATTATAGGAAAGCTACAGCCGGGATGTGACCTTTATTGAATTCGAAACGCTTATGCGTTTTATAAGAGAAACCTTTGAGAACTTTGAAAACATTCGAGTGGGGAATTTATAACGAAAAAATGTAAATTTGTAAAAATTCGAAATGCAAAATTAATCGTAATTCGTCCAACTGGATCTGTTTTAATAATGTACGAATATTATTTATGCGTAGAAGATTAATGTATTAAGTTGCTATTATAAAGAATTACATTTATTAGGTTACGTGGTCCGCTTGACCAAATAAATTCTTTTCAATTAATTAATCTTTAATTAAGGTTTTGGTGGAGGTAAAAAAAAGGAAAAATGTCAAAAAGGAGGTAAAATTCAAAAGGTGGAGTTGAGATGGGAATTGGGAAGTTAATATCCAAGTGGATTTTAAGACAAGATAGCTCAAGTGGTAGAGCAGCGGCGTATTTAGCCGAAGGTCGTGAGTTCGAATCTCGCTTGTGACACTGACTTTTTTATCTCAAACAAAACCTTAATTAAAGATTAATTAATTGAAAATGATAAAGAATAGCAATTTTTTTTAAAAATAGTCTTTATGGCACTAAAGTCCCTATTAACATTTATATGACAAATCCAAATCTTTCTATTGGGTTGTCCGGAAAATAATGCAGGATTTTAAGTTTTCATTAAAAAAAATCTATATAAAATATTCTGTTTACGTTTACAGGATTACNACTATTTTCCCCTTTCGTTCGCCATAAAAAGAGTTTTTATATAAATCTGATAAACGCTCTTATAAATAAATATTACGAAGTAATAAGGAACCATTGATAATCATTAATAATTATTTCATTACAATTCATAATACTTAAATATCTGCTCGACTATTTTCCCCTTTCCTTCGCCATAAAGAGAGTTTTTATATAAATCTGATAAACGCTCTTATAAATAAATATTACGAAGTAATAAGGAACCATTTATAATTATTAATAATTATTTCATTACAATTCATATTACTTAAATATTTGCTTTTTATTTCTGGTAAAATATACAAGTTGTATATATACAACAAATATACAATTGCATAATTCAATTTTTATGACTCATATGCCACACAAGCACATCTGGGTTCGAATCCTGGCCATCAAGAATTTTCAATTTGAGAATAATAGGAAAAAATATTATTAATTGCTTTTTTCTCTTAATCCACGACACTTTCCCAGTATTTGGACGTCAAGCCCTTTTTTGCCATGAATTACATCACTAATTTAATTGTACTCGAATCTTTTTGGACTTTCATACTACTATACTATACTCAAACGAATGTATTTTGTTGTTCATTTAAAACTGTATGTATTTTTATCGTTATATTAATTACAACGTACTTATTTTAATATAAAAGAAATTATACGAGATAAGAAATTCCTGAGTAATTAAATGAAAATATTTAATTATGAAGGTTTGAAAGAAAAAGAGCGGTATCAAAAACCAGCTCCTCATTGGAACATCGCGTTGACGGGGGATAAATCTGATGATGAACGTATAAAGCTTGAAATCCGGTTCGTTGAAAACAACAAACTGTCAGTAAAAACTATCTTTTAAAGTATTTGAACAACAATTCACACCCCACCTTTATCATTTCTAATAAACTACACTGGTCAGTTTTCAACAGTCCTCTCATTTAATGTTTTTTTCCTCTCTGGCATTTTATGTTTACTAATTCATTTTCCTGACGCTACAGTCAAGTTATATTCACGTTGTACGGCATGTTAAGGTGCGGTGAAAACTCTCTAGTTCCTCTATACTATCCAATGGCCTCGTCAGACAAGGTGAAAATTTAATGAACAACAAAATAATTTAAACATATAATAAATGCATTTTTACTGCCGTAGAATACTCGGCATTCCTCATGATAATTATGTCCCCCTCCATTCACGCTAATCACACATCAGACTTCATTCATAATGTCCCCAGAGAACTTGATATTTTTAGAGGCCTTTACTTCAATATTAATTCAAATTTCTCAGCATAACAAAGGAGGACTGTTTTTCATTCACACTTTCAAGCCACTAAATACAAAAATCCAACCCATATTTCATTAATTCATGTTAAGAGTATTCAATATCCCTCGGGGTTCAAGTGGTCAAGAGAGGGGAGAGAGGGGAGAGAGAGAGAGAGAGAGAGAGAGAGAGAGAGAGAGAGAGAGAGAGAGAGAGAGAGAGAGAGAGAGAGAGTAAGTGAGATAGATAGATAGATAGATAGATAGATAGATAGAGAGAGTGAGGGAGGGAAGAAGGGAAAAAGAGAGGTAATAGATGAATGTATAGAAGATAGATAGATAGATGAGAGAAAGAGAGAGGGTGAGAGTGTGAGAGAGAGAGAGGGAGAGTGAGTGAGTAAGTGAGATAGATAGATAGATAGATAGATAGATAGATAGATAGATAGATAGAGAGAGAGAGAGAGAGAGAGAGAGAGTGAGAGTGAGGGAGGGAGGAAGGGAAAAAGAGAGGTAATAGATGAATGTATAGAAGATAGATAGATAGATGAGAGAAAGAGAGAGAGAGAAAGAGAGAGAGAGAGAGAGTGAGTAAGTGAGATAGATAGATAGATAGAGAGAGAGAGAGAGAGAGAGAGAGAGAGAGTGTGAGAGAGAGAGAGGGAGAGTGAGTGAGTAAGTGAGATAGATAGATAGATAGATAGATAGATAGATAGATAGAGAGAGAGAGAGTGAGGGAGGGAGGAAGGAAAAAAGAGAGGTAAGATGAATGTAAAGAAGATAAATAGATAGATAGATGATAGAAAGAGAAAGAGAGAGAGAGAGAGAGAGAGAGAGAGAGAGAGATGGACAAGGAGGGAAATTATCATAAAATAATGGCAATTCTCTTTCTCTTGAACTTCTCATGAATTTAATTTAAAAATTTATTCGATTTCAATTTTAAAAATACGAACGTAATAGCATAAATAAATAATGTTCTATCCCATCTGTTTTGTTTTACCCGGCATTCATAATCAATTTTTCATTATTTCATTATTTATAATTTTTGATAGCGAGAATAACGAAGCAAGGTTTTTCCAGATTTTGCTTTATTCAATTTATCATTTTATACACGATTTACCATCATTTAATCGATAAAACGGTATTTCACGTTATTATCGGGTTGTCCGGAAAATAATGCAGGATTTTAAGTTTTCATTAAAAAAAATCTATATAAAATATTCTGTTTACGTTTACAGGATTACTCATTTGTATGAATGTCAACACTTATTAATCCTCTTCCAAATGATATTGTTTGTTTACCTCTGTAGCATTCCGCTACTTGGAAATAATTCAGTCATCCTTATAATGTCAAAGCGAGAATTTCGTACGATTTTCTTTTACGAGTTTAAACTCGGCCGAAGCGGAGCCCAAACGGCTAGAAACATTAACCAAGTCTGGGGCGAGGGTTGTGTTAATGAGTGCACTGTGCAAAGGTGGTTTAAAAAATTTCGGGAGGGAGATTTCAGCCTTGAAGATGAAGAAGGTCGTGGAAGGCCTTCCTCTCTTAATGATGATGTTCTGCGATCAGTGGTGGAAGAAAACCCCAAAACAACTGTTCGAGAACTTGCAGAGCAACTCAAAGTCAGTAAAACGACCGTCGCTGACCACCTCAAGGCGATTGGAAAAGTGAAAAAACTCGAAAATTGGGTTCCACACTCATTAAACGATCGCCAAAAAAATCAGCGCTTTGATGTTTGTGCATCACTTCTTTGTCGAAACAAAAATGACCCATTTCTGGCCAGAATTGTTACATGTGACGAAAAGTGGATTCTCTACGATAACACTAGACGTTCTGGACAGTGGCTCGACAAAGGAGAAGCTCCAATACATTTTCCAAAGCCCCCAACTCATCAAAAAAAGGTAATGGTTACGGTATGGTGGGCTTCATTTGGTTTAATACACTACAGCTTCTTAAATCCTGGCGAAACCATCAATGCTGAATCATACTGTAACCAAATTAATACCATGCATCAGAAATTGGCAGTAATGAAGCCCTCTTTGGTCAATCGGAAAGGGCCCATTTTGTTGCATGACAACGCTCGACCACATGTGTCACGTGTAACGTCACAAAAATTATTGGAGCTTGGCTATGAAACTTTGCCTCACCCACCCTACTCTCCGGACCTCTCGCCTACTGACTACCATTTTTTTAGACACCTGGACCACTACTTACAACACATAATATTCAAAAATCAAACGGAACTGGAAAATGCATTTATTGACTTTATCAATTCTAAAAATTCTGAATTCTACTCAGACGGAATTAATAAGTTACCAACACGTTGGGAGAAATGTATTGAGAGTATGGGAAATTATTTTGATTAAAGAACATTGCTTTAAAGTAACTAGTTTCTTTTTTTTTGTTTAATACCAAAATCCTGCATTATTTTCCGGACAACCCAATAGTATAAAGTTTATTTTAAGTTTGAAAATAACCCCTTCAGCCTCTTTTTGACCCGATTTACGAACCTGACCCCGTTAGACGCCGACCTCGCATGTCACTAGTTTAAATTAATAATCAAGCCAGCTAGGAAATAAACGGTCGGACACAATAAAATTGCCGTTTTACTCTCCTCTTTTATCCCGTTGGAAATTATTGTATACATTCTGTTGTAAATCAACCGGAAACGGCCGGTTGGTGAAATTTCATTAAGAAATAGCTTACGATTTAAAGCTCTCGAAGCTCTGAAAACTCCGTGTTTTCATATTACCGCCTATAAAGTTCGTTGGGTAGAAAAATATAAAACACTCTTCTGTTTTGTTTTTTTTCGTTTTCTCCACCCAAGAATAGGAGACTGAAGGTTAATAAAGGATAGGAAGATCATGATGACAGCTTAAATCTAATAATAAATTTTGACGGCAAGATATTTCTCTACGATGTCTGTTTTAATTCATCTTTTTAAATTTACTCACAGCTGAGAATTTCGCCTTGGTTAATTAATAATAATCAAATAAGATTAAAAATCTCAGGTTAATTAATAATTAATTTCAGAAACCGGACCCGATAGAGAACGAGCCAAGATTAAAATGTTTGGTAGCCAATAAGGATTTGAATAGAAACTCCCGTGCCAAACCGGATGGCAATAGGCTAAGCACCTTTCATTAAATAGTCATTCAACTTGTTTACAGTTATACACCACTTTCATGGACCCCACCACTAAGTAAACTGAGCTTAATTTCTAAAGCACTTAATGATTCGCGTCACTTCGCTGAATGATTTACGCAGAGCATAATATTTCAAGGAAGCACGTACGGTTAGAACGATTTATGGTAATAACCCCATTTGATTACTTAATCCTACATAATCCCTTACTGGAATAGTGAAATTTTCTGGGTTGGAATTTAAACTTTCACTTAAATATTATTAAAATATATAGGTAATTAAAGGAAGTAATTTTACATTTACATGTTCAACAAAAAGTTCGAATTCTGTACACTTGACAAACCTGAGCCATGAAAAATCTACCAACAACCAAAATATCTTTATCTTATAATATTTTACCATAATTTTCCAGGCGGTTTATTGAAAAATGATATTTCATATGCAAAGTTTATAAAAAAGTAAAAAAATGTTTAACCTATGAGTTAAACTAAATTCGTTATTAGGAATAGATTATTAAAAATAAACGATTTTGACGACAATTAACAGATATAAAATTGTTGATCAAATCATGGGGTATGATGAGAATGGACAGAAAACAATAAATATTAACGACTCAATAACAAATAAGCCACACCATGCTGTCACATAAGTAACTCCTTATTACCAAAGGGTCACAGAGACACCGTTGCGGCCTACTAGAACTGTAAAACGTATACTATTAATTAGAGTGTGAACAATTAGCGCCGCACAGGTATGGCCTATCCACGAGTCTCAAAAAATTTCTGCAACATAGCAATGATTGCAGTGAAAATTTGAAAATGCATATGGTCGCATTTGACGTCTCTTTTACACATCGATATCCCTTGTCTAGTAAATTAATTTATTTGCTGGAGTGTTTTGAGCAGTTGTGGGTGGATTGTACTGGCGTCATACCAAATAACCCGATGGCGCGACAATTCTTTTTTTTAATTTTCAATACTGCGAATACAAATAGTAACATATTAGCACAAATGAGTAATTTATATATTAGTATGAATGTAACGTTTTAAATGTGCTGTTTTAACCTTAGCAGCACGTGTGGAGATCTAAATATTTTTGAGAGATAACAACATCCCAACAAGTTCCACGCGAAAGAAAAGATCGCTAAGCCCTCGCGAGCGTCGATTCTGCTGAAGCATTAAGCAATGAAGAGTCCAAATTTTTTAAGTTAGCAAGGATGGGCTATAAAAAAATCCACAGCAGACTAAAAACCTATTAAACTAGCCTCGCTATCATCATGATTTTCCAAATAACGTATTGACAATGAGTACATACTAGCTAGGTGTGTTTCGGATTCCGCGTTAAATGTTTTTTAACGAAGATTCTTTTAAAAATTTCTTTACAAACAAAGTATGATAACGAAAAAGCAACATCTCGAAATTGCGGATTTAAGAATAATATGTCATCAGAAGTATTTTTATTAACCTACCCTGTCTTCCACAAAGGATTTTACACGATATGTATGACTAGGTCTTTTATATTTGAATTTATGGCAGTTATATTGCTGAGTGCTGGGGTTTTTGATGAACGAAAATCAAAGAAAAAGGAGTTCTATTTCATTATAATTCCTTTTACACGTCGTTTACTTAGAAGCCTGGTGTTCAACCAAAAGTGAATAAACTTCTATGTGGATAATATCTGCGCGAATTTATTGAGAAGATTTTGTGAACAATCAGTAGAAGTTATGAAAAATATATATTTTTGAAAAAGCATAAGATAAAAAAAAAGATATGTGGCTCATGAACAGTATGCCAAGTTATCCTGTAAGCTTAATGAGTGTTGGCTAAGATTGGTTCACCCTGCTTACAACCTTGAAGTCGCGTTATCTATGTATGGGACAGTCTAGTAAATGGCATTTCTTTCGTACTTCACATTGAGAATATTGATAGAATGCCTTCAAACAGAAGGACTTCTACCTTTAGAAAATTCATATGGTAGTTAAAAATGAGCCAAAGAGTTGAGAAATGATTGGTTCTAATATAAAATGATGTGAATATTTTGAAAACTAATTTTACGCACAAAGTAATCTAAATACAAAACATTCAAGAGATATAACTTATATAAGACATCGATAAAAAAATTTAATTTATCAATCATGCTGGTATCGATTATAAAAGCGTCGCTAAGTGAGGGGGAGACGTGACACATCAGAGGAAACATTATCTCTAGTGAACAAGGGAATCGATGTAAGGCGAGTATCGTACAAAGGTAAAAGGGAGGTGATATATCTGTAAAAGTGGAAGGAGTTTGTCAGGGGTAAGGGAAAGACGTGAAAGGGGCTGGTCCTCCCCTCGTCTTTCCTAGATTCCCTGACCGTAATACCTCAATCTTCCCTATAAAACTACTCCTTTCCTTCATTCCAATCCTTTTACCACGGCCCTCCAACCTTATTAGGTTCAACCGGGCGGAGGCGAACTGAAATATATTTACAGATGGGTTTCATCATGCGTGCTGGGAAAATACATTTTCATTTTTATTCAACGGGCGATATTACGATGTCCAGGGGTAGTGCCGTTAACAGAATGACAAAATACTGCATAAGCGGATATAGCTGTCGTTAGTAGTAAATAGGAAATTTTATTAGAATGATCCTTTTTCTTGGTTCATTCCAGATTTATGATTCATTACTTTCGCATAATGTCAGATAATAGATTTTTTTTTAATAGTTATTCGGAAATCGTGAGATGCGGTCTGGAGTGACGTAGGTTTCAGAAAAACGTTTTCTTTATCGTACCAACGTTTCGATCTTTATTGAGATCATCTTCAGGGCCTGGGATTTCCAAACATTGTTTATATTTAACAAATACATATAGGATGTCGAAAAAAGTGAATTTATCCAATGCAAAAAAATATAACACGATTTACACAGAAAACAAACACTTTGGGTGAGTAAAAATACTTTGATTGAATATAAAAAAAATGTTTTTTTGCATTGTATAAATCCTACATATATTTGTTAAATTTAAACAATGTTTATAAATCTCAGGCCCTGAAGATGATCTCAATAAAGATCGAAACGTTCGCACGATAAAGAAAACATTTTTCTGAAACCTACGTCACACCAGACCGCATCTCACTATTTCCGAATAATCATCGACTAATGGTCACTTATCACCACACATTTCTTTAATAACCATCACCAAATTACCCCTGCTCACTTTACTTTTGGTCCAATTTCAGTGTCTAATTTAGTGGTGAATTATCGCCTTCAATTATAACTTATTTTCTTGTAATTTAAAAAAAAAACACATGAAAAATCGACCAGACATCTTAAAGGACACCAACCGAGCAGAGACAATCCAGTCTATGTTCCTGCCATTTATCTATTAATCTATACTCTTTCAAATGCAAGTAACGAGGTTCTTTCTGAAGATGTAGTTAAAAACGACCTACATCGAAATAATTCGGTTAAGTCCACATCTTCTATATCGCTCGAACAAAACTTGCTATAGAGGCCCACCACTCTTCCATCAAGAAGAAACCAACCATGCTGACACACATATCCCCACAATGCTTAAATTTGTGAAGGTACACACCACAAATACCGTAGTTAGCTTTGAAACTTATAAATTTAAGTATTTCTTTTTGTCATTCCGCAACCGTGAAATCAAAAATTTCAAAAGATACACCCGATTTTTCATGCCGAAACCACGGAACCAAGTATTATTTTGATTAAGCCTGTGTTAATGGAGGAAAAAGTTACTGCATGTGAATCTTCATTTTCCCTAACCATCACCTTAACATGGTTTGCATTATGTTGAGGGATTTGAGATGGAACGAAACTCCTCTTCGAAAATAGCCGGACCGTCAACCATCGAGTTTTCTCTAATACTGAAAAAACCAGAGTATAATCAAAGTTGTTCGATATCGGAATAACCTCGAATACCGAGAAAGACATATGAAAGGGTTGTCTCCTCGCTGCTTAATTAAGTGGTGTAACTGATACCATGGGTAGCCCTGAGTCTTGACATAATAGAACAGTCCTTCTTTGTCATTCGGCAACCGTGGAACCTTTAAGAATTTTAAAGATTTTTCCTTACTCCTTTTTTCCTTTACCCAAAATTTTCACTCCTTTACTATTTTATATCTCATAAGAACTCTTTTGATGGTTGACCACTGATTACTCAAGGATTTTAATCCGTCTGCGTTTTTTGTGGCCAAGTTTATTTGATTTATTATGCAATTTAAATTATTTTCCAGCTGAAAAAGGGTTAATTCTTACAGCAAATTATAAATCTCGTTTTTCTTCTCTGTGTGTCACTTTGTGCAATCTGTGAAAATGAAGTATGGAGATAAGTAGTAAATAGCGGATATGAAGATGGAATTAACCGTAGGAGGGAAACTCTCTGGTATAATACGATTTATACTCTAGCTCAAACAAGTCCAATTATTTCCAAAATAAGGACTGAGGAGGTTTAACCTTTCAATGGCCATCAATTTTCAAGTATCTTTCGTTGGCAATTGATTTACTGTCTTAAATTCAGATTATTTACTGTAAAATAAAAGATCTTTATTTATTCTGCTCAGATCTTTTATTATTATTGCCATTTTCTTTTGAAGTTATATAAAAAATCAAATAATCTCACACAGCCTTCTTTTTTTTAATTGTGTAATATCGGTGTTTTGGGTTAACTCTTTGTTATTTATCTAAATTTCCGAAACGAGATCGTATAATCTGAAAAGACGGAAAGAGTATCCATAAACAAGTAGAGTATAAACAAACTTGTCCATAAAATGTTTACGTTCTACGACCTACTAGTTAAAAGTCTAAAACTCTCCAACTTGAGATAATCCACGAAATAACTTTGGACACTTAACAAGTGAGATTGCTTAAACTGAATCCGCTTTACGGTGTAGTATGTCCGCTTTAAACCCGTTCTCCGGGGTAAAAAAGAATCGAATTGAGGTCACGTCTCACCATGTGGGCGAGAGGTGCCGTATGAAAGACACAGCAGTCAAATTATACGCATAAAATATACTAGTGGAAGCATGTACTATAAGGAAACAAATCATAATAAAATATACTGATCTGATTGAATACAAAACTATTTATAACACCAGATGATCGATATACCTGTAAAAAAATACGCGTGAGAATGTGTTTCTATGTTGATTTAGAACAAAAAATAACAATCGTGTACTTATAAATATGCATTATTCTAGACATATTATTCACCAACACTTTATAATATGCATCTACATAAAAATAAAATAAACAGCTTTTGTAAGAACTCAAAGGCATTTTTTTTACAACTGGTTGTTTTCATATTCTGTTAAATATTTAATTGCGCGATAAAACAGTTGAATTTAAATTTCAAGGATGAGAAAGTGGCTTAATTAACTGTTTTTTTTAAACCTAGCTGGGTAAAGCGATATGGGGGATGGTGTGAATTTGTGCGGAAGGGTTTGTTTAGGGCGAGGGCTCGGACAGGGTAATCCAAATACAGATTCGTCTCCGTGTGAGCCCAGGGGCGACAATGTCCATGTTTATCTCTATACAGTCAACATGTTAGGGAGTGAATAGGATTTATGAAACCGGGCCTGCGAGGAGGGGGGAAATCGGGGATCCGATCTCCCGGAATTAAATTCTTTCCCTGGTCGGGATTATTTTATTACTTTAGATTTGGGTTTGATGAACTGGCAAATACGACTATTTTCCTTCCCCTTTCCTTCGCCATAAAAAGAGTTTTTATATAAATCTGATAAACGCTCTTATAAATAAATATTACGAAGTAATGAGNCACGTTGGGAGAAATGTATTGAGAGTATGGGAAATTATTTTGATTAAAGAACATTGCTTTAAAGTAACTAGTTTCTTTTTTTTTGTTTAATACCAAAATCCTGCATTATTTTCCGGACAACCCAATACTAAGATATTTATTTTATCTACAATATCAATTACACAATTCCTCTTTTAGGTAGTAAATCACTTAAGTTAATAGAGTTTAGAGCGAAATGAAATAACTAAATGACTTTAAAAAAAATAAAAACTTGCAGGGGAATTCTAAGTAAAAGTAATCAATACGAAATTAATATTCATTTTCATTAAAGAATATAAAGATTACAGAATAAACAAATTATAATCCTATCGTATCCTTGTAGGTCGAGTTTTCCAT
This sequence comes from Cimex lectularius, assembly GCF_000648675.2. Lineage (NCBI taxonomy): Eukaryota > Metazoa > Arthropoda > Insecta > Hemiptera > Cimicidae > Cimex > Cimex lectularius. The sequence goes on along the minus strand of NW_019392915.1, from coordinate 335,110 downwards.
AAATTTTATTAACATTATATTACTAGGCAAATTACTCATCGTTAATTTTCATTTAGTGCTTATGCATCATTATTAAAAAATTTCATTTAAAAATAAAAGGAAAATTTCATTCTCTATTTCTAACTACAAATCTTTTTTGTGTAAGAATTATTTTTCTGTTGTCCCCTTTTCAAATCAATAATACGTTGATAATAGTACGTACAGAATATTTATCAAGTAAGTAGGTCGATATCTTCCAAAAATAAGTCCCACGCAGAACATTTCATAAGTGCACTTAAGTTTAAAACGAGGTAAGTGGATCAGTTAAATATTTTAACGTACAAACACAAAATTGAAACTAAGGTTAAATGTGCGCGAATCTCTGGTCATGTCAACGGTAGTTTACACAAAGATTAATTAATATTTATTTATTCTGTACGTTCTATCTACAAATTTTTTTTAGCGTAAGGCAATTTTATTTTAAAGTCCTGATACGTTAAAGCCTAATAAACATATATATGTTTATATGTCTTACGTTTATATGGTTATATCTTGTGATATGTTAAATATGTATATATTTTGTTTGATGTTTTATGACGAATGTTTGAATGATTTACCCATATCAAATGAAATTACAAAAAAGTTTTACAGTGTGTCGAAATTGTTTCCGGACAGCTAAATGGAATCCTGTTAGCCGGGTATAAATCGGTTTGTAAGCGAGTGTAAACGGCTGTTTCTGTTGGGGTGGGTGATGATTCATCTCAATAACGGTGATTGGTGCTCGTTCCGACTACCGGTCATCGGTTCGTTTATTGTATCACGGATTGGATCTCCTTTAATTCCCCTTCTCCTTTTGACCCGCTTCCTTTTTCTTCCGCCTTCTTCTCGTCCTTCTGAAGAATGCCGGCCGGCCAAGGACAAGAAGAACCGGACAAAAGAATTTCTCGAAAAACCTTCACCCACTGACGTTGTGCGACCCTCGTACTTTAAATGCAATGACATATGATTAAAATAGTAGGTCCTTTAATGTTCTTGACAACCTCCACATTGAATTCAATTGTGTCATTTGTCTAATCAATTTGGATTTAGGTAAGCCATTAATCGCAAATACGATATATAGACCCAAAAGAGAACACGACTAATGAGGTTACAGACTGGCTCAACCACCGCTTCAAAGACCCATTCAGCATCACCAACCCACAGAAAACGTCATTATTCCACAACAAGCCCAGAACTGAAACGATTAAACAGCTATTAGACGTAGATTATCAAAGAAAATCTAGACCGCTAGAATCACAAAACTATTCTGTCAAATCTGGTTTTTACAGCCAATTTTTGTTTACCACCAATGGTCTTGATCCTACGGTGGAACATGATCAAGGAACGTCACTCTCACACATGATCCTCAGAGATCCATTTGTAAAATTAACTGCTTTTTCAAAATGAATATTACCATTTAAACAATGCGTCGGCTGTTGTAACAATTCAGTAGGATGGGCAGAATTTATAATATGAAACATATTTACTTTTGAATAATTGTATTTTCCCTCGGAGAGCAGAACTGTTTATGATACACAGTGAGGTGGAAAATTCATTTTCCAAGAAGTATGCCTTTCCACAGATTGTTAAGATGATAATTTCTGGCGGCTGTTTAAGTTGGGATATGATTAGTTACGCCATGAATTGAACAAAATTATTCAAAACAATGTCGAGAAAACACACGTAATTATTTTACTGTTTAGAAGTTAACAAGATGATCATTGCTGGCGTCAATTTATGCTGCAAAATTGAAGTGGAGGACACTTTTTTAACAAATACCCAGAAAAAAATGATGTAACACGATTGAGTAGCGTTTCTTGAGCAAATAGGTAAGCGGTTCATAATTTAAAATCAATTCTAAGATTATTTTTCTTATTTTCCTGCAATTTCAGTTTATTTTTGTTTTATAAAGTAATGTTAAACAAAAAGTCTGCAAGGACAATTTATTTATACATTCCTCTGTGATGAATATTAACTTTAGACTTAAAAATAAGTGAATTGTTAGGCGTATTTATTCAATGCCAATGGGTTATTTGATTCCGTAATTCATCAAAAACTTTATAGCTTAGGCATACAAGGTAAAATCTTCATATTTCGAAGAGAAAAAAGTCAGCTTCTTTTGCTAGACGGACCTTGTTTGTTCTTTATATGGACTATATGTCTACAGTTGAAGGAGTTTTATAGGCAGACACATTAAGCGGCCTCCTACTCTTCTTTTTCATTTATAACATGTGAACAGAAAGAGAGTACCGTATCATTTTAAACCGTTATAACTTCCTAGGGACCTCACCTCCACTTTTTCTTTCATATCTAAGTACGTGCGTGCGTGCGTGCGAACGCACGTGTATGCGCGCGCGCGCGCGCGCGTGTGTGTGTGTGTGTGGTTTTTTAAACTTAAAATTAACAGCGAAAGCTAAACAAAAGAGTAGTATTTTTCTATTAGAAATGTTCAGTATGGTGTAAAAGGGAAACGCTCTTGACCCAAAATAAACAGCGGGAATAAGCGAGCCAATTTTACAAGCAATCAGTTCGAATCGGCTGCCATTAATTCCACTTCTTCAAAGTGGTCGGAGCCTAGAAAAATAGCCTGTTGTGTCTCCATTTCCTATTTGGCTACGGAAAGCTTACAATGCCAGACAGAATGGTAGTCGGTTATAAAATTAAATTTCCGAAATTGTCTGATTGTCCGATGCCAAAGGGCAGAGGTTAAACCAGTTATTTACGGTCCTCTCTCCGATGGATATCGGACAGCGGGAAACAGTCAAATGTTGTTAAATGAACTGGGAAGAACGAAGTTATTAAATGTGAATAATTTACGAATACCAGGAAAGGGCGGGATGTTTTTTTTTTATCGCTCCATCAAACGCGATGGCATTTTTGCGAGGAACGTAAACTGTGGAACACCTTCCAACCACCGGCCCTTTAAAGGATCATAGCTTTGATATTCGATTAAACTAATTTATAACCCAATTATTTAATAAAGCTCCGGAAACATTAATTAAAACAAAAAAATTATTTTACCTGAGTAAAAAACAAGATATTTATTCAAATCAATATTGTTACGGACTTTCCATTTAATCAAATATTAAATTTGACTTAAAATCAGAAAACACTGAATTCAAGTATAACCATTTCAATATTAATAAATAAATTTAAAAAACCTATGATCCGCAGCATAAATAATCTAAATTTTTTCCAAGGCTCTGTGCCACCTATATATAGCTGTATAAGATATGATCACTTACCAGTTACGATTGGCCTGGCTGTATGATGATTAGATACAAATTCAATTAAGCAAATTTGCTTTGTGTTGCCTTCAGAATTAAGTCATTCATCGTCACTAATTGATTAATGAATTTTATAATGAATGGAAAATATTGTTCATATGATTTTTATTTAGAGTAGCATCTCAGCTCAACGCTGTTTCAGTACCTCAGGGCTGTAAGAGTTTTTAAATGAATATAGTATGTATTTGGTGTTGATGTCAATAAAAATTATTAATGACGGGATTATCCTCCACACCGAAGAATATCGAGTATTCTGGGGTGAGAGTGTGTAGTCTAGGGAGTGAACGTATATATTTGCGTGAATGGAGGGTTTAATTTCTCCCTAAAGAATACGTAGTGTTCTGGGGTCGTGAATGTGATCAGACTTGTCTTGTTATGGGAGGTGAAAGGATATCGGCGACGTCGGAATATCCAATGCACGGATATCCCGTTGGGCGTTGTCTGCCGTCTTTACACTGGGGTATTGCGAGGGTACCTCCATGTACGCATTGTCCGGGTGTTTCAGCGGTCGGCGATAATTACTTGATGTTTGTCCGACCATATTGTATATCTTGCATATATATATCGTTGTGATTATGACGATACTTTTTTAAAATTATTATAATTTAAAACCAGAACCTACAGGTAAATTTACTGTCTTCATAAATTTTGTACTATAAAATTATAAGAGTGGAGAAGTAATTAATTAATTCACGGATGCTGGTGAATCGGTATTTTATTGAACAACTGTATTTTTTCATTATTAAAAGGAATGCATTTTCGGCTAATTCCAGTAACTCCTCTTTAGATGGTAGTTGTTTTGGCCGACAATTGGCTTTATTATGTCCATATGAAAACATTAATTACAATCCAAACACAACATTACTTTCTCACAAGGGAGGACGTCGCGAGGTCATTGGCGCATCTTTTTAGTTAATTGTTGGATTTGCAATGAAAAAAGTGGTTGGTAATGATGGTCCAGGGTTTATGTCGACTTGTGTATAGATTTCTTGCTGTTTGTTGGTGAAATGAGTTTTGGAAGTCTGTTTGGATATTAAGGTTTTGTATAAGAAGTAGAATGCTTAGGCAATATTTCGTAGAATTTTGTACTGTGGTACAATGTAATGGATATTTGGAGGGTAGAACGCTTGTTCAACCGCATAGTTTGATTCTAATGGGTAGTAGATGAAGCATTTGTTTGTTCTGAAATTTTCATTATGTTTTCATGTATCGTCGAGTGTGTGGTACCAACTAAAGCCAGAAACACACTTACCCGATGCTATGCCATGCGACGCTACCCGATGCTACCCGACGCAAATCCAAACTCTGATTTTCCATAAGATTGCATTACCCCCTTGCACATCTACCCGATGCTATTGCCACGCTAACCTACCCGACGCTCTGTGATCCCCACTGTCCAGATTTTCGTCGGGTCGCATCGAGTACAGTCGAAGACAAAAGAACCGGACACTCATATTTTTATTCAAACTACATGTATTATTGTCGTTATATTTATTACAACATACTTATTTTAATATAAACCAAATTAACTGTAATTAAAAATTAATTAGTTTTTATTTAAAAAAGTAATTTTAATGGTTTGATAGAAAATTAATCAAAACACCGGAATAAGGTTTTTTTGATATAATGAATTTAACTAGCAATTTATTGTACTCGCTTCGGCGGAACATATACTAAAATTGGAACAATTTATTACACGGTTTTGCTCATAAAATGTAATTAACAATTTATTACTGCTCGTAAAATTACACCATTTTGTAATGTCGGGTAGCATCAGAACAGGACACTCATATTTTTTGTAGTTTATTTCAAACTAAGTACATGTAATTTTGTCGTTATATTAATTACAACATGTTATTTTAATGTAAACCAAATTAAACGAGAGAAAAATGCATAAGTTTTTATAAACATTGTTTAATTTTGATGGTTAGGAGTTACTTTATTTAAAACAATTAAGTTTAACAAACAATTTATTAGATGGTTGTGCTCATAAAATTTAACTAACAATTTATTACAAGGTTTTGCTCAAAATAGTGCATTAAGAACAAAAGATGCGTTGCGATTGTGATAGTGATTATTGTGGTAAACGCTGTGGACTGTACGCGACGTGTGCTTTCGTCGGATAGATGAGCAAACCCCACCAAAACGTGGCAAGGCGTCGGGTAGCATCGGGTAGCGTTGCATGGCGTAGCATCGGGTAAGTGTGTTCCTGGCTTAAGTCTTTTGGCAATATAGCTTCCCAAATAGTGGACCACATTAGTTTCTGGTAAAGGAGCAGTGTAGTAATATAATAGATTAAGGCGATAGGGCGTATGGTGAAAGTTATACGCTGGGATTTGTTTTTCGTTGAGTCTGATCCTCCATAATTTGAAACATTCTTTCAAACACGAAGAATGGTCTTGGAAGATTCAGTCCCTATTGGGTCCGGGTTTGCTGAAAGGATGGTGGTATCTTCTACAAATATGAGACTGTATTGGATTGAAGTTAATTGCATTTTTAATACAGTTTTATTTTATGTTTACTACTTGTTATATTAGTTATTTGCATTGTTTTAGTTAGTGCAGTGTTTGCATTAATAGTTAATAGATCAGTTTTCGTTTTAACTTAAGTTATTGTATTCCGCAGTATCTCCAGACTTACTCAACCATAACAAACACGTGTGGAACGTTTGACACACATGTAAATCAACTTTCAAAAGTTTTATTTTTATTTTTTAAAGGTAAATTTTCATGTTTGGCAGAATGATAAATTCGTGCTTTTAAAGAGTAAGGACCATGATGGACACAATGGAAATGGTAAATGCCAAACGATCCGAAGACTGACAGAACGGAGGGAGAGATTTGGCATAAAATCGATATATTTTAACCACAAACACGTTTCCAAGTGTATTCTTTTTTTAATTAGTTTCGCGGCTTTACTTTAAACTAAGAGATATTGAAAGTACACAAATTGTTTCAAGGCAAGGACGCGGTTTGTGAGAATCACCGGCTGCAACCGCAAAGGGGGGGGGACTGATGAAGCATAATGCTGAACTGGAAGGGGGGACATCTAACAGGTTTCCTTGGCCTCTTGTCAAGCAGTTAGTTCCATTTATTTATTGACCGAGTCTTCGAACAAGGCAAGATATTACCGCCAATACGGTGGACAACACCCGATTTCTCCGCTTGCCCGTGTTCAGCTCCCGGGCATTTATAATTTTTTTTATAACTTTTTAAGTCAAACTCGCAATTTATAAAGACATAAGAACGTTACGATTGGCCGGATATAATAATGAATAAACATGGTTTGCGGCAACCAAAAATTATGTGGTTATGAATATAACCACAAAAGATAAATTTTAAAATAAAAAATAGCAAACTTTTTAAAACTGGTTGTATTTATTTAACTTTTTACATTATATTTAACAAGCTTTGAGAAATTTCAGATTGTAAATTGTCCAAAACATGTGTATTTTATGTCATTAATTTATCAGAAAAGACGAGGGAGTTTTGACAAATCGGCCACGAAATCGTAGAAATATTAATATCGGTTGGCTGAAAATAACTAGGTCGAATACTTTGTGCAAACAGACTGGGCAAAAAGGAAAATATATTGCTAAAACATTTATGATTCACTGTGCACTATCAAGTATAAAAAAAGAGATAAAATAATAGTTGTTTTTCCTATAAAAATGAAACTAATGAATTACTGTAAACAAAACGATACATTGGCTTGAAAAATGATTCCGTGGGGTTTTTCAATATATCAATTTTATCCCTCTTGTGTTTTGAATTTTGATTTTTTTTCGGAAAATAGTATAGTGTAGGTGTTTTTTATACGTTCGAGATTTCGTATTTTTCAAAGTGCTTTGCTAATTTAAAATGAAAGACAAATAGTACTTTTTGGTTGTTTAATACATCTTTTATTACCGCCCATGGATTACCACAGCTAAGAAATGAAAATAGATAGTTTGATAATAGCAAGAGAATAGCCGTGGAAGAAAAATTTTGATATCAATTCAAATTTTGACTTAATACTTCCACACTACACATTATTGGGCACGTTTTTTCCTTCAACGCAGTACATATTTAATAAAGAGGTTTTATGCTAGCTGTTAAACTCTCAATTAAAACAGACAGAATTAATTTTTTAACCTCAAATTAGCCTTAATTTCTCCTGATTACTGAAATTATTGAACAATTTTCGTTACTCAAATAAAATACACTTACGGACCGGAAAAAGAATACTACGGCGAATAAACATAATCAGTTTACCTGAAACATAATAAAAATTAACCTTACACAAAACAAAACTAAATTTTATAAAATTAAATTTACTAAAAATCTAGTAGTTAGTGTGGCTCTAAAAGGTAAAGCATCTATAATAGAAATATTAACACTCCCAAAAATTAAATACACCATGTTGTCAATAAATGAATGAATAAGTTTTTATTTAAAAATATTGTAGGTAAATTATAAGAATAGCCGAAGGAAATGTGACAGCAGTATTCCATTCTAAAGATTTACTTTCGATATACATACAAAGTTGTTTGAAAATCGGTTTTCATTTTGAACAGAAACATGTGAGGAGCATTTGCAAAAACCCACAAAACCCACATGCTGACGAATAAGACTTATATGGTGGTAACAATACATTGTTGTAATAATAGCGATAATGGAAAAATTTGCCTGATGACCAAGACCGAAAAAGCCAACAGTTATAAAAGATATCAAATGCACGGCGAAACCGTGTGCCTTGGAGCCTAAAAAAGGGTAGAATATTTTTAACACGCCTGAGAATCGGCCTTACCAGATTACCCCTTGGGCGACTCCTTATCGGAAAAAACCTAGGCGATGCCCACGTGAACCAGGCGTGAAGAAACACCACAAGACATATACTATCCGATTGTGAATTAATTGTTCGAATGACTTAAGGTGATAGCTGCATGTAGCCTCTTTTTACGTGGATTTTTATTCAGATGTGAATGTATTTTAGTCGAAATATCAAGCATCTCACAGAACCTCCAAAGTAGTCGAACATTAATTGAAAAATGTTTATAGCAGGTTAGGAAGGGGGAAGGCAGCGGCGTAATTTATGAACCACGGTGACTCCCCCTGGTTATATTTATAAGCGTGAATGGAAGTATATGGTCGAATAAATAGTAACCATAGACCTGCCTGATGTGTCATATGCTTTGATAAATTTCAATAAAGCTAATGAAAATCGTTTAAGGACGTGAGCCATTGGCATCACAATTGTTCGCGCAGTTGTTCGCTCCACCCTCTTCGGGCCACACGTCCTGGTTAATCAAAAGTTTTTACAACAGGTTTTCAAGTAACTTTGTTACAAATTTATGATGTAATGGGTTTTTTTTATTAGTTAAATGGAGAGTGTCAAAGGCGGCTGAAAGCTCGACATAAGAATTTTTTTTTTTTGGTTTTTACCTTCATGCCCTCATCCTTGTTCTCCCAGTTTTACTATTAAAATTTATCTAATTAGGCATCTTATGTTGTGTCTGGAAATCGTAAAACGTTTATATGTTATTATAATAATAATGATATTTTCTTCTATGAAACTTTTTTTTTCAAGAGTATTTCAACTACGAGGTTATATGAAACCTCAGTGTGCCAATGTTTTTGAAAAAAAAAGAAGCTCATTTATAAGCATGTCGGGTTCGAATGCAGGGCCGCTGGACCGTTACCTTACAGTGACGAGCGCCGTGTCAACGCCTAAACCGTTGCGGCCACCGAGCCCTATGATATATTTGGTAAAAGGCGAGCATTCAATACATTCCCCAAATATCCTTAATGTAGGCACTATAAGGGAAATTTCTGAGATATCACTGCAAAAAACATCAGGGAATAATATTTCCTTTGAAATCAGGCGCAAACAGTGTGAAATTAGGCGATAATTTAAATCGGCTTTCTCTTAAGAGGTTTACTTGTTGCTCTGAGGACCAACTGCTAAGTAGATTGTCGAGATACTAAAAGCATTTCAAGAATCTGCGGCCAACGCCAAGTTATTTAAGTTGGTAGAGTTGGAGGCGGATTTCCGATAAAATTCCCTAGACGAGGAGCTGCCCCTTATCGCCATATCGTAGCCGAAGGATTCTCCATTTCATATTTCCGATGAATTACGTTTTCAAGAAGTGAGCCGAAGGGGGTAAACACCTTTGGGCCGGTAATGAACCGTGAATGATTTCATGCCCCTGCCCTTTTGTTCTTCGCGTTCCCAGGACGAAGGGGCACAAAGGACCCTTCCCCTTCTTGAAAGTCAATCCTGCTTAAATCTGCACAGAATTTTATGGGGTGGCCTACTTCTTATCAGCACTTAGTAAACAACAAGTAGGTTTAGTAGGACCCATTTCCATTCGCGATATATTTAAAAAAAAGTACAATCATTGGTTGACTTGTGGGTTGAACGATATCATTACTCTCATAGTCCAATTGTTCTCGATCTATTGTATGTTCGTGACTATCAAACGAGTTTCCTATTGCAAATAACCGAATACATAGGGAAGGTACCATTGAACAGATTTGGTAAAATCTAAATACATTTTACCCTGTACGAAAGAATACACGATAAAACGTAAACAAATTCGAGTTAGAAGATAAAAATAAATTAATGAGCATCATTTACTGAATCCTGAAGGCTTAGGCAATTAGAGTACTTTATTTGGTCGGTTGATCTGCGTGTGAATCAACCGTGACCACGAAAGTTGAAGTACTGTAGAAAAGCCGTAAAGAATGTTATCAAGAAATACCACGGAATGGTAAGACAGTTAAAAAACAAACGATCAAAAAATTAACTCATCTTTCAGGAAGGTAAACAGGTTCATAAATGTTGCTTGTATGTTAATTCCAGATTAATCTTGAGTTTAGACCATCTTTTCAAGAATTGTAGAATTTTCTAATGGGTGTGGTAATAAAAATACGTGCTTAAACATAAGACAGCGTACTTATTTTAACAAAGGAAGTATAAGAGTTACATGGCGAACTGCGGTAAAAAAAAAAAAATCAGTAACGATCTTAAAGATTGCTAGAAACAAATGAAAGCGACAGCTATTAACATTTATTAATAGATAACATTAACTGCTGCTTATACGCTCATTTTTCAATTGATCTTAAAGTTTCAAACAAACATTTCTTTTCATGATTTTTACAACGATTATTTGTAATGTAAAGAGTTGTTTCATGAAAAATAAGACAGCAGGTTTGTTTTTACAATGGTGAAAGCAAAAAATAATTACCGGGAAACAACCAAACAATACTCATTAATCAAAAATATCAATAATGTAAATATAAATAATAATAACAAAATCATTAGAAGACAAGATTTACATGGGAAATCTGACTTCAAATGTGTGGACTTGTTTATAAAACAGCACAATGAATTTGATTAAAACATTAACGCAATAAATTTATGACAAATATTGTAGTTGTAACTAACAAACGTTTCTTCCTAAAGGTAAAGAGTCTTAAATAAACAAGAATTTGAATTTGGGAGAAAATTGTCAATTTTTGCAAACATTAAACGTTTTTCCCTCATCACCTATACACTATATTTCAACATGTACTTAATAATTCTAAAAATTCAATATTTATTGATAACATTCCGCTATCATGCATCTATATTTATGTGTAAAATCTTGACTTTTCAGGAGAGGCAAAAAACTGAAAAGCAAAAAATCCTGAGCTAAATGGCTTTGAGAATAAGTGACGATTATCGATTTGTAGAAGCTTCTAGAGCTCAGTTTTCGTCGCATTTTTGCTCTAACTTGTGGATTTTGTTTTATTTTCTCTTCTTGAGATGCGTCGTGTACAACGAGTTTTCAAAAAGACAAAAAAAAGTGATTACCGTAACCAATTACGTTACACCAAGAAGCGCCAATAAAGCTATTATGCTGTAAATCAACCACCAAAGTCAAAAAGTCGTAGGAGGATAAATACGAGACAGCTGCAAGTGGATAATTAAGTGATGGTGGTGTACATACCTCTAGAGAATAGAAAAAATAAACATTACATATATTCAATACGTATTATATTTCTATATTTATGACCACATATATTCATGATTGTAGTTGTAATTTTAAATAATTTTTGCTTAAATGTTGTAAACATTTGAACTTTTTTTTTTAAATCGAATTTGAACAAATGTTTATTTAATCCCTAAGATACCCAAACTGAGTTCGAATAAAAATTTAATTCGGCGAGAAAAAAAAACAAAAAATGAAAATTCCAGTTATACACTTCTTCCGGTGCAACGAATGCTGAATTTTTTGAGCAATGATTTTATAAAAATATTTCCAGTGTTCAGGAAAAATTCTTATGAAAAAATAATGTTAGAAAAGCCCTTAGGAGGCGAAGAAGTGAGGTAGTAAATGTTAATTGTTTAATTTTTAAATTTAGTTAATTAAAATGTAAGTGTTGAACCGTTTTTAGTTATTCAAACGGCATTGCACCATCTTCAGTGAGCAACTCTCAGGAAGCTCCGGAAATATTCCGTCTTATTTTCACAATACGGAATGCGTAAATCAGTAATAATCTTCCAAAAGATAAAGAATTGGAATACCATGTTTTGTATTGTAATTTTCAATTATCTTAGAGATATATTTTAAAATGTATTGTTATAAATTTTCCATGTACGAAAATATAAAGATTTTCATATTGAAAAATAAAATTGCAAGAGTTTTTTCGTGTAGAAATGTAAAACAGCCAAACCGAGGCTTAAAGGTTTAAAGGAGAAACAAACAGAGCAATATGTCCTTTGTATGGTAGTCTTTCAAATTGATTTTGAATTTCCAAACATATTTTCTCGGTATAGAGAATTCTTCAACTGGATAATATTAAATATTTCCAAGCAGAAAATTAAGAAAGTAGGATTATTTTCACAATGTAGAAATTCCGAAACAGTTACAGGGGAAAAATTAACAGAAATGATCTGAGAGATAAAGGAAATCGTTCTTTGTATGTTAATTTTAAATTGATTCTGAGGTTCCACATTGTTTTTGTATGTTAGTTTTATATAAAAAAACAAAACAGTTACAGAGCAATCGTCCAAGAAAAAATCAGCAATGATTTTCAAGTTGTTAATTTTAAACTTATGTTGAGGTGAGCGGCTCCAGAAGAGAAGTCCAAATGCTTTGGACGCCGGAAAGGGTGTTACTGACACAAAAAACAATGGTAAATTCCTGGTACATTCAACTCATGTTCCAATACAGTTTTATATAATAATTTTAAATAATCAATGTTATGTTTGAGATTTTATGCTATTTAATTTTTTTAACTTCAATTTTTAAGACTTTTAAATTTTTTAAAATAAATTTTATTCACTGTTATTGTATATTATGTATCTGATGAAGGACGTGAGACGTCCGAACGGTCTCAATAAATGTTTTGAACGAAGCATTTGGACATTTCTTCTGAGGCCACTCACCTCAACATAAGTTTAAAATTAGCAATTGATTATCCAACGGTCGACTAAAACAAGGACAATTTCAAGGAGGTTTAAAGGGGAAACAAAGTAGCATAACCTTTGTATGGTAATTTTCAATTGATCTTAAGTACCAAACATTTATTCTTAAAATAATAATGAAGGGGTGTTTTCACTAAACAGGGCAAAGGACTAAAATATAATCAGTAATGAACAAGAGGAGAAACAAAGAAAAATACCTCATTTGTATGGTAATTTTAAATTGGTCTTGAGTTTCGGTAATAAAGAAATGGCTAAATTATGCTGAAAAGATCCTAAACCCAATTTTAAACTTTTCTCGTATTATGCTGTTTGTTATAAAATTGCAAATTGTGTAATCCAATTATACTCAATTGTATAATGACGAAAAGTATATTATGAAATAAATAAATACTTGGTTAAAATTGTATACTATGGTCATTATTCATTAATATTGCACGGTACTTTCCAACATAATTACATAACAGATGAAGTTGTTAAATATATTTCTTTACGTAATTATAAATGATCTAGCGCCATCGTTTGAGTATATTTTATATTTGTCCGTTGTCGAAAGTCTTAAAAGTTAAGTCAAGGACTTTCATTTCAAACAATTTTATAATAAATGTTCCGGTGGAAAGAGAGCAAACAAGAAATACATAACTGAGTCATTAAAGAAATCATTTATCCTTTTAAAGAGAACGAAATGCATAAATAAAGCCGGAATTAGACTTGAAAATTAAAATTTAATAAGAGAGAAGTCGTAAAACGGGGTTCGCAAATTAAAAATGCGTTATTGAAAATCGCCCAGCCCCTCTACATATTCGGCCAAAGTGAAATCATCTGTGTTAAAGAAAAAATTCATTTTGTTTTCCTGATCGTCGAAGGTAACTATAATTTATGTAGAACATGGATCGGCCAGCCTTGGCCACAGGCGGCGGCCCCGCAGTGTCTCCCTCATGATAATATCAATTTATTTCCGCCTTTATTTTCTCGGTTCAGGAGTCCAGAGAGGGCGGTGGAGTGTTTACGATTTCATAAAATCCTCGTCTCGGAGGACGTGAATCTCCTAATTGGGATAAGTGAGGTTTTATTTCTCAATTTCATTTCCGAGAACGCCGAGATCCAGGGCGATATCGTAAAAATAACAACAAGAAAAATTAGGAAAGTAGCTTGTGTCGTTTGCTCAGTCTTTAACGAAATGAGGCACTAATAAAGAAGATTTATTTAAATAACCGCTAAAAATTAATACTGTTTAAATATTGAAAAGGTTGAATTGAGAGAGATTCGAAACTTATTTTGCAAATCCACAATATTTCGACCGATCTCGATCTACTTAACACTCACCATCCCATATCCATATCTTTGGAAGTTTTTGGAATACAAATTTATAGGTCGGTGTTTGAAAATATTTTTCTTATTCTTTGTCTTTGGAAATTTTTGGGTCTGAGTCTATCGTCAGAGAAATTTGAACAATCTATTAAAAAACACAAAATGTCAATTTGTAAACATCTTTAAGATTTGCCCTGATGATGACCTTAAAATAGGTCGAAAGATTGGCACATAACAATTGACTTTGTTTTTTGTTCTAATATTCACTAAACGTTCCATCCTAATCTTAAAACAATTAATTATTGTAATTAATCAACTGATTAATACTTGCATTAGTTTTTTCTTTATAAAATAAAAACTAAATAAACAATTTATATATTATTATCGTCCAGGGTTTGGCAGTTAATCCCGACTGAATCATTTGGGAAGCAAGCTGAATTAAATTTACATTTGATGATGATGAATATGGATAGCAGGAAAACGGTGTATTTTATTCACCAAGCACTACAGCCTACTGACTTATTTACTTTCCTAGTTCCTTACTTCAATGCAATTGATTCATTTCTCCTCCTAAGGTGGAAAGGTCATTGACTGTAGTTGCTACAATTCCTTTGGTTTTCTTTGTATCTCAGGTGAAGTCTACATTGCTGCTTCGTTTCGAAAAAGATACGGGTGGCTGTTTCGTCCTCCTCATTGCATAACCTACAAATGGGGTCATGATTGAATACGCCTATGTTGTGTAGATGTTTTCTAAAATGCTAGTGGTAACAGTCCTACTGCTCTATGAGTTTAGCCGAGTTTTATTATTACTGAGTTTGCCAGTCTTGGTGAGGTTTTCATATAAGCTTACTGTGCCTAGCACCTCTAGAGTTTATCGACTTCTCTTTTGTCTTTGTTTGATCCTTTCTGTGTTGGTCTTGCAGACGCTCCTCTCTCCGGTGTGTCTGCCTTTTCGTAACCCAAAATTTCTTTGTGCTCTGGTACCCAAGGTACCATCAGGTTGTTGTGTTTCCCCTGGATTTGGAGTTTATGGATAATTCTTACAACCTAATGCTTAAAATAGATGCTTGGCTATCCGATCTTGTGATTTTTTTTCTTTTTTAAGATCTCTTTCAAGATTTTCTAATTATTTCATAGCATTCATTAGTAGCATGCATTTCTGAGTTTGATTGCTCATATTTTGGGCTTGTACGGAAAATGCCTGATCGGGTTCCTTCATTTGTTTTGGAGCCATCTGTATACCATATCATTGTATGTGATTTGCTCCCGATTTCTTCTTCGTTTTGTAGCCTGTGGGGTTGTAGGATGGCGTAAAGAGTGTTTCCGGTAGTCCATAGTTTCGGAGAATGGGTGTACGATTTTATTAATTATCGTTGAGTGCCCGGATTGTATAGTTTCCATCCAATTTGTTTGTGGAGACTAAATGAGCTTTTCCTCGCCACTTCTTGTATAAATGGTTCTAACGGTTTAGCAATGTTTTTAGAGCAATTGACGGGGTTGTTTTCCTTGCCTCTTTCATACATAGCTTTGCCAGTCTTTTGAAGCCGTCTAATGTTTGGGTAGCTGGTTTTTTGCTCAGCTTCCGTCCACTACATTAGTGTGCCATAGGATACTAGTGCCGTATGTAGCCATTAGGTCCAAGACAGTTAACTTTATCGCTTTATTCGCAATTGAAATTTTATTCTTCGTAATAAACTGGTACATTGACGAGTAAGTAAGTCATGAAAGATAAATATGAAATTATTTTATCATCCATAATGAATTAAACAATAGTATAAAATCGAATTAGAAATGCAAACACTTTGCATACCGACTTGAAAGTTATTGTTGTTTTTTATGGCGTTCTCACGATTCTACGAATCAAATTTTGTTGAACAACTTCAGATTGATCTAGAAAACCTTCGGTTCAACAGCTTTGATCAACTAAAGTTTGATCCAGTCAAACTTTTGTCGTTCAAGTCATTTTTTTTCCAAATTGAACCACGACTTAAAACGTGAGATCAACTCAGTTCATTGTTTCCTGTTCCACTTTTACACTGCGCATGTTTTGTTTTTTGTTAATGAAGTAATTAAAAAACAAAAATGAGCATCAAGTGGACTTGAAGTAACGCTAAAATTATTATAGTTTTATAATAATAATAACTCATAAGCATTACTTCCTTAGGAATCAACAACGTATGTAATAAATAATTATATTTTCCTATGCATTTTTATGCATTATATAAAAGTTTGGTTTTCTTGTTTAAATGCAAAAGAAATGGAAATTAACGGATTTATTACTGCGGCTAGGATTATGTGACGACATCTTTCACTCAAAAGCTGACGACATTTGTGCTAATTGTAATGGATTTTTTTGCTAAAACTGTTATAATATAAGTATTACTGCCTTAGGCCGGGAACACACTTACCCGATGCTACGCCATGCGACGCTACTCGACGCCTTGCCACGTTTTGGTCGAGTGTGCACATCTATCCGACACAAGCACACGTCGCGTACAGTCCACAGCGTTTATCACAATAATCACTATCACAATCGCAACGCATCTTTTGTTCTTAATGCACTATTTTGAACAAAACCTTGTAATAAATTGTTAGTTAAATTTTTATGAGCACAACCATCTAATAAATTGTTTGTTAAGCTTAATTGTTAAGTTTCTACCTAACCATCATAATTAAACAATGTTTATAAAAATCAATGTTTTGATCTCGTTAAATATGGTTTACATTAAAATAACATATTGTAATTAATATAACGACAAAATTACATGTACTTAGTTTGAAATAAACTACAAAAAATATGAGTGACCTGTTCTGATGCTCCCCGACATTACAAAATGGTGGAATTTTACGAGCAAAACTATGAAATAAATTGTTAATTAAATTTTACGTGCAAAACCGTGTAATAAATTGTTCCAATTTTAGTATATGTACCGCCGAAGTGAGACAATAAATTGTTAGTTAAATTCATTATATCACAAAAACCTTATTCCGGTGTTTTGATTAATTTTCTACCAAACCATTAAAATTATTTTTTTAAATAAAAACTAATTAATTTTTAATTACAGTTAATTTGGTTTATATTAAAATAATTATGTTGTAATTAATATAACGACAATAATACTTGTAGTTTGAATAAAAATATGAGTGTCCGGTTCTTTTGTCTTCGACTGTACTCGATGCGACCCGACGAAAATCTGGACAGTGGGGATCGCAGAGCGTCGGGTAGGTTAGCGTGGCATAACATCGGGTAGATGTGCACGGGAGTAATGCAACCTTATGGAAAATCGGAGTTTGGATTTGCGTCGGGTAGCATCGGGTAGCGTCGCATGGCGTAGCATCGGGTAAGTGTGTTTCTGGCTTTAGACTTCACAACTCGACAGGGTGTCCCGAGAAAAGAGTCAATACTTTAACTACAGAAGTTTATTCTACATGTTAAATAGGACTAAAAACTTCCTATAATCCATAAATATAATCCATACCCCGGTTTTCCTTTGTATTTGAGATATTTTACTGTTCGTGTTACTTCAACCTTGCACAACCTCTTATCATAAAGCCCCAGGACCTTATAAAATATTAATCCTACTGTTAATTTGATTACATCAATGTAAATAACATTCAAACCCGATAAGGTGCATTTTTTATTATTATATCAAAATACAAAATAAGTTAGAACGTAAACGTTTACGAGTTTCCAAAGGTCTTGAGTGAAGTTTAAATAAGATTTTCTTTGCTTTGTAAACACGGACAGATATGGCATCTGTAGAAAAGTTTCCACTACTGAGCTTTAAACAAATGTACTTAATTTCTCGAAGGTCAGTTGTTCAGTGTAAAATTAACGTTTAATTCCTAAAATTTGTTTTTTTTTATTTTTTAAAGTTAATGAGGAAGAGGTTGAAACTTCGATTGTTTAACATAATCCATTATGTTTAGTAATCTAATTGACCAAATTACTTCTTTCAATTAATTGTTCTTTTTATGTAGGATCTTGGTCGAAATGAAAAAGGTAGAGTTACTAGCGGGATTCGAACCCACGATCTTCGGCTCAATACGCCGCCACTCTTACCACTTGAGCTATGGTGACTTCGATCCACTGAGACACCACATAAACAAGTGAAATTATTAAAGCTTCTCCTTTTCATTTATTTGTTGGTCCATTGTCTTCAATTGGTTGATTTGGACAAATAAATAAGGAACTGCTTGAACCAATTAATTTATGACGATGCATTTGCTGCAGTTTGTTGTTTCTGCAACAAGCGCCGAAATGCATTGGCATCGATAAATAAATTGGTTGAAGCACGTCAGTTTGTTGATTAATCGTCCAAATTAAACAAAACCTTTAACACTGGTACAAAATTGGACACAATAAAAAACAATAAGCTTGTAAAAATTAAATAAAATATTTCGATTAATTATTGTTTTTATCTAAGGTCTAAGTTAAGGTGAAAATATTAAATTAAATATTCAAAATAGCTAGTATTTAGTGACAGTTAATTATTATTTTTTGATCAAACCAAATCTAGGATTTTTTAACTATTGGTATTATTAATTTATAGAAGGATTAATATTTTATGGGATACGGGACCTTAATGGGAAAAAGTTATGAAGCAATAATGAAACAACCCCAAAATTGAAATATGTCGAATACAATTATTGGGAATTAGACTATGGATTATAGGAAAATTAAGTCGGTTAACTACTGCCTTGATTACCAGCTGGTCTTTGCCAACATTTATGATTTATGTATGGTGTTTAATGACCGTTAGTCAATAATTATTCGGAGATCGTGATATGCGGTCTGGTGTTACGTAGATTTTAGAAAAACATTTTCTTTATCGTGCCAACGTATCGATCTTTATTGAGATCATCATGTGTCATTCTTGTGAGTCGTGTTGAGAGTTATGATTTATGTTGTTTAATGATGACAAGATTTGGTAAGTGTAGAATTGAAAGAATAAAGATGTGAGAAAAAATGCGAGTTATATAGTAAAAAAAACGAAAAGTAAATGTCGGGCTTCGTATTGCTGATTAAAAAAATAAAATTGCGTCGGTTAAAACCATGTATAAAAAAGATCATCCAATTGTTTGCAAATCAAAACTTAAGAATTTTTTCAATGAAATGTGTGAAAAACTGATTCAAGTAATTTTCATATTTTGATCATCAACTAAAGCTGAAAGTTAAAATCATGAAAACGCGCCTTTGGTAACAGTTTTTGCTATGTGTTTTTAAATCAAACACGAAAAGGGGAAATACGACAAGCAGAATGGATAACGAAATGAAAAGAGAAACTTCTCTGGGGTGATTGGAAAGCCGGAAAACAGAGGGAGATCCACTTTTAACTTTGGTAGTTTTTTTCCGCGAGACCTGAAAACAGACCGATTACATAAAAAACAGACATACATTTATTGCTTTCTCTTATAATTCTTTTAAAAACGATAAAATAAATATCTTTTATAAATAAAAATACTCTAATATCCCTTTAAAACCTCTTTTTGTCTAACCTTTAAAGGATTTGCACGCAATACTTTTTTATGTTATCTTTTTTTATCCGTCTCTTCCGTTTTATGATTATTTCCTCCTTTAGCGGTTAAACTTATATACAGGGTCATTTTCTGTGCCAAGAGATTATAAGTTTTACGGTTTATTACTACAATATTTATTACACGTTTGAATCGTACTATTCAATATCCTTGTCGATAAGGATGTACTTCTTGAAGTCATACTTCGGCCGTGAACTTAGGTGGGTTCTTTATGTGGGCGTAAAATTCAACGATGCTGCACACCAACGAGCGGAATAAAAAAAGACCCGCTTTTATTAATTTATAATTACATTATCAATATGCCTTGAGGTAAAAAAAACAACCTCAATAAACAAGAATTCTGGATGACTAAACGGCCAAAAAGTTCACTGGAACGAGGTCAGCGGCCTTAGATAATTAAAAGTCTCTGAGCCGTTTCTAAACAAAGGGCAAAACAAATTCGCACGCTGGGGAGAAATGTTTGCCTTTTTTGAAAATGGTTAAATAAATTAAGGAAAATATAAACTGTTTGTCGTCTTAAAAAAAGGAAATAATGGTATTCTAGTTATGACAGTGTGCAAATTTTTTACACTTGAGTCAACTCGAACACCAAATTTGATTTTCGTCCATTTGTAAAAACCAAATTTTATAAACGGGTTTTTGTTTCAATAGTTCAAAAGCTTTAATGCAGTCGTAAATACAAAAGAACGGCAAAAGATTAGATTGACGATAGAAGGATTAGCCACAAGATTGTTTTGGATGATGACCGAGGAAAAAATACAGTAAATCGAATCATCACCAGTGATCGAATTCAACGAGGGGCGGTCTCTGAGCCAGGAAAAACAGAATAAATACCCGTTTTAATTACTGTAATTACCCCAGATCTCCCTGTTTTATTATGAATCGACCTGGAAATCGCTCGGAGTGGTAGCAACGCCGGTAATTTAAGCGTACCAATTATCGAGGTGAGAATAACCGAACATTCGATAGGGGAATTAATTATTTAGAAATGAAACAGCCTAAGAACCAGTTTGCTTTCATCCCTTATTCGAATCTTTTCCGAATTTACATATGCAAAGTGTGCCTTGAGTCGGTCTTGTGGGATCGACACGGTGAAATCTAGCAGGGTTTGGCTGGCCGACTAATTTTAATCCGGTGTAACAGTCTGTGATTCGATTCTGTAAAGTAGCTTACCCCAATAAAATTTTTACAAGTATCTGTGATATAGAGCTGCTAACATTCAGTGACAAAAAACCTCAAGTATGTAAAAATTGTAGGATGTCCAGGACATGATCGAAACTGATCCCGAGGTGAAAAAAAGTCAAAGGAAGAGAAAGTGAAGAAAAGAAAAAAAGTGAGAGAGCTTTAATTGAAAGATGCTGAGTGGTGAGAGGAAAAAGATAGAAAAGAGATAATGGGAGGTGACACGAAAGGAAGAGGTGAGGGGAGAGATACGGAAATAGTGTGTATATGTGTGTATGGGTGTGAGAGGGGGGTGACAGACAATATAAGAGAGAGAGAGAAAGAAAGGGAGAAAGAGGATGTAAAAACGGGGAAACAGACACTCCAGCTGCAATTTTTCGAGAAAAAAACAACTTTGCAGTTTAAGTTTTTCAGAGACAAAGCTGGACCAACTGCACCCAACAAGGTAAGATGTAAATAGAAATAGTCTCGCTAATCATTCCTGACGATGCAAGGCCACGAATTTTGTTCGTGACGCTGCAAAAAGAGTTGCACACCGGCTGGAACGTGCTATCTCATTGCCGTCGACCATGTGTTCGGGTCATCATATTGCATATTATTGTATATGTGGATACGGCTTACATCTGCGATGCAAGTATTACCAAAAGGTGACTCAAGAGCGCGAAGGACGCCTTTGTAAAATTTGTAATCTTATAAAACAGAATGAATAAACTGTTCATTGAAGCACGTTAAGATCTCTTTCATTTTGTCGAGATTTCACAATTGTAACAGAATATGTGAAATCTAGCCATAAAAAGACTGTCCTTAAGGATAGGGTATTAACGTAATTTTTGAAAATAAAGATGTGCTATTTTACTTTACTTTAGGAGAAAATATAGTAAAAAAGAAAATATACTAAAGGGAGAACAATGTATAAATATGCTAAACCTCTTTTAAGAAAAGGCTTCAAAATGAATGCAATGTAGCAGAACTCATTTGGATAAACCTTTATATACATTTTTGTAAAAAGAACATTGTGCCATCACTGCGATGAAACAAAAAAAAGGACTTTCTGGATGTCAATACCATATATTGCCTACAAACATTAGGGGTATTTACGAACTTTGTGTTAACCCTGTTAACTCTAGGTCCTGTTAGATCGAGAAAAATGATGGCGAAGACTTGTAAGAAACGGCTCGTTAACATTGCTCGATCTACCAGGACAGGGCCAATGTTAGATGTTAGGTCGAAAATCTATTCACATTGCTATCCGTTAGGGCGAAGGTAACCAACATGGCAGCCATGAATTTAACAGCTGTTTTTTGTTTACACGTACTTTTATTCTTAAATAAGCATTTATTAAATCAGACCAATACATACCATTGTTAATTTCTGACCTGTCTTTATACTCTCATTCGTAATAGATACATCCCCTAACCTATAAAGTTCTAGGCTGTTAGACGTTAGGCTGCAAGTGCATAGATAGTATTTTGAATGAAAGAGTTGATTAATTTTCTCTTTTTATTAACATCTAGCATCTTCCAATTTAACACAAAACAAACAAAGCCTTAAAGAACTGTTGTAGCTTTATTTTTGGTTGTACCAATCGCCATGCTCAGCATTGCGGAAAAGTTAACTCGCCCTCGCCCTCCGCCATTCTCTCTCTAATGGATTTAAGTACATTTTCCGTCTGTTTTTCTTTTGAACTTTTGGGCTAAGTTGGAAACCAGTTTTAATATTGTAGACAAGCTTTTCTTTTTATTTTTCCAAGTTTTTCATTGGCTAGATATAAAATATAAAGGCGAAGTCAAATATTTTAACAGAAAAAGCTATCTTCTAATAATAAGAAACAAATCCCGAAAACCCCCTTAAACACCCAAAATTCAAGAAAATAGCTAATTTATCTATTTTGATTGCAAAAAATTAATCAATATTAAAAACTATATATATACANTATATATATATATAATGCATCTGCTATCTTCATAAAGTGTTTCTTTATAATGCAATGAGTTAAACCATATTTTGTTCAATAATTGCTCAACATTCAATATAAAAAGATTCCGACGTGGAACATCATCATCATAGCATCATACACAACAAGCAACGACATTTCGCGTTGGGTCTGGTCGGGCGGATGTTTACTGTCTCAACAAAGTGTGCCGTCCATAAAAGATATCGGGTACCAGGACCTGAATCAGAGAAACGCGCTTCTGAAAAATTGCGACGGGAATTAAATACGACCTATTTTGTCTGAGCTTTGTCTAAAGGATGGTCTCGACGCTTTCACTTGTCTCAAGATTGCCGAGAAATCGGCTCCGAGCGACGCCTTTTTCACCCGGTCCATCTCCAGGTCACATTGAAACTTCTTGTGTGAATTCTACTGAAGTAATGTAGTTTTTTTTTTTTTTTAACACGTGTAATTTTTATTACTAAAAGAAGAAAAAGGTAATGTTTAAATTGTATTTACATTTGATCATTAATGCTAGGTTCTTTACATCTGGAGCATCTATGCTTTTGATGTATCAGTGAAAATGCGTGAATTTAGTTGATGGGTTCGGCTCATTTTATAAATGAGGCAATTCGGCTGAAAGTGGTCGTGTAAACACAGTGGAAACACCCACGCCTCCTAATGATTAAACTATCATTTTCCTGCCTTCAACGCCCTTAATTAAAAGCATAACACGACCACAATTTTCCAGCAATGATCACGTGCTTTGGTCTTTTCGCCTTTGTCCGAAATATTTCAGTATATCACTTTTGATTAGTGTCAATTTGTCTGCAATCAGTCATCTAAAAAAAGCCTTTTGACCAGGAAACCCTTTGATTTGAACCACTTACTTGATCGAGTAATTTTCTGACAAATATTTTTCACTGTCAATAGACGGAAAAAGCCTACATGAATTTCATCAATTACTACTAGTATTATCGTTTACTATATTGAGTGTTACGTTGATTATAAATAAATTTGTAACCGAATATGTTTTTGCAATTCATGAACGAAATCTAAATCGGTTTCAACTAAAATTAGTACACACGTCGTTATACGTACAAATTTATGTCGTTTATTATGAATTTAAGTTTACTTTGGTCCTTCACAATTATCCTGATATACGAATCCAAGTTGCTTTAATACGATATGCAAATATTTCAGTATTCGACTTCAAATAATTTGTATAAAATCAACCATAAGAATACTCTTTCGCTATAGAAACTTTATGATCATAAATGATGATTATGAACAAACAACCAGCCATCAAACATTTTTTTTCCACCATAAATCAAATGAAATATCTTTCCATCTTAGCATAAAGTAGATATGTTTACTAAGCTGTGAGTTTATTTTGATGATTATGCACATTTTGACAGATCAGGATGATACAAAATGAACACATTTGCTATTTCATCAGTACTGTGTCAACAACAAATTTTTAATCAAATTACATACAAGAGTGAAATTCCATTAAATGACCACGAAAAAGTCGAAAGTAAATACATTCGTATATCCTCCATTTAACCATCAAGAGGCATTGTTATTACTGTTGTTATTTATATTCCTGAAATGCAAGAGGTCTTTACCTCCAACTGCCGGTTGGATGTCACGGAAAAGTGTTCAATCAATTTACAATATTTTTTAAACTACAATCAACTAAAAATTCATGGGCTACGCAGAGTTTCAAACCCAGGGCCCTCTATGGTGGCAAATACGAGTCGGCCACAGCTGTCCCTTGTTATTTATGATATTTATGGGAATCATGTTATATATGATAAGTCATCAATAAATGTCAAATCATTTGTGTAAATCTTGTGATGTTGGACAATAAAATCTTTAAAATTAATCAACAAGACAAAGAAATTAATATAACTAAGTTATAACTAAACATAATAAATTAATATACAAATTAATAAGACTTTCCAATGTAACTAATTGATAAAAATTATTATAAAGATTTTAAAACAACACGTGTAAGAATTATTTTCTATTTGTTTTCGTGTGATCAGTTTCAAATACATAACAATTTGTAGAGCTTTTAATGGTAATCCTTATATGTTTTTAAATGGATTGCAAAAGGAAAAAAATAGTCCTAAAACTTACACATGTAATTGAGCACTCTTCAAATGAATATTAAAACGTTTTTTTATCTCTGGTTTATTTATAAATTGGCTCGTAAAAGAGACAGCTTTGGAACATGCAAATGAAATTATATTGCCTATCATGCAACGGGTTTATTACAACTCAAAAGGAAATACAGGCGTAAACCAGTTGAGACAGAACTCAATGGAGTTGTGTTGTAAAATGGGATGGGATGAGATGGGGGATGTACATAAAATTCTATCATGAAAGATTCAACAGATGATCAATCCGGGCCGGAACTCAGCTGTTTGTTTCAATCTTTCTCACCTGACCAAACAGAGAAACCCCACGATGGAAATATGAATTCATTCGTAGCTTTGAAATTTATCCACGTGTTCAGTGTGTCTGTCCGATCCCTTCCTTCAATAATGTTCAAGCGTCAATTACTATGAGTGATGAGAGAGAGGGAGAGAAAAAGAGAGAGAAATGCAAAGAGAGAGACAGAAATACAGAAAGAGAGAGACAGAAATACAGAGAGAGAGAGAGAGAGAGAGAGGGAGCGAGAGAGAAAATTTCCAAGAGATTAATAGAGAGACCAACAGAGTGAAAAACAGAAATAGAGAGGGAAATATAAGGCGATATACAGAGAATTAAAGTGAGCAACGTAAATAAATTGATGAAAAACCTCTCATTCTTTCTGTACCTCTGTCTCGTTTTTCTCATCTCTTCTTCTCTCACTCGATCTCTTTCTTTCTTCCTATCTATCTATCACTCGTTCTCAAACTGCATTTAAAATGCCGTTGGGTTGTAGAAACATCTTAAAGCTTTTTTCTCGTTAGATTATGCTCAATGATACTCTGTACAGCATCCATAATATTTGAAAATATAAGTAGACCGTCAAAAAAATTATGTTTTTTTAATTATGTTTAAATACATGCTTTGTATTTTGAATTATGTAAGCTTTATTTGTAGGTACGATTGTTCGTTAAATGTAAGAAAGGCCCAAAGCGTTCAACTTTCCGACTTTTATAAACAAAATGTTCCATTCTTAAGTCTCTCTTTCTTTCCTCTCCCACTCACTTTCTCTCTCTCTCACTCACTCTCTCTCTCTCTCTCTCTCTCTCTCTCGCTCTCTATTTATCTCTCACTTCCTTTCTCTATCTCCATGCCATGCACACACACACGCTTATGAAGACAGCACATGAGTAATCAATCCCTACTTTCTTTTACGTTGTGCTAAATGGGAATTTTGGAATATGACATATGCGGAGGTAAAACTTGGTATACTTAATATAAATATGTATAATAGACTAAAAATCTTAAATTGAGTTTATTTGTCTTTATGGACAAATACTGACGAACAATTTCTGAACTATTATATTTTGTCGCAATACATACCAAGATACACGTGAATAGATAGTAATCCCTACTGCAACGTACCTGAAAGAAAAAGAAAAACAAATTAAATTTCCTTTCATAGATATATGTACATTGATGAGTTTAAAGCAGTAAAACGAGGATAAATTTTGATATAAAAGAGTAATTTCCAAGTCCAGGAAAATGTGTAAGTATAAGTATATAAGGAAAGTCGTTTTATTTTTTGTGCTAAGGTCTGACCTTTGGAAGAGGTATTTTTAAAAGGAACCTGGCTATTTTTAATTGTAACTCGTTACTGCGCGACGTCGGGGCGAGTAGAAAAATAAGCGTGGGCCGGGTCGGCGCGTTATGCTTTTCGCCAAGGAAGGACAACGTCAGGAATTTTGTGTTTATCGTTCTGTTCAACTTTTGCCCTTTACGCCTGACCGGATGATCGTTCTAGGTCTGAAAGTAGAGGCTGATGAAACCGTTAGGACCGACTAACGAACAGCAAACGTGTTTTCATTACAGTTTCACAACTCGTAAAAAGAAGCTTTTTATTCGTAACTAATCGATGGAACTACAATGACCAAGTCAAGAATAGATCGTTTAGATAAATTTTGTATTTAAGAGAAATAGACCAATTATATTAGCCGAAGGTATTGACGTCTTGTTTACAGCGTGAAAATTGGTGTTCACATTTCTTTCAGCGTTAAAATTAAAACTTGTAAACATTGATTTATACCAGGGCAAGGTATTTCGATATAGGTTTCCACTGTTTTACAAAATAACAAAACAAAAAAAAAACTCATGATCACAAAGTGCAGATAATTATTCCAATTGGCTGCAGTTTTGAAACAAAATACGAATGGAAGACCAGAAGAAAACAATATTTATTGAGAACTGAGGAATTATCTGATGTTTAACGATTGTGGTCTGTGAGATCGTTTCGGCTTCTCGCCATCTTCAATGCTGTGTGTGTGGGCTTTCCGTATATTTCTCCTATATAAATCAAATATATATTAAAAACTCTGCAATATATAGACTCTTAATAAAAGGAAAAAATGTTTCCGATAACCTTTAGTAAAATAAGACTATTCCAAGAAGAAAACCGGCTACGTTTTTAAACAACGCAACGTCCATTATTATACTTTTACACGTCGTTGGCTGAAAATCCTCAACATTTGCATCAGTTTAGTCGTTAAAACCGCGGGCTTTAAAAATTTAAAGGATTTTTATTTTAATCCAAGAGGAATCAAAACACAAACATGTTTTTCCCCGTTATAATTTTTTTAATCAAAACCATAGAGGAAATTGGTTTTATTAAATGTAAAAAATAACACTTGTATAATTCAACAGGTGTTCTCCATTTTGACCCTCAGGATCAAATATGTTGCAATGTTTTATGTAAAATATTCATAAATACAATAATACTAGCATAATGATCACTGGCCATTGTTCTATAAACGATATATTTGAAACGTAATAGAACCGTGGCTTATCTGATCCAGCATAGGTAGTTTCTCCTTATTTGAACGTACCTGTTAGAAATAAAACCCATTCCTAGAAATAATACTTACATAAAATCCGCATAAAAATGTTTTATTTTCTTCGTATATGTATGCCTGATTGCCTTTAAAACCTTGGGCATAGCAGATAATTTTCCGCAAGTTTCAGCCACTTGTTAGTTAAGGTATTTATTTTCAATTATTAAACTTATTTAACTTTATTTACTAAGATAATTATTTTGTTGGCAAAGTCAAAATAATAAAACTGATAATCTTATAAAAGGCCAACAAAGAATATTACTGAATAAGATTATTCTTATTAATGCGATTGTCCCTCTGATACCTATGGCATATTGCGTTATTATTTTTCAGACATCATTATTTTGCTTTTACGTTCATAATAATCTTGATAAAATAAAATAGCATAAATATAAATAATTTAAAAAACTAATAAACCTTCTTTACTAACAATATATTTTACGTAAATAGCTATTCAAACTTAGGGCATTTCGGATTTTTTTTAAATATTAATTTTTGAGTTTCTTGCTTCTAGTTCTGTATAATACCAATACAAGCCATAATAGTCAATAAAGTAATTTTTTTATTTATTTTATCCACTTATGCTTAATTATATAAATACTCAATTAATTATACACAATTTTTTCGAAATGAAAAATTTGTGTCACAGGCTGGATTCGAACCCACGATTTTTGGCTTAATACGCCGCTGCTTTACCACTTGAGCAAGCTTTTTTCATTTCGAATAAATTGTGTATAATTAATTGAGTATTTATGTAATTAAGCATAAGCGGATAAAATAATTAAAAAAAGTTAGTATTAATCTAGAATAATACCTGTGAATCGTACACAGTCCCGCTAATGTAGTACAATCGTTAATATAAAGTGTGAATATACGAAGCCGCGATTTGCTTACAATGGAATAAAACGGGGAGTCGCAATGAGAAGTTTGTGGCATGGGCGATCGAAGTCACGGCAGCTCCAGTGGTAGAGCAGCGGTGTGATGAGCCGAAAGTCGTGGGTTCGAATCCCGCCTGTGACACAAATTTTTCATTTCGAAAAAATTGTGTATAATTAAATATTTTTAATTTTATCAGATTTTTTCCATTGGTCAACATTTTCAGATCTGTTTTCCCTATTTTTCCTCTTTTCACATATCCTAACAGAACCTAAATTAAATATTACATGTGGCAATTTTGATTGTTTATATGAGCATACTTCTTCAAATTCAAAGTAATTGCACCATTCTTCTCAAACACGAATCTAAATAAATGTAGATTTTTGTAACTGTATTGGGTGCTTGTAATTGTTTCGGAAACCCCAAAAGGTGCATCGAAGGATGAGGGATTATTCTGTTATGCTGTCGACTTCGTAGTAACGATAAGGACATGGTTATTACACATCTGATCGCGTGATACCTCAGTTTCTCCTCTCATTGAAGGACTTTTATCGCCCTTGGCTAAAAATACGAACTTGCGATTGATATCCAGACACTTCCTTGGATGGCTTTTTACGTCTTTTTAATTCTTAATTTCCGAGCCGTGCTCGACTCGGGGCAAACATTAAAAAAACTCGTTCTTGACAGGCTCTTTTCACAACTATAAAAGCCATTTGATTATAGGCATTACAGAAATGATCGTAACACCTACCCAAAAATCGCCTTAAATCGCATCAGATAAATATTAATTATCCATTTATGGTAAGAAATGTAGTAAAAGAAATTCTTGAAAAATCCAGTTTAGCAATGCTTTCAATTAATTATGAATAAATAATAAGTTACAAGCCTTGAAAAGGAAGCCTGCATAGGACCCGAAATACTTATTGGCAATAAAAACTTAAAAATAACTGGTTGTGCAGGTCGTAAAAATTCTCGACCACCGGATAAAATTATAAAATAATATTTAAATCAGAGTGTTGTGCATCAAAACTGACTTTCCATTTTGAAGATATAAGAACAGCTTAGAAAAACGTTCTGAACAATTTTAGCATGTTGATTCTCTTACAACTAAGAGAGGCGCATTAAAATCGATTGGGGCCAGTGCCTTAAACCAGCCTGATTAATAAGTCCAAGGACTTACAGATGCAATTCCAATAGTGTAAATTCCTTGTTAGATAATAATAATGAAGGCTAATTGGAAAACAACGATGTGCGATGATGTCGAAGGACGGCCGTCCAACGTGCACATTATCAATCATCGTCGGAGTGAATAATCACGTTTACAAAAAGAGCAACAATTTCCAGTTGCATTCGGACTCTTGTTTTGTATAATTCGTTTTTCGTTCTTATTAAACATAGCACAAACAGTGTAGAACAAACAGAAAACACACAAACACACAAACACACACACACACACACACACACACACACAAACCAGGGTGGGATGCTGGAAAAAAGGGGAAAATATTGAAGTACTTCGATTTCGGACACTTAGTTAATTAGTTAGGAATTCAAGTTTAAAAAAAATTGGAAAAACTTATTATTTTATTACAATTCTTCTATTGTACAATTTAATGTTAATGTATTGACAATTGAATACACAAAATATTAAAATTCCAAAAGCCATTCATTGGAGGGGATGCAATACAGAACTTACAAGGAGTCTGATCGATTTTTTAAAAGTTTTTTAGTAGAATATTTTTAACAATTAACCAAAGCAAAAAGGAAATAATATTCTCATAAATGTAAAGATAAATTTATTTTTTCTCATGACCCAGTCTATTGCAGAGGCGGAGACAACAAAAATTTTTGTTTTGTTTTCTCCGTCTGTGGAATGGAGTCGATTAAATTAAAAATAAATTTTAATAACAACCTATAGAATAGAATAATAATAACAATGTGTATCTTAGTGGCCTGTTGTTTCATAATTTGTTGAAATCGTGAGGAGCGGCCAAGAATGAGGTAGTCAGAAAAACACCTTTTTTCATTTTTTTACCGACATTTCGACCTTTATTCGGTGTCATCTTCAGGGCCTCGGTAAATTATAAAACATACGTTGATTGGAAAAACTACAATTTAAGATATAAATATGAATTTTGAACCAAGTATTTTATACTCACATAAAGTGTGGTGCTATTCTCGTGGTGTCATATTGGTTTTGTGTGAAACGTAAATTTGTATTCTGCTGTTTTGATATCATTGTGTTAGGGTGGGGGACGCGGTAAATCTGGGAAATTTTCTGTGATCATAGACAGTTTTATTTAACTCGTAGTAAGTCGCGAATGGGGATTTTCTGGATTGGAATTGTCATTCGGTATTCACAATTCGAAAGGAAGTCAAATATTATAAGGAAGTAAAGGGAAATATGAAAATAAAATTTAATAGTTTATTTCTTTATGAGGTTGGCTACGGCTACGGCTGAGTTTGCATGTATCTGTTCTGTAATTAATGCTGTGATCAAGATTAAGATCTGAAGCTGATGAAGATGGTCGAAACGTGTTTTTCTAAACTATCTCTTTTCTTGACCGCTCCTCACGACTTCAACAAAATAATAATATTATCAAGATAAGATAATATAGTTTTTATATAGAGATAAATCGTCAAAAAGTCCGAACTTATCTGACACGTCGAACCCAGAATTGGAATGCAAGCGTTCTTTAGTAATTTGAGTATAATAATATATGTATTTTAAAGTGCTTTGATTTTAAATGAGTAATTAATTTTTTATTATTTTAATTTTATTAACAACAGTTTAAGAGTTGTTGAATATTTCCGTAAAAGTTATTGCTTGATAGTTTTAAGAGTTTTCTCCCTCAGCGTGTAAGGCTGATGACACGCCGACCCGGGAAGAACAACTGAATTAAACACAACAGAAATCCAGGGTTGCGCGGCTGGAATTTGAGCATAATCATGTAATGTGGTCACGACAACAATGGTTCATCGTACTCTTCATCGACGAGTCCCGCTTCGGTCACCAGATGGGCGTGATGAAGGCGTTTTTTTTGTTTTTTTTTCAACGTTTAGAAATGCTAATCGCATGTTTTTAACACGACATGTACATAAGAGTTGTACAATTTGAAACTATTTTTATAACCTAGATAAGATATTTTGGAAAAAAAAAGTTACTACATATTTGAAAAGTATGATTTGTTTAAATTATTATAAGTGAAGTTTAATGATTTTTGTTTAAAGAGTAGAATAGAAAAGAAATCTAGCAAGAAAGCAAAAAAACTGCTGAAAAAAGAAAACAGAAGAAACAAATTAAAATATAAAAGAAGTAAAAACGTTTCGAATTGTACGACAGTACCTAGATCAAATCATAATGCATAATTTTTACTAGACCTACATAGAAAATTCGGGGTTAGTAAAATTATCGATTTACTATACATAAAAGTACAAAATCACCAAATAGAAAAAAATGCATCTCCTAAGGAATTATAAATTCTGCGTCTGAATATTCGCTTCTTAAAAATGATCTCGATAAATGAAAACATTTTTTTACAACGTAAGTAATCAGGCCTTATTTTATTTTTAATCGACCGATGAAGCTTGTTGTGTGCTGATGTCCTCCTTATGTTAGCAAGGGGGGAGCCGTTTGTGAGTGATTTTCTGTCAAGAGTCTGCCTCCCTCGGGGCATCAAGCCTGCCAAGAACAACATGCAGGTACGAGGCTCTCATTTTAGACTCCACTTGCTCATACAATGTCAAATGTGCCTATTAGGAAAATGGGAAAACAGAATGTCCACCCCTGCCTCCTTTAAAAACAAAAATACGTCGTTATCTCCCTTCCTTTGATCTGGGACTTGCCTCCGTTAAAGAAAATTTAGCATGTTTAAATATTGACTGAAAAACGGACAAAATATGTTTTTAGAGTGTTTACTCATGCTTATTATGCCATATTTAATGTGTAATTACTAATACTTGAGATTGTATAAAACTCTAGGTTTTTCAAGAATAAAACATTTCTCATAGAAATACCAGAAGAAAAACTCTGATGTAAATTAAAAGCGGAACGTGTTAAATTGAAATGGATAAAGAACTGATTAACTTGCAAATATGGCATCTTTTTTTCCCCAGGAAAAATTATGTAAAATTTATTCCATAAAAAAAACTCCAGAGACCCATAATAAATCGCATTAGAATCTAATTGTCAGTCTTATCTAATTAACACCTATACTAATTTAATAAAACCGAAAATACGCTTTTCTAAGTTATTCATTAAATTTAATATCATACCAACTGGTAAATTGATAAATATGTAATTCTTGGAAGAAGCTACAACATGGCTTCCAGTCGGTAAATACTGTCGTTAACACCGCCTGTATAGTAGATTTTGTTTAATTTGTGAGTTATTTTTACTTATTAAATTCACTAGTTTTCGTGGCCCGCTTGACCAATTAATATCTTTCAATTAATTAAGGTTTTTAGTGAGATAAAAAAGTTCTTTTGAATTTTCCCTCCTTTTTGCCATTTTTCAAATTCAAATTGTGGGGTTGAGAAGAAGGGAAGTTAGTGTTCGAGTGGATCGAGGTCACGATAGCTCAAGTGTAGAGCAGCGGCGTATATAGCCGAAGATCGTGGGTTCGATTCCCGCTCGTGCCATTGACTTTTTTATCTCAACTAAAAACCTTAATTAATTGAAAGTTATTTTTATTATTTAAAAAAAATACAAAATTTCAAGAAGCATAGAAATGAATAGGCTAATATATTAATATATCACAAACTACATTAATATATCACAAACATCACAAATAAATTGTACAAATCCTGATAACATAAAAATCAATTATCTATAACAAATCGAACCAAATTTACCAGAAGTATTTAACGGTTGTTCCTTCATATACTATGAAAATGTATCTTTAAACAGTTTTATCCCTTAAGCATCAAACATATTTGCATGGTTAATGTAAAGCTTTTATTTTATTTTTTTAATATTCCCCCATAGGGGGTGAGGGCTAGAACCACTTTACCTGACCTTTTTTCAAATTATTCTCAATTAAAAACCATGGGTAACGCTGGGATTCGAACCAAACTTCAGCGTGGTAATTACGAGCGAGTGACCTAACCGCTCAGCCACCATCTCAAATTCATATCGTAAAATGCTGGAAAATAAATTGTTTTTGCAATCGAATAATCTTAATAATTAACGGTTCAACTCTGTGCATTATAGAGTTCGACAGCTCGGTTATGAGTTTGACCTAATTTCAAAGGCTCAAAATAGGCTGAGCCTAAGCGATAACTAAAATGATATATTGGCGTGTTTTAATCATTTTCTTTTCTGTTTAAGATAATGTCCTACTGAAGAAAACAGTGTAACGCAGAAAAATAAACTACACTCGGAACGTAAAAGATGTTGTATTGTTGATTGATCCTCCTGTGCTTGTCACTATTTTGAATTCATATTTTAAATACTTGTTTAGGAGCTTAAAAGTTATTTATTGTAGACAGAATAGTATTGGTGATTTTCGTTTTTTGCCTTTCAGCAAATATAATAGAGTTGGAAATTATAAGAACAGCTTGTCTGTCGTTTTTGATCTTCAACTCACATCAAAAATTTAAACTATACGTAAAACTTCCATTATCAGGGGTTCGATTATCCGGCAATCCAATTATCCGTGCCCCGGGTGTGCGTATATATAAATGTACTACACAAGTTTATATTTCACGTAGAAGTTTTTCGAAATTTAAACCACCGTCTTTTGTCTTGTTCCTCTGAAAATCCCACCGGTTTGTTTCCATTGAACACATTGGATACGACGTCCGTAAATGGGGAAGCGTTTAAGAGTCGTTCCAGAACAATTTGACCTTTTAGAAATTCTTTACAATTTAAAAAAATTGTTAATAATTTTTTTAGTAAATTACATATTAATAATGTAATAATAAAATTAATATAAGTAATATATGTTCATATGTCTTCTTAATTCATTTTTTACTTAATATTACAAAATAAATTCCATTATCTTGGGTTTTCGATTTTCTAATAATGGAGGTTTTATTTTAACACAAAAATAAACTTATTGCGATTATTAACGTAATCCTGATAATCTAAAACAAGATGTTTCAGAATATTTATCAGGAAGAGCCAATTTGTTTGAGTTTAGCTTACAATTTGATTTTATAAGTAACATTTTTTTTATAATGTCAGAGATAAATTTTTGAAAAAAAGCCTGGTTGCAATTGATCGGGTTTGAATCGACCAACTGTTCTTTTTATCAGGTAATCGCAATTTCATGTGTCTCAATGATAAAAAAAAACTAGAACCAACAACAGCATTATATATATATATTTTTTTTTTACTATTTTTACACGGGTGCATTACATTGAGCGATAAAAACCATTATTATATAATTTAAAAACAATGTTTTTACAACCGCTAACTTAGGTGGTCTATCGTGTAACGGTAACGCGCCACGCAGGAGCGAGTATGGGCGGACCAGAGATGATCCATTTCGATCCGGCTCGTGTCTGAAAAGGTTTCCGTCCGCAATTCGGTCAGAATCGAAATGTGGCAATGCACGCATTCCCCTCCGTTTATCTGTTTCTATTGAATCAATGGGCGCAGTCTTCCACTTATCTGTTCCATTGAAACATGTCGACAATTAATTGTCTTTCCGGGTCTGTACACGTCATAAACTTCCATGCTATGGAATGCTGTTGATGAGAACGAATTCTGAGGAATGTACTCAAGACACTATGAAAGTGAAATTATAATCAGACCGTATAATAAATGCTAAAGTTGAAATATTAACATATTCTAGCTTGCTCTTTGCAAAACCTACTACTGGTCGTAGAGAAAGAAAACTATCAACTATAAATTTTCTTTGGCGAAGGATGATATATTATAACTGAGGTACTTATAAGAAAACTACACACTATAAACACATGAATAGAATTAAACGGTTCATCTCGGACTTGGAGATTTAACGGAATGTGAAAACTTTGCCAATGAAAATGTCCGGTCCGTTCTGCCAGACGGGCAACATGACAATTTTTAAAAGCACAATCTAATAATTAAAATAGCGGGGAAATAATGTACTCACGTCACATATATTTCCACTAGGGAGTTGGTATTTTTCCCACAGCCGACAATTAAGGAAATAATAATAATGGAATGAGACGTGCCGTAATCGCCTGGGTTTAAACCGTGTAAGCCACAGCCGCCGCCTGGTTTGCATTAAACCCCCATCCAACCCGGAATTGTTTGCATACTGTTTATAATCTCTTTAACAGTAAATTTATAATTCATCTGTGCCTTTCGTTTACATAGTTTGAATTGACACGACGTGCAAATTCGCTGGGCGATTCTCAGTTGTAAGGACATTTTCGCGAAGCGTCAGAGTCGAAAATAGCTGCATTTAAATACATACAATTTTTTTTATAGACAATTACGAAGGACAGAATGTTAATCTTGATTCCGCTTAGAAGACACACAGTTTAATGAAAAAGAAAGTTATAATATTTTATAAGATTGGAGACTATGATAAACACGCGATGTCCTTCCTTCTTGTCTATTAGTGCTGATCTGCAGGTCAGACAGCCTGTCACGATGACATTATTCTCGAGACACGGGCGAGAATACGATGATTCATTAGCCAAACAATCTGACGGTCACGATGTGTTTACACGAGCAACCCCTTTCTGTTTGTAGGGAAAACCCGTTTAATCCAGTTTTAACGTTCTTTGTACCCCCTTCTGAAAGTCAACGGGACAGCCGGATTTTTCGAAATGGCAAAAGAAACTTGGTGATATTTACTCTTGATATGTAGGATGGTGACATGTAGTTCGGGCTTTTACGATCTATTCGCTGTTTTGGTCGGTCAGATGGTTTTAGTTCTCGCCATCTTCAGATCTATTAAATTCAATTTTTTTGCTGAGGCTATCAAAGCCGATTCTTTATAAACTGTCCACGATCATTAAATCAAATTATACAATATATTTGCATGAACAATAATACATAGGGGTTTTGTTCAAAAATTTCGTGTCACGAGCGGGATTCGAACCCACGACTTCGGCTCGTGCCGCTGCTCTAACAGCTATTGTGACTTCGAACCCCTCGGACACCAATTCCTCATCTCAACCTACAGCCTCAACCAAAAAGTGGCAAAAAGAGGGAAAATTCGAAAGGCTGTAGGTAATATTTATATAGTATATAATAACAGGACCAATTAATATATTACAATTAATTAAGGTTTTTAGTTGAGATAAAAAATTCAAAAGGTGGGGTTGAGATGGGAAGTTAGTGTCCTAGTGGATCGAGGTCACGATAGCTCAAGCAGTTAGAGCAGCGGCGTATTGAGCTGAATGTCGTGGGTTCGAATCCCGCTCGTGACACTAACTTTTTTATCTCAATCAAGACATTAGATAAACAAAAAATTTAATTTATAGTTAACATCTTACAGTTCGTACAAGTTTTCATGGATCCCGACTCCTAAGAATATTTAGTGTTCTAATCTCTTTTATTTACATACAAGCAATAATGAGTATTAGCTAGAAATACCTTGGACATCTTTCTTTCAACAAAGCCACAGCAATTGTGTAAAACAGACCCTTGGCTGAACCGCCTAAGGACAATTTAAAAGCTAAAACTCTTAAGAGACAGATGAAATGGTTATAATGAGTACGTATATGGTGAACTAACTGCACTATAATATTTTAGTTTTTCCGAAAATTGCAAAGGTACATTAAAAACTTTTTGTAAGAGTTTTTGACACTTACCATCCTCAATTTAATTTAAACTGAACATGCCCAATCGCACGGTAATAAATGTTCACTTTGTACGAATTAACAAGTCCTCAGCATTTGCCAAACTATCGTCGGCAAGAGAAAATCAGTAACGTCCATGAACGGTGACTTTGTTTACAAGCTTGCAAGATACGACTGTAGACTGACCAACTACAACCCCCCCCCCCCCAAAAAAAGGACAAAATCGGCTATGCAAAGTCTTCAAATAGAGTCAAAGTTATTTGAACGTCATTACATATAACGATGACTTTGAAATAACGGAAATGTGATACAAAATCTCTCTATTAATGGTGTATATACCGTAAGTTGTGGGAACCGAAATTCCTGGGGCGACGGTTAAATTACAATTCTGCATCCTCGGGGCAAAACTGGTAAAATCAAATTTTGAAAAAATGAGATAAGCGCATATTCTACTAAGTATTTAGGGCTGATAGACAGTGTAAAATAAATTAATAATAAAATTAATAAAGTCGAGAAAGAAATAATTTCCTTTTAAATGCAATGTGCCTTCTTCGACATCTTAAGAAGTTATGTTAGCATTTCGTTTATTCTACTTATATATTTGAGATTCGTATTCAATTCAAATAATTCATAAATCTAATTACTAGGACAATAACATTTAGAGAATAAAATGTGAGCAAAATAAAAAATTGAAATTCTACCTAAGGTTTACACTTTAAAATCGCAATCCTGAAAAGTTGTATTTTTGACTCAAAACTCGTCACCCCGTGAAAAATCTGTTTTCTAATTTTATATACTTATAAGATAACTATAATTAGTTTTTCAATTGCGAAAAAGTACCAAAATGACGGAATAAATTATTAATCGTATATGACGTCTATCAAATGAGAAAAAATGTGGATCATCGACTTTGTGAAATAAAATTAAGAGTTTAGGTTTTTTATATGAATTTGCCGTGAAGAGCAGACATCAGACGCGTTGGTAAAAATAAATTTTTACAATGTATCGACCTTTCTGGCGAAAAACGCGCGTTGCTCGTAATTTATAGAGTGAAATGGTCTCTGACTTGGTAGGTAGATCGGCGGCCGATGTGAAAGTTTACATTCCCTTCGAGAGGAGGTCGGCCTGCCTTATGATTTCTCTCGCTCTCATTATGCCGCCTCCTGTTGTCATTAGGACGACCTCTTTAACCGGAATAGTATATATTTTCACGCCTCTCGTTCCCAACGAGAGCTCATTTCGTGCAAGCCGGCAAAATCGTCCCGAGAGGAAACAAAGATTGAAACTGATAAGAAGATTTAAATGCATTGCCTCCTCGCTATGCCGCTATTCAAGCACGGAATAACCCAATTTCCATGTGTGTACTTTACAAGACTTTAACCACGAATGGTACGTTTTCCAGGAAGTCGTGCAACCTTCGACGACTTTTCCCACCGATAAGATTGATCTTTTTTTTAACCGAACGAGCAAAGTTGGGCAAT
Source organism: Cimex lectularius (assembly GCF_000648675.2). Taxonomy (NCBI): domain Eukaryota; kingdom Metazoa; phylum Arthropoda; class Insecta; order Hemiptera; family Cimicidae; genus Cimex; species Cimex lectularius. The sequence goes on along the minus strand of NW_019392915.1, from coordinate 296,265 downwards.
TTCTTCCGGTGGAAAGCTTTTTGCGAAGTTTCCTTAAGCTTTTAAGTCTCTTCTAATAGGAAAAGTGTGGTTATGAGCTAATTCAGCTCTCGAGAATGTAAATGGGATTGTTTTTCCGCAACTCTATGCTGTTAGCTTCACGAAGTTAGCCCTGTAATAATTTTGCTTAATTTTATCGCTGATTTATTAAAGGACAATTCGTACTTCATTTAACATTTTATTTAACCATAATAACAAATTTTTATGGACAGTCATAATTTAAACATTTTCCAATAATTTGTTGAATTTATCAGTCTAGCCGTATTATAAACATAATAAAATCTATGTCAAGCCTAACGGATAGCGAAAAGAATTAAGGATTAAACCTTTAAAAACGCAAGCCTTACAAATAATGACTGAAGATAAGAGATAAGTTGGAGGCGAATGGAACGAATACTATACACCTGTATAACAAGAAGAAATCTATAAATAACGACAGTACAAAGAGAGGAGAGAAGTAAATCATTAGAGAAGATAGAATCTCTGAAACGTAGTACCATCTATGAAAAGTAGAATGTAAAATCTTCAATAAAACTATGAATTCAGTTGAAACTATTCAATGGTTCCCAATCCAATCTGATCCCGGCAAACTAGGGCGAAGAAAACTGTAAAAATTTACCGTCAGGGTAGATAAATCGTCTTTACTTTTATAAGGAAAGATCGGGTTTTGAAAAGCTATACATTTCATTTTATCAACTCAGGGCGTATCTCATGATCGGACGAATTTATCTACCACCCATCATATTATGCGAACACGATCAAAAACCATTTCTTTTCTGTATAAAATTCCCTGAGTGAAACATATCAGAATAATCAGGATAAAGGGGCGTCGTTGGCAGCAACGGTTAGAATGTTGACATGGCGACTCATCACAACGAGGTGTCTCGCTTGGCGCCTAATTATCTGATGACTTGCCTGGCATCAAGTGCCCACAGCTTGAGGGGTCACACCTAAGTATCAAAACCATTCGCCGTGGTTATGTTGATCACATTCTAGTCATTCCCAAAATTCAATAGAAAGTGCTTTTGAAAGAAACTATTTCATTGAAATATGAACGTCAATGGCGGAAGGTTATATGCTGGGTGCACAGCACTGTGAGAGAAGCAATTTTGCAACGTCTTCCCAAATTTTCTCAAGAACCATTAAGTTTTTATCAAGGTTATGGTCTATTAAAACTTAAGGGGAGTCATGTCATGATGTTGAAAACGTTCTGTAAATAAAGAAAATTCTTACGCTGCAGTAGAGACTCTCGGCTCGTAGACCTCGCAGTCGTGGATTCAATTCCCACCGTCGCCTCTGGCCTTTTTTTCACGCTACCCTTCCCCCCAAAAAAAACGAACCCAAACCGAATACGCATAATAACATTGTCATTGGCTAATATGCACAGAACATAAAGCCATTAAAAAAAAAAAATAAATAAATAAAAAAAAATAAATAAATAAAAAAAAAAAATTGCTGCAGTATAATATTGTTTAAAAACCAACACTGATAAACTTAAAACCCTTGAACTTGAATGGCGAAACATGCATGTAAACTTGTGAATTGAAAATAAAAGTAAAGTTGAAAAAATTAAATAATCTTTAAAAGAAAGTTTAAAAAAGCGGAATACAACTTGAATGGCAGACGCTCTAAATAGAAGTCTGAATGGAAGACGTAAGTCGAACATTTATGAACACTCCTTAATCGAAATCATAATGTTCGGTCCAATAAAATCGCGCATTCTGGGGTGACTATTTGACCATACTTCTATGTTTGTTTAAAGTGTTGTTTATGTTAATTTATTAGCGTGAAAGGAAGGGTTTGCTTAACCCCGACCCGAGAAATAGCGAGTGTTCTGAGGTGATGGTGTGACGTATGAAGAGTAAAAAGAAGTTATTAGCGAGAATGGAGTGGGTTCAACCCCGCCCTGAGGAATATTGAGACTTGAGGGAGTGAATGTAACCCAGACGTTTAAGCCTGTATCGAGTGTTGTGTTTATGTTAATTTATTATAATTAATGTAACTTATTAGCGTGAAAGAAAGGGGTTGCTTAACATTAACCCGAAGAATAACGAGTACCCGGGGGGGGGTGAATGTGACCAGACTTTTATGTTTGTACATATCACCACCATGTGTTTTATGCTTTGTATGTATTTGTATGCCATGTATTCTGTAGTTGACAACCTGAGGTACAAATTAAAAGCTTGCTAGCATTTTAGAATATAGAGTTGGTGTCCATATCAAAGTAGTCATATCGAGACGCTCTAATGGCTGCGGGTTGTGAAAGACGAGAAAAATAAGTAAAAACATGGAGAGGGCAGGCGATGACCTCGGCTGTTTGTAAATTACACTTCCTAAACTTCCTACATTCAATATTATTGCCATTGATTCAATTTTTTTTTTTTTTTTGCGTTATGAACTATGCATATTAGCCATGTGACAATTCGTATATGTGTGTTCAAATTTGGGGGGGGGGGTTATGAAAAAAGGGCCAGAGGCAACGGTGGGAATCGAACCCACGACCGCGGTGTGAGAGTCTCTCATGCTAACCACTCGACTACCGCGGTCCCCCATGATTCAATAAAGTGACTTAGAACACGAAGAGAATTTCTAATTGCATTAAGTAGGATTTGACATTCATTGATGTGTTGATGTTCACAACGAATTTCCACCGGAATTTTAAAAGACCATTTTTAAAAGAGCAAGGAGAGTGGTACCGAATAAATTGTCAGTTTTTGTTTGTTTGTTTTTTGTAGATTTAGTAGGCACGTTGTCTTGTTATTGCGTGCAAGGAGAATTCAATATGCGGTTAAACCTACCAGATAAAGTGGAACGGCTCACGCATAAAATATTCACCTGCGGATAAACAGACGAGTTATCGTTAAACAGTTATTATCCGATTTTTCAGGGCTTGTCAAACTGGTCGTTGAGCGTAAAAACGGCGTCTTGCACGCGGGATTGAACGTTTTGGAATGCTGCCACATCCAGAACCGGCAACGCGGGCCTGTCTCCCAGGGTTAATTATTTGCGAGTATATAACGCCCTGATGCTAATAACCTACGGACTACAAGGCGGGCAACGGTTAGGACTCACCTGAAAGAATTACCATCGCAAAGGAAAATCTCAATGAGAGAAGAAATATCACTTAAGCCTTCTAAAGCAGCGTGTAAGTCCGGCGGGTGTTAAGTATAAACTGGGTCCTAGGGCCGAGTCTAGATGGCTGGATCTGGAACGTTCCACCCCGACTTTGTGGGGGGGAAGTGCATACTGCCTACTACGCATCGGCCGTACCCTCCATGGGGTTAACCGATGACAAGATTGCTTCGTGGGAGGCCACATCTTCGTACAACGTTGACAAGTAAATTCACCAGAAATCTCAATTTCCGGAGATCCTCAACCGAAATCCTCAATAACAAACCATCCTTAAAAAATATAATAAAATGTTCATAAGCAACATTAAACGACGATTTAAGTTCAATAAAAATTAAAAATAAACAAAATAAAAATAAATCGCCATTAAGAATAAGAAAATGAGCTGAAGATTTGTTCGGTCGATAAAGGTTCTCATAGAACTTGGGGGCTTCAACATCGGATTTCAGTATCTCAGCACCGATAAGCCATCATGACCCTTTTTCCGTTTTACAACTTGGGAATAGGACTTTTTTTACGTACGCGATAAGTACTCACTCACGGGGAAATAGCACGTGAATAAAAGTTTCTAGTAAAAAAAGTCAATTTTTTATTTATTTAGCAACATTCGGCTAGGAACAAGAGTTATTTCCTTATTGGGGTTTGAAATGTGTTTAAAATTGTCATGCAAAATGCGAGCGAAGGTAATGCAAAAAATAAGCACTCTCGACACTACACGCAAGAATGGCACAATTACACAGAAGACAAACACTTTGAGCCCTGAAGATGATCTCAATAAAGATCGAATCGTTGGCACGATAAAGAAAATGTTTTTCAGGAACCTACATCACACCAGACCGCATCTCACGATTTCTAAATAAATAGCAAAAAATAAGAATCATACAACAATTAAAATCATACAATTGCATAATCGATACCTAAACGACAAACATAAAAAATTAAAAAAACTTTTTTTCACGCGCGTGTGAAAGAGAAAGAGAGAGAGATTTGGAGAAATAGAGAAAGACTGAGTAAGTGAGCGTGTAAGAGGGTAAGTCAATACGGAAAGAGATTTGGATTAATAGAGAAAGTGCGTGCGTGTGTGTGTGTGTGTGTGTGTGTGAGAGAGAGAGAGAGAGAGAGAGAGAGAGAGAGAGAGAGAGCGCATAAAGGGCTTGCAAGAGGTGAGACAGAAACAGAGATAGAAATAAAAAGATAGAGAGACAGAATAGAAATAGTGAGAGTGAGGAGAAATAAAGATAGAAATATAGGGAGAGATAGAGAAAAGTTAATTAGATCAAGACAAATGGAGAGGGAGAAGGAGAGACAGAGACAGAGAGAGAGAGAGAGAGAGAGAGAGAGGGAGTGAGAGGGAGAGAGAGAGAGAGAGAGAATGTCTGTCTGCTCTCTCTGTCCGTCTCTCTCTCTCTCTCTCTCTCTCTCTCTCTCTCTCCTTCTCTCCCTCCCTTTCTCCTCTATCTCTATCATATGCACGCGCCTTACTTTTGTTTATGTTGTGCTTGTTGCAGAAAACGTTGTAGAACAATAAAAGGAGTGAATTTGTAGGAAAGAAAGCGTTTAAGAAAAGTTAAAGAAGAAGAACGCGTGGATAGGAGACATAAAGTGGGATGGATGTATAAATAAAGAGAGGGAAAGAGAGAGTATGTAATCGATAGATAAATATTCCAGAAAATGAGGTTTAAGTTATATTAAATTATTTGAAGGTCAACCCAGTGCTAGCACAGACACCTACATGATCTGTAACTAATAATTTGTAGTATTTTTTAAATTATTAGGCCCAATGTTTAAAATATATCATGACATCAAGGTTCAGCTCTACTTAACGTTTAATCAATAACACTTTTATATTTGAAAATTACTTAATTACGTAGGGAAACGTTAGCTTTTAAGTGTAATTATAAGTTTGTTACCTTCAAGGAAAAGGAAGTATATAAAATGTGACTGTCACAGTTAACCTCAGCTTATTCAAATATTCATTGATCCACTTAGAAACTCTCGTCAAAAATTGGTCGGTTGACATACTTTCATAAAGAAGTTTTCCCAGCCCTCTTGAAATTCGTTAAGGATTCCTAACAAGATCGTTATAAAGTTGATTTTCATATCGTCACTTCTAAAATGTGGGCTTTTGCCAGGAAACGTGGCGCACTCGGCAAAACACGGCCTATAATCATTTATCAAGAGAACGAGATGATTAAGGATGATTGGCGCAGGTGACGGAAGCACTCGGGGCCATCATTATACCACTGGATGTCGTTCTAGGCACGCAGGAAAAGAAAGAGCCACCGCTCTTAATATATTGCTATTAATAATTTCGGTTGTTGCTTGATGCTGTGAAACAATGGTAGGAGAAAGCATTGACAAATTGCAGCATTAAAAGCCCGTTCTGCGGTACCTGGGGCTCCAACCGGGAAATTAGCGACGCCACTTGCTCAATAAGACAGACAGCAGTCGGCAAGGGTCCAAACGGTGCCTCAAACAACCTGAACCCAATGTTATCGAAAAAGATATCCTGTTAAATATATATGTCATGCAAGGGTCGTACACTTGATGTATCGTATTACATTAAAGTCTTTTCTCAAAAAATTCAATAATACTTACAATTTTTCAAATGAAGATGTACTTTTTGGGCAATTAGCGAAAACAGGATGCCAAATCCACCGCTGACATTCAAAGCCTACCGCGTATAAAATTACATAAAAGATTAATTAAGCGTATCTAGCCGAAAGTCGTGGGTTCGAATCCCGCTCGTGACACTGACTTTTTTATCTTAACTAAAAAACCTTAATTAATTGAAAGATATTAATTGGTCGACCGGACCACGAAAACTAATGAATTACCTAAAAGGTTTTTATTTTTACGCTGTTACAACTTAAGAAAAAGTAAACACTGATCATAGAAAATCGCTATGTTGTTTAAGCCCCTTCGGACGCTCTGCATAGTTGAAACCGAAAGCACCTTACAAATGCTCTCAAAAATAATAAATCCTTTGATAACAACGGAGTCAGTCATTTTCCACTAGTTGATAAGTACTCGAATACTCTCACTCTTCATTCTATAGCTCTCAGCTCATCAGGCATTTGTGTAAATAGGAAAAACATCAAGAGCAAAAATCGATGTTTCGCTACAGATGAACATTAATTTACATCTCAAGTTTATGATAGCTTGTTCTCGATGTCACATATTGATATTTTTAGAGAATCGAACAACAAAACCAAAACTTAACTATTTTATCTCCTCAACGATTCGTCCAGTAGTTTCCTTTAATTATTGGTAAACTCTTCTACACACAAATACTCTCCACTCTTGACTTATCTAATATAATCCCTGACCTCCAGTTAAGATTTAGGCGCCACTATTCCACTGTTTAATAGTGTCATCGTGTTGTTAACATCATCGCATCCTCCTTTCAGGATGATGATCGATCTAGTATGGCACCTCGGTTAATTTCGAAAACTAATGAGCCTCCTACCCAGCTACACGCTTCCTCGTCCTCAAGTTCAATCTGGCCGAAAGTTACTTTCGAGTAAACGCGGCGTTCCTCCGGGTAGCGTCCTCGGCTCATTACTGTCCTGAGTATATTTGATTATATCCTTTCCCTTAACGTAAGGTGATGACATTGGCGAACCCTCCAGAAATACCGACATTCACTATAACAAGGATTAAAAAAAAATGGAGAATCAAAGTCAACACCACAAAATCACCAAAACGTAATCTTTCCTTCAATCTATAAGAACCGCTCTCATATACCGAAAACGACATCTCCCATGGGCTGTATCTAAGACAAATGATTGACCTGGGTTATTCTCCACTTAAAAGATCGAAATTGAATAGACGATACCCGTTACTTAATAGATTACTAGAAACAGATCAAAGCTCTACTCGGCAGTGTAATGCTCCTGCAAAACTCAATAGTGAAACCAATACTGACAAACGTCAATGGGATTCTACCAACCTTCCTAACTCTGCTGAGTTCACACCCTACGATCACGAATCCTAAGATCCATTGTCGACGCGCCGTTCTAGGCTACAACCACATCATCCTTAACGATCTAAATGTGTCTTTTACAAAACTAGTTGGAAGTTTCAACTATAAAAAATTTCAACCTAACCTCCATTCACACTCTAATTCGCATGTGCAGTAAATATACTTCCGATCTTTTTCCAATATCCTCCTCAACGTCTAATAAGACCGGTACCCTGCTCTTAGAGAGCACACTGCAAAGCTTGTCCACTCGATTTAATACAAAACTACCTTTTTATAAAGGCCGAATAAATTAGGGGTTGTTTTCCCGGCAAATGAAAGGAGTATTTCTGAGAAATCCTGAAGCGATTCAATACAAAAGGTCACGATTCTTAACCCCCACGTCTTTTCTCCAGGAAACGAAAACAGAAAACGATAAATACCCAACAATTATTTTACAGGGAAAATAACGCTTTATGATAATAAAGTAAACACGCTTAGTGTTTTCTGCACTATTTAAGATACTGGGCGATAGATCTATCTTACGATTAATTAGAACAAATGGCAATTATTACATGTAGTACAATTTTTGAAAAATAAATACATAGATGTCACATTCCATAAAATTTAATTATGTTTGTGGTGAGACAAGTTAACCGATATAATATAGTTAATTACAAAATGTCTTATAAATTTTTACTATTTTTTAAAAATATTATTGGCCATGAGAAATATATTTGGCTGTAATGAAATGATTGAGATAATTAAGAATTTATCTATCCTATTTAATTTATTAATTTGATAACAAATGATGAATTTGTTTGTTATATTTGTCTATTTGAGCAAGGAGCCTACAAAAAGTTATTGTAATAAATGTGAACCTGGCAGACCAACTACGACAACCTGCTGTACTTGTTAATATGTATCAAATTAAAAAAAAAAAAAAAAAATAGTTGAAAAACATTATCTATTTATACATCTATCTAGTGAGAGAAGTTAATAGGAATAATCACAAAATTTCTTATATAAGTCTAAAAAAAATATCGAAGTTAGATCTGTGGCCGGTCTAAATTATATGGCACATAATTAAAAAACAAAATAATTGTTTACTAAATATTTAAATATAATTTTTCTATCTTATAAATATTTATAATTTTATATTAAACTTGAAACATATCTTTTTCTGGACTTGGAATATAATTTATTGAATAGTTTATCTGCTACAGTACATAATGCTTCTACCATTTATGTACTTTCTGGAACGAGGCGACCTTTCAAACTAGTAAGTTTTGTCTATAGAAAAATGTCTAAACACCAACACTTGGAATTAAGAAAGAGTTAGAATTAATATATGTAAATTCAACAGATGGAATTTCTTTGTTCTGCAGTCTTTATTTTCGGATTCGGATGTAAATCTAACTTAATTAATATTCAATTGTTTCAATATTCTAATCATACCGATACAGCCAGGTGGAAAGTTGTCGGCTGGGAAGAAGTTCATCGGTGTTTTCACTCCAAGTTAACGGCTTATGTAATTCGGTCCTGCGTGTCTCCCGCTTTCTTTTATTGACACGTGCACGTATAGAGGAGTTTTTCTGCTAAGCCGTTACGAGTAAATCGAATTGCCAATTAGGTCGTAATTAAGAAACTGACCTTTTGTTGAAGGATGTCAGGCATCGTTTCTACCTTCCACCCACCTCTAGTTGATTACACGTTTTTGCCCATCACGTTCTTTTCCCCGCTATTCCAGGGCTGAGAGGGCTTTAATGGCACTTGTTTCGGTAACGGCCATGTTATTTCAAAGAGATTGATTCGGAAAGGGAATTTATTTTAGAAAACCGGGCTAAATCGGTAAATACGATCCTCTCTGAATTTATACCGGGCCGGATAACTGTTTCTGGTCCGTTTATTCTAGCTAGAGCTTCGTTTACGAATTTTTCAGCTAAAAAATACATTCGGACTATTTGAAAAGTCGACGTCTGGATTTAGACTTGCAGGAAAAGCAACAGGGATACTTTAACTTCAAAAGCAATATAAATGTAAAATTAAATTACTGCAAATACAGAATATGTTTCGGTAAACATATAAAAGACGTTAGATTACGTCGAACTACTATAATTTTAGAGATAAAAAGTTTTTTCTCTATAAATTAATTATTATTTATCTTACCCTGAGAGGCAATCAGTTTGTGATCGTGATAACATCAAGATATGAGAATAACACTCAATTAGCATAGTTCGTCGATATTGATAATATGTGTAAAGAGTGATCCTTCATTCCACCACCCTAATTGGTGTGTAAATCGTAAAAAATGTACATATTTAAAGGTGAGTTTAAGTTTAAAAACTGTATTTGGTGTTTATAATGGGCTATTTTAGTGCTTAATATCGGCGGGACGGAAAGTTTGTCAAGTAATCTTAGACGCTTATGTAAATCAATAATTATTAATTATTATCTGTTATCACAATACCAATATGGTTACCATGGTCCTCATGACAAATTACAATCAACGAACATAAAAAGATGCAGTTCAATCTATAACTATTAATACCAATACCTTTTAAGGTCATTATTGAAGAAGCATAGCATGAAATTTAACCCTGGGTGGGTTTGTCTTTCGATATTTCGCCATCTTAAATCACCCATCGAGACTAGGCAGACCAAAATGATCGATAACGACCAAATTTGGGGTTACTGAGAGATATGGCTAATTACAGGTGAGTAAGGTTACATGGTGTAACCTATATCTGTACTTTTAAGCTTACCATGGATCAAACACAGCTAATTGTAGTCGAGGAAGTCATTATATAAATGTATACCTATCATCGTTAAGTGTTTTAAGGTTATCATTGAAGAAACATAACTATTTCTAGATATAACACGTACATATAAATCTACACCTTATAGCACGGGATTTAGAAGATTACTGTGGACATTTAGCCATCTTCATTCACCCAACGATGATAGGCGGACCAAATTGATGGGTAATAGTCAAATTTTAGGTTCATTATCCAGCTGACAACATGCAGATATCTCATAATTCACTATAGCTCAAGTGGTTAGAGCAGCGGCGTATTGAGCTGAAGGTCGAGGGTTCGAATCCCGCTCGTGACACTAACTTTTGGATCTCAACCAATACATTAGATAACAAAAGAATAATTAATTTAAATATCTCATAATATTAATTATCATCTAGATTTTTAATTGATTTCGATTTATCCAGATTATTACCAGTTATCATGGAAGAAACATTGTCAAAAGGCTTGTTAGTAAAAAAAATAAATAAATTAAGGTGTGCTTAACGTCCAACTATTCGTTGGGTGTCTAGTACAAGGAGTCTACTTAACAATACTTTTTTAAAAATTATTATCAACCAACGTTCCATGGACTACGCCGGAATTCGAACTCAGAACCGCTAGCAAATAAGAATCGGACGCTTTGCCTCTCGGCCACCGCGGTCCCCCACATTTGTTAGCTTACTTGAGAGTAAAATTACAGGCGATAATGACTGATTCTACTTATAAGGTTACCTTGGATGGAATGAAGCCAATGGTAGTCGAGGAAAGTATTATTTCCATCTATTCCTATCATCGTTAAGCGGTTTAAGGCTATCATTGAATAGCATAACTAGTTCTAGGTATAAAAGTACATTTTAATTTAACCTAACATCACCAGGACTTATATGGTTAGTATAGAAAAAACAACAGCAAATATACAATTGATCTATTGTGATTATCACCAAGAGTTTTAAGACTACAATGCTAGAAAAATAGTTAATTTTGAGTCTGCACAAGATTAGGGAGGCTCAATAAATCACCCTGAATAATTACAAAAAGAACGATTATTATGAGCGATTATCAATTAATAATTATTGTTAAATTCCTAACGAGATAACGATGTTCTGTTTGACGGCGAATTGCAAAAAGGGACAACCTGGAATAATTTTTTATTTGGTGCAAGCGAATAATATGAAAATGTTAAATCAATTTGTTAGGACTTAGTGATTTTTACCAGTCAGATTTTTTTTATTTATTAATGATCTCTTCGCTCATTATTCACCTAATGGTCGTTCAGATGATGAGGGGGAAGTCGAAACCCTACAGATACAAATTACACCTCACGCTTTGAGTTTGATTAGAGTTTTCCTTCAAAATTGCATCACACGAAAGAAATTCGTTTTTAAATTAGTCAAGTATTAATTGGTGGATGCTCGGAGTCATTTATCGTGTACGATTTCGTTAAAGCTCACCACGGTGTCTTTTAAGAGGGTGGTTTTGGCCTGCAGCAAAGCCGACTCTTTTGTCCCGGGGATTCTGGCCATTCAAGAGGTTCTGGAACTCGGCCAGATTTCGCCGCGGGGAAAGCGCCCGTGTTTCAATTGCCATCATGATTAAGAGATTTGGAAGTTCCGCCCTCTCGGGAAGTCCGTTCATACATGGGCTATTCGTAATTTGCCGATAAACCGAGAACGTTATTAAAAGTTGGTCTGATTTTGGATCTTTCAGATCTTACTCCAAACGGTTTTTACAACGGACTGTGAGCAGAAGAATTTATTTTTTTCAAGCAAATGATTCTTCTATTGTTGTTAAAAATTTAAGCCTCAAAAGATTCGAATTCAATTCAGGCCAAACTAAAACAAAAAATTGCTTAAAATCAAAGCATTTCTGTCTACAATTTTCAAGTTCAATCATCAACCGAAGCAATAATCGACTAATCTAACAATGTTTAGTTTTTTATGAAAAAACCCAGAGGGCAACGAGAAGTTCAAATTAAATTTCATCCGCTTGCCACTAAATTAATTATTCAATCAAACCTACAAAAAAACCCAACGAGTTAATATAGATAGATCATGGTATTTAACTTAATGCTTAATTACCGACCAAACCCGTATTTGTATTAGAAGCGAGGATAGGTAAACCCACAAAGTCCAGTCATTAATAATGTTCAACCAGTCACAAGAAACTATTTAATTACTTGTACTGTCCGTATGAAAACCCGGAGAGTACGACTGATTTATCCATGATCCAATTTATTTGTATTATTTATTGCCAGTGGATAACAGGCGAAAATTAATTTTCAGAAAAGAAAGTCAAGCACGATAACGCAATCAGTTATGAGTGTTAATTGTGTAACAGGACAACATCGTGGCCGGAATGTGTTGGAAAGGAGGAAATAAGGCAAACGACGAGAGAGGGAGCTTAAGATTTATGGTGGACATGATCCTTTAAATATAATTGAATTATGTCCAGTCGGAGAGAAAAGAGAAAAAGTTGCGAGTACTAGAAACACAACAGTGAAAACTTTTCTTCTCGCAGACGAGCAGAGCACCCGGGGGGGGGGGGAGAAAAGAAATTCCGGTTACTTAGAATATTTCTCAACAAAATAATAGTTTTAATCGATTTTTTTTTACAGAGCATGCTGGCTTGGATTAAGTCATTCCTGGTTCAAAGAAATATGCAGATTCTGGGATTTATTTTCCATTTTCGTTCCGCCACAAGTTTAGCTCTTATGAATTCCGAATCCACTACTTTTTAAGGGATTAACCTTTCGAGCGGATCTCAGGTGAATATTAGAGTCACTTTTGTAAATGATGGTTCTAATCAAAGATTTGTTGTTTACTACGATCCGGATTTCAAGCATTAAATGCTCATCATCAGGTTGAAGGAGTAACAAACACATCTCTCGACATGAATTGAAAGTGCGACTGTTGTTACAACAAATTTCACCAAGCATTCACTAAACATGACGCAACAAGAATAGCACATTTTATGCCTTGAAGATGACCCAAATAGAGGTCGAAACGCCGGCAATAAAATGAAAAAAGTGTTTTTCTAAAATAAATCTAGCCTGACCGCTCCTCACTACTTCAACCATTTATAAAACATAAAAATTAATCTTCATACAAACAAAATAAAACTAAAATTTACAAAATCAAATTTACGAAAAAGAGTAGTTTTTAAGCAAACATACATATATACAAACAAATTGGAGTATTACTACAACGGTATATCTGTAAAAAGGACTCTGTATGTATAGTTGTAATTATTAGTTTTGTTTATTTGTGCATCAAAATTAAGGACAAAATAAATCTCAACACTACCCAAAATTAAATTAACCATGTTGTCAATAAATGAACAAATAAGTGTTTATTTACAAAATTTTAACAATAAGAACATCGAAGGAAACGTGACAGAGCAGTATAACATTCTAGAGCGAAATACATAAAATAGGTGGATGTTTGAAAATCTGTTTTCCTCTTAAAAAGAAAAAGGTAAGGAAAATATACAAATACGCAAGCTTGTTGGATGGTAAAAATAGAAAATTTAAAATATATCAAACGTACAGTGAAACCGAAGGCTTTGATTAATATTAACAAAGGTATAGAATTAGAATATGCCTAAGGATTGGCCATACACGGTTAACCAGTGGCGCAACTTCTTTTCGGAAAAAGACTAAGTGGTGCCCAGTAATGAGAAAACAAAGATCTAGGTTTAGAGAAAATGCAGGTAGATGTATATGTGTTAATTTTTAACTTCCATCTTCGGCAGCTATAATATAAGCATCAGTTAGAAAAATGCAAAACAGCGTAGGTCCCAGAATCGGGTCTCGAAAGACGACTGCTTGAGTCTCGCAAGGAGAAGAAAAATAATTAAATGTGGCAACATGAAAAGATCTCATTTGCAGACGGGAGTGCTCGATTTTTAATATCTAATTCGTAATTATATTCAAGTACAGTATTACTTTCAGCATAAATTGAACCAACCAAATAGAATATTTTGTTTCTTCTTTTGTACAGATTTCAAAAGTTAAAAAAAAGTGTAATTTGAGTCTAATCACCAATCATTGCCGATCGAGAAGTCCAATTGTTACTAAATTTGTATTAACGCCATTTCGCTGGACTCGTTAATCAACAATGGAGACTGAGAGGACACTCTTAAATCTGCCTTAACAAGAATTAAATATTTAATCATACATGATGCTTTTCATTTGCGGGATTGCACGTCTCGAGGTTAATATTCGTAGGAGTGACAATTAAGTAAAATATTGTAAAGAGAAAGCCTCGTTGAAAACAGGTAGAATAAGTAGAAAGATCAGATTCAACAACTCACAGATTTTAGATTTTAACGATAGTTTTAATTTAAAAAACCACGCATTTCCTAAGTCAATTAAAATAACATTTAATGTAGGATTACTCAATTAATTATACACAATTTCTCATTTAAAAAAATCATTTCGAAAAAGTTGTGTATAATTAATTGAGTAATTATACAATTAAAAATAAACTGATAAAAGTAATGTCAGGCCTAATTCAACAATTGTGTACAATTAAGTAAAGAATTATAATAATCATGTGGTTTAAATTAATGCCCGTCGTTCTTATTGAACAGATTGGTTGCGGAAACTATTTTTTTTTTACTCTTTCGACCCACCGATTATCCAAGAGTCAGGAACAAGATTTTGATTACCCCCAGAGCGATCTACTCAGTTATGGTGTCGTGTCTGGTTTTTGTGACCATGTATGTCACGTGACGCTTATTGATCAGGCATTTCGCCATTGGCCACTTCCGTAGCATGTTACTATGTATCATTTTGAATAACCGGACTGGCATCAGCAAACTCAATTAGTTCTAGTAATAGATTCAGGCCACATAAATCACTGATGTAATAATACGAAATTGACCCAAGGGGCTAACAGGGCGGAGGATATTTTAATAATTGTGCAAATGATACCTCAATGAAATAACTGTGATTAAACTTCTTTTTCGATTAAGGTATAATATTTGAAAAGAATGACTGTCATTATAAGAAAAAAACTAGTACGAAGAAATGCTGTATATAATTAAACCGTCTTACTTCATACTTTTTAAAATGTTTAAATTTTGACGTTACAGATTATTTGGTCTGCTTATTAATGCTTTTTGGTCTGCCAGACAGGAATTTCGCAATATTCAATGTTGGGTCTGTGTGATTTTTGAGATTTCGAGTCTCTGTTATACGATTCTGAGAGGTGAAGTGCGTGTGTCCGCCTTATCTTTATCCGTGGCTTTGGTGGATTAAGTCTTAGCTTTTTCTTGTTGTTCTGGTCTACTTTGTCAACGTCGTCAATTTCTTTTTATTGTGTAATGTGTGGAATCTGAAACGTTGTTAAATTGTGTATTTATCAGTTTTTAGTTTTAAATGTTATGTGTTCGTTTATTTCCAAGTTTTCAAGTATGTTCATTTTTCCTTTTCGAAATTTTCATGCTGATCTGTCTTTTTGGCGGCTCGTGTTGGTGTCTGTGAGGTTATTCGCATAGTTTGAATTCCCGCCATTATCCTTTAGCGATATTGTGCTTTTATTATTTCTGTCTGTCCACTATATTTGTTTCCTAATTTGCATGGTATGGTACATGGATATATGACATTTTTATCAAGTAGGGTGGTTTTGCCTAAGTAGTTTTTCGATTGTGTTCGGGGTCGAGAGTGCTGTTTTAATTCCTAATTTGTTTAATAGATTCGTTAGTTTGGACGTTTCTTTACCGATAAATGAGAAGGTGTTTGGGTTTTTGTAATCGACCAATCTGTAGCGAGATTTCCTGATAATCTATTACAGAAATTATCCTTTAGAAGAATGATCTTGTTTAGGGGACCACGGTGGGCGAGTGGCTAGGGCGTCGGTCTCGTATTTGCCACGGTCCTGGGTTCGAATTCCGACACTACTTATGACATTCTAATTGAGTATGTATAAAAGTACTGTTATAGTGTGATTCGACCCAACGTCCGCGTTAATTCTTCCTGAATAACAGGAACTAAAGACGTTTCTGTTTGTTTTTACATGTATGCTTGGTTTATTATTTCGTTTTCAGTGCAATTCCGTATTTATCTTTAGCCGTTAGCATTGTTTTTAGACAGTCTGTCATCTATTTTAGTCATGCTATTTCATTGGGTTTGTATGGTGTCTGACGCTGTTGGTTTTCTGCAATCGTAGAATTGCCGTTTTTTGTCAGTTTTAGAGATTAGTCCAGCAGTAAACGTATACTGTTATTGATTTCTAGTGCTGTTGTGAATCGTATTTTGTATGAAGAGTTAAAGTCTGTCAGTATGTAGTTTAAGTTGTTCATGTCTTTATGACGAGAATGTGGTGCATATTTGGTACAAATTTTGAAAGCATTTCTCATCAAAGTTTGGTTAAAATACTTCCACGAGTATGGCTGAAGTTATTGTAAATTATTGCTTACTAAGGAAAAATCGCGGATTATAAAATTTTCGTAATCTAGGCATGTTTTGATTAAATTGTTATCGCTGTGCCACAAGCAATATCGAACAAACGAGTGCTTCATCAGATTAAGTCAATTAGTTTATTAACCCCACTCTTACCCAAAAATAAAATCTGTCATTTTAATAAAAGGCTGTAAAAACCGTGTCAAAATCAGCCGAATCGATATTCGGAGGGAAAAAAATTTTGATATGCCAATTGTAAAATTGTTGAATAGAACTCGAAATCGATAAAACTTGAACGCGAGTTTTTATTAAACAATATTTAAATATTGCATGTTAAATAAAACAGATTACTGTAAAATGGACTTATAAATCTGACTAAGTTGCATCGAAAAATGTATGCGTTTTGTATGCAATTTTAAAAAAAAATCAGGTAAAACTGTTAAAATGTCAATATATTGCAATAACAACAAAAACACAATTGAAAGTTGTAAAATTTCTTCAATGGACTAGCGGTGTGAAGAACCTATCCGAATCTGTAAAATTGTGTGTCTATCTGTATCTAAAAATGTCCAACGACCAAAGTACCGGAAAAATATTGTTTGCTTTATTCAATTTAAAAATTAAAATTGAATAGAATTTTTGGTGGATTTTCCCGTATATCGTATTTGATATTTTTCTGCTACTCTATATATGTAGTCGGACTCCATGTACAAGTAGAAAAACTACTAACTACATAAATATTCACCTCACTTACTTTTCAAAAAAAGCACGGGTTGGGCTAGGCGCCTAAGCTATCGACTTAAGTAAAAATAACTCGATTATCATGCAGATATTTTATTATTGCCCTCGGTCAGTGAAACGAGACAGGCGTAAACAATTTGGTGTGGACAGGTGAAGACGAAGTAGGTAGTAGTTGAGCCCACCTGCGGGGGTGGTTGGCCATTATTTACTGTTATTGTTCTCCTATTGGTGGCCCTAGGGTAATCAGTAATATAGAGGCAAGGGCTTGGCTAAACTATAAATCTCCGGGAGTAATAGGGGCCCCTTGTATAATACAGTCTGCTTTAGTTAATGCTCCCGAGCTACTCGTGTGCCCCGTGACAGGCGAGAATTACTTATTTCAGCCTAATTAACATCTAAATGACACTTCTAATAATTAAACCGGCTTAAATCGATTAAATACCGGCTTACAAGAAAGAGAAAACGATCCTATCTTATTTAATAACAACTTTTCGACAAAATCAAATTCAGCAGACTCCGTTAAGATTTATTTGGTTTTAATTACGGTTACAAACTTAGTAATGAAATGTTGAATTTTATGAAAATAATAACTATTATAAATAAACTAATAATAAAAGCGGTACTAAATAAATAAAAAATAATCTAATGTACCATTCCTACTTACTACTACTAGTAGCCATAATTTAGAGAGAGAGAGGAAGAAGAAGAGGGCGAGGAGAAAAAGAGAGAGAAAGGGGAAAAGAAAGAGAGAGAGACGGAAGAGAAAATAAAGAGTGCGAGAGAGAGAGACTGAGAAAATAAGAGAGAGAAAAAAGAGAAAGAGAGTGAGAGAGAGAGAGAGAAAGAGAGTGAGAGAGAGAGAGAGAAAGAGAGTGAGAGAGAGAGAGAAAGAAAGAGAGAGAGAGAGAGAGAGAGAGATGAAACAGAAGGGGACGAGAAAAGAAATCGATGTAGATAGATAGTTATAGATGTGAGGTGAGAGAGAGTAATTGAAAGAGGTGAAAGACAGAATGATATGAGGAGATAGACAGAAAGATACAGAAAAAGAGATGTGAGTGAAATAAGAGAGAGAGATAGAAAGACAAATATAGAGTGAGAGGGAGAGACTTAGAGAGCGAGAATGAAGAGATAAAGAGATGTAAGCCAGAAAGAAGTGAGGAACGATAAGACAAAGAAAGATTAATGTAAGGAGAGATAATAGAAAAGTGAGAGATGAGGTGTTGTATAGGTAGATTTGATAGATAGTGAGAGGGATTAGAAAAAGTGGGTAGTGAGGTAGTTAGAGCTAGAAAGAAAAGAAAGAAAGAGGGAGATTGAGAAGGAAAGAGTATGAAAGATAAATCAATTATACATCATGGGGTCTAGGTTTTTTATTTATGCTTAGAAGAACACCATAAAAATTTATCATGTGGTTAAAATATTATCATTCACTCAAAAACTATCCTCAAAGTTTTATTTGTTAACCTGTTTGTATTACGTTTGGTTTCATTTAGTATAAAAAAGACCGCGCTGCCACTGAATATTATCTTAATTACTTGTTTGTTCTCCTTCCAGTTAAGTTTAGCGTCAACCCCGACACAAGTAATTACGAGATTAATGCCATTTTTTACTTCATTTTTTTTCGAGCTTGGGCTCATAAATTTATGAGAATTACAGCCGCGTGGAAGGAAAGAGTATTAATCATCTGTTAGGAAAACTCTTCCTCCCCTGGCTCCGTCAATTGAATTACATTACGTGATTTTCATTTCGCCAGAGAAAATAACTCCTTGTGAAGCTAGCTCTTTCCTCGGCCGGGAATGTTATTATACAGCACCTGACTGACAGATGTTCCCTTTGTTACCAAACAGCAATTACCTGGGTTAAAAACAGGTGGTGTTTTCTGTTTCTGGACGGTGTAAGGATGCAGGTTGCCTCCCATCCTGGAACGCGCTCATCCTGCTAATGAAAGTGAGAAAAAAGTGGCTAGGAAATCACCCCATTCGCGAAACATTATTTAACTTTTTTTTACAACTGGATACTGACTTTTATAAGATAACTATTTACGACCCTACGTGTATCTGCATAGTATCAGACCAGAACGGCAAAGGTATTTCCCTTTCAATTTAGATTCAATCGGGAAACTCATACTTACGAAGGAAGACCTCAAATAAGCCATAATGAAAAAGGTTTTTTACAACTTCCCCCCCAAAAATATAGGAATGTTTTTCATTAAAGTTGATATAGATTTAAGAATCCTTATATAATATAGCAGTTTAAGAATAAGAAGCACCGATACTCAGCAAAACCCTGATAGTAATAATAATAATAATAAATTCAACCTCTGTGATTTCAATATTGAGATCGCAAAGTAAAAATATAAATAAACAATAAAATAGTCAACAATTGAAAATAACAAAAATAAAATAAAATAAAAAGCATATCAACGTATTAAACATTGACCTACATATACGCAAGACCTCTAATGTCATACCGTAATGTTTTTACAACTTTCCCTCGAAAAACAAAGACCACACAGATTTTGTTTAAATTGGACATATTTACAGAAATTCATCCCGCCCCATAAACATAACTTTCACCTGTGAAAGTGAAAACAACTCGACTTTTTAGACATTACCGTCACTAATATAAAAACAAGCATAGATAATCGTCAAAGACCCGGTTATGATTCAACAGCCATGATTTCAATCATAGGGTCACTAAGTTAAAAAAAAAACCGTAACACTACAAAAAAATAATAAGGGTTAGAAAACACAGCAGAGCACTTATGAAAACGAAAAATAAAGTTTAACTTTGTCCATAGCCTCTACATACTTTGCCTTGTTGGCGTCTCAACTAATTTTGAAAAGAATAATTTTTGGTCCAGGTCGTCAGGAAACCTCTTGCGCATCAAGAGCACGGTCAATATGAGACCCCAAAAAAATTTAAACCGTAGGAAAAGGATTATCCTAACCCGACTCAGAATCGACCATACACACGGACACTTACTTTTGGGACAAAGCCTCGAACATGTACAGAAAAATTGCTCAATGTGTCCACTTAATTGAAGGATATCACTCATCGGCTCCACACAGAGAACGAGTAGGAAAGCAATCCTATATTAGAATTTCTCTCGAATACTGCAACGAAGTTGGGTTCCTCCGATCTTTGGAGTGTTTTTGAAAAGACTTTTAATTAAATAAATTATATAAAATGTTTTGTGGTAGATGATTTCGTGTTCACTGTTTAGCGAGAATGTATTTATGAGCGTGACTGAATAATACAAGAGCGCCGATGGCGGAATATCAAGTATTCCTTCTACCCTCCATTAAGCTAGTTAGTATGGTTGAAGTATGTACAAAGGGTGATGTAGGAAGTGTAATGGAATGTAAATAAGAAATAATGTATGTATTTAAGAATGAGTGACTGTGTTGTAATAAGTTCGAATAGAATATTTTTCCAATTTCCTGAAATACTTTGTCAGTCAAACAGAAAATCTGTGGACAGGAATTGATAACCCTTAGGGAAAGCTACCACAATGTCTGAATGCTAGGTTAACTTACGCCTCTCCAGGGTGTCAAGAGGAAATGGTCAAACACTGGAAAAAGTGGTTATTTGAGTGTTGAAACAATAAAATTCAGGAAATTATGTTAAAAACACCAAAACATTAATACATCTGCTGTGAAAATAGTAGAAAACAAATAAATATAAATAAATTTAAAAATAAATAAGTATTTTTAAATTTGGAAAACAGTTTTAATCAAACATCCCTCCTCCAAAGGCGAGGCAACGGACGTGGGATAACCGATTTTAATGAAACTGTTTTTGGTGATAATCGAATATAAGGCGCATGTCCAAGCATTTTTCCCAATGGTCGTTTTTCAAGAATGCATAAATTTCGAACCGTTATTGTTTCGTAAATTTTACGCGCTACAACTTTGTTCCGATGACTTTTTCAAATAAAGTGAACAGGGAAGCGACAATTCTTACTTTGACCTTTTGGATGAGGAATGAATGCTTCTGCTGTCGATAACCACTTGTTTATACATATCATCACAGAAATTCAACTTTTCCTTCCCATGGCACAGGTGTCGTGGCAGTTTGACTTCGAATAACGTATTAATGGGGTAAATCGGGAGAGAATGTGATCGGGTTTTTCCATGAGCACATAAAAAAAAAAAAAAAACACTTTTTTGTTCAAAAATCACGAATAACTCGAAAACGGAAGGTGACCAATTGAAAGCTTGTTAAAATTTCCTGTCGCTACAGGGCGCCGCTCCAGGACGATTCCTGACTCCACAGCTCACTTTGAATTTTTCGTAAAATGTGCGCAAATTAACAAGTTCTCAAATTTTTGAATTTACTGATGAATGGCTGACGCTAGGAATACATTTACAAGCCATCTTGCTCAGTGTGAAAAAGAAGACCTATTGCAGGTCTGTGATATAACAGGCTGATAAAATATACATTTCCAAAGTTGGCCTGTGGTCTTTTTTTCGGGAAGTGAATTTCCCATGAATTACACCAAAAAAAGTTTTTGAAAAATTTGGTTCCGTTTTAAGCTCTCTTTAAAGCCCTGTAATACGAATTTTATTGCAAACAAAAAATGAACAGTTTTGGGCTAGATTAAATAGATGGAATCAAATTCTTTTTCCGATATCTGATGTTCCAATTAAAAAATTCATAATACGGACTTTTTTAAATCTACAATAAGAAAATGATATGCAGGATGGTATGGAATATGATTACATAAACAAAAAGCCACACAATTTTAGACAATATTTTAGAGCTTCAAAACAAATCTAAAATTTCTTTAACAACATTTTTTGGTCTTTTTACTCGAAGAGGCTTTTGGTTTTTATAACTTATTATGTAACTAATTTCATTTAATACACTCTAGCATCTTATTTAATTATATTACGAAAAAACTGATCCACTAATATACCCGTACACGCATGAAATATGAAACAAAGGCAGAAATTAATATCAATTGTAAATTACTTTTTAAAATGTTTTTCCGCTCCTGGGACCCATTAGCAAGAACGCTCGTACAAGTGCCAAATATTTTTCGACCTCGTATCGCTCAAAACGATTATAATAATGATCTTTCTTTTATGTCATTTTAAATTAAAAATTAGATTAATAATTGATTAAAACATAGACTGGTGCAACATACCGATTATTCTTCCAGCTTCTAATAACTCCATGCTAACGTTTATCGTACTATACATTTATTATCACTGTGCTATGATTCTTTAATAACAATTATATATACGAATGAAGAAGTTTTACAACATTAAACAGAAAAGAAGAGAATAGATCGGCGTTAAAGTAGAAAAATTCTATCCATTAGTACTCCGTAAATTTCTCAATTACTGGTTTCAGTCCTGGTGTAATAGGATCCGTAATTACATAACTGACTTGTAACCAGTTTATCCTTGACTCCTGGAAGTAGATGACTATGGGAACTTATCTATACTTAGTGTGTTAAAGTATTTTTTGGTAGTAACCGAGAGGGAGAAGAATAGAAATAATTTACGTGTACTGTTACTAATAAATACAGTTATGTATTTGCTAAATTATACTTTTGTGTGGGGAAATGAATGTCAGACGGTGTTAAATAATAAAACGCGCTCTTTTCAACTACAGGTGTTTTCTCTTGTTAACACATCTGGCGAAGTTGCCTCATTTTAAAACAATGCCCCTGTCACCGCCGTTTTCGAACTTTTGACAAAAAAACTCGACCCGGGCGAAGTTAAGTTGTTGCAAAACTAGATTATACAACCGCCCTTTTCATACACACCCAGGGGAAGCCGGTGGATTTACATTTGTGGGCCGGTCTCGGCCGTTATCAGCCCCTCCATTCAGATCTTATCTACCTAGCCGGAACGACCCGACTACACATATTATACACTCACAAAAATCCTCTATAAAAGGTCATAAAACTTTCAGCGAGCTCTTTTTTTTCAACTTGTTCCTGTACACAGGTACGACAATAATTCAGATACGAAACTATATTCTTAATTAAAATTGTAATATAACGAGACATCCTTATAAATAGATAAATGTAACAAACAAAAACGCAAGTATAAATAATAATTTTAATATATTTGTACTTTACTTGAATTACTTTTTGATATTTTTTAGGCCTACGGGGCCTGTTGGTTCTTTATGATCTTCCGAGATAGACAGATCCTTCACCAAACATACTTTTTTTTTTTTTAATTTACCATATAGCTCACGCCCGAAGAAGCTTATTTTTATTGATATTTAGACAGAAATTAAAATAATCCAACTTTCCGACGGTTCGAAAATTGAAATTGGACAAAATTCAGAGAAGGTATAAATTTTGAAGTGGAGTAACAGTACGCCTTAGAAAAAAAATTGCCTCGGGATTATCTACCCCTAAAATGGGTAATTTTTGTTTGTCATAATAATTCGTATTTAAGGGTTTAATTAACTTAAGGCTGAATGGCGCTTAAAGTTAATTCAAATTGGTTTTAAAAAATGTTGTCCTATTTTACTAAACGTGTCTTTTCGTTTTTGTAACTTTTTTAAAATTTCAACTCTTTGTATTCAATCCGACTTATCATTTTCTTAGCCCATATTTTTTCAAAGTCGAGTTCGGAAAGAAGATACATTAAAATTTACAACGGTTCTAATTCCGTGGAAATAGGACAAAATCCATTGGTGTTACGAATTTCAAGTGGAACAAGAGACTCGGGGAAATCAAATTTGCCTCTAGCTATAATTCAGCTCAAAATGTAGTTTTATTGTTGGCGATAAAAATTCACCATTTATGGCTTTAAAGAATGCAGAAAAGGGAAAATTTCAAAACCTTATGTAAATTAATTAAAATAAATTTTCTCGGTACGTGGCTAATGTTTTTGGACCTATAATTACCAGAAACAGTTCCGTTAAGATTAGTGTGATCCCACGTCCATTGATTGCCTCTCCTTTTGAGCAAAATTAAATTTTAGAAGAGAGTAGTGAAAAAAAGAAAAGAAAAACGGAAATATGTACTAAAATCTAGCATAATCACTGTTCGTTTTAAATATTTTTATAACAAAATTGTTGTTAAAGTAAACCAATGTTGAATACTTATAAAATAAAAAATATTTAAGCGATAATACAACCGGCTAGATATTTCTAAGAACAGTTGATTTTCGATCAATCGATTATCAATCAATTGATATAGCTTTTATTTTGTACAACACACTTTTTTTGCGATTTGGTGAATTAAAAATTGCTAGTCATGAATTAATGTTATTTCTTGTTAATTTTACATAATTTATATCACAACAGAATTTGTTTCAAATGTTGAAGACATTAAAATCAAAAATGGCTTAGAGAATTTTTAATTAGAGCTGTTCTTAAAATTTACATAAGTCTTTACTCAATTTTTTTTATACTGACCTGGACGACAAACTACAAGTTCATCACACCGCAGCAGATCGCTATAAGAAATGTCACAATGAAACATAAATTTACAAATTCTGTCCCAGAGCATACAGAAGATCACATCCAAATCTTATAAACAATCCCCCAGGATTTGAACAGGCGAAAATTCCGCCTGAACTAAAGAAAGACATTAATAAAATAAATACGAAATTTATTAGATAACGTGTATGTTTTTTCTCTTTATACAAGAATTTAGTTTTATAGTCTGCTGTTTTTGCACTTCTCTTTATTAGTGGTAATGGTTAGTAGTTTAGTACCTATTTTTTATTTGTGAAGGAGGTCGTAAAATTTTGGAGGTTGGTTTTCTGCCCAATTAAAATTGATGTTTGCTATTGATTTGTATGAAGTCAAGATTAAAGAGTTGTCGTGTTTAAGTTTCTTCAGTGATTGTTTTGTTTTAGTGTATCGATTTAAGGCCTGTCATCAATCGGGTTGTTGATGTCTTCTATGGCGATTTTCCTAACGTGTATGTGTCCACTGTGGTCTACATCAGAGATTTCTACTACGTTTTGACACTGAACTCTTTCACCTTCCAGGAACATATAAAAGGAACTCGACTAAGAAGAAATGCTTACCCTGATCAAAGCACAGGCTTATTACATCATTATTTTTTAAATTAAGCACACTTCATCGGAAACGGTGCCTGACAGGCCAAAAAGGGTTTTAAAAAACTTGCAAAGTCCCTTTGAAATGAAAAGATGTAATATTAAAGCAATTTATAAAAAAAAACTTCAGTTCATAAATCGCTCCTATGTCAGTCTGTGGCCCCTAATTGAAAATTCCCTAAATACAAATAACACCCTCCTCCTGTTATTAAAGCGACCCGTGCTCATTAAATATGACGGAAGAAACAACCGGATCCAGATTTATTTGACGGGCAGGTGTATTAAGTCGGGGTTGTCAATTAAAATTAGCCTTATAATTGATTCCGGGATTAATTGTTGCCGCTAAACGGAGTCCGGATGTCTAAGTTAAATTTAGGCCACAGGGTTGGGAGAAAAATTGAAGGAAAAAACAGAGTGACCCGTCAGGCCCTTGAACTGCGACGAAATGTACCGGGGAAGGCGCTTATTTTTTGTCCCTCTTGTTGGTCTTATCTATGTCCGCCCAACACATGTTGACTCACAGTGTCATTTAAATTATAATACACGGAAGGAAAATAATTGATAAACACCATAACTGAAACGATTATCTTACAAGAATATCAAACATTATGAATGCAGAATGAGAGAACATGAATAATATACTATATTAATAAATCAACGAGGGAGGACAAGACCAATCATATCCATATGGGATATTACAAATACTGTTCAACAGGTTAACAACATTTTGGAAAGAAATTTTGGAAAAAATGGTCTGTTTTTTGTAAATTTTTTTCTAAAAATAAACTAAATATTACCATTCAAATTCTTTACCCATAGCTCTGCTCTCTACTTAATGATTCGAAAAATTAATTATTAAATTCGGTTCGTAACATTCTGAGAAAAATGTACGTTTATGAGTGAAAACGTGATTTTTCAAAGAGAGAAAAACTGAAAAAGTCGTAATTCGAGACAAAAATACATCAATATGACGTTTCAATGAAACTGGTTTTCGTCAATTGTTTACAATTTTTAAAATTAATAATATTTAAATAATAAATTATTTAACAGTAATTTAACCTCAATAGAAGCTTTTCGAGCTCGATTTTCGTCCTATTTTCGTTTTAACTTGCGCATCTTTTGCGGGTATGGATCTTGTAAAACATGTTTTTTAAAAAGTAAAAAAAGAGTTTTCCTGAAACCATTTTTTAGCCAAGAAAACGCCAAAAAAACACGTAAATCAAGTAGGAGGATATATACTAGAAAGCGGAAGGTGACTATCATATGAAACTTTTTTCTAATATGTATTATAATCAATATGTATTATATTTGTATATTTACAAATTTTATTTTTGAGTTTGCCTTTGTAATTGTATTTACATTTTAATCATTTGCTTACTGCTTGCTTAGATAAATGGTTATAGTTTTCTTGGGTTTTTTAAATTATATATTTGTTATATTTTTAAAATATCCCTTTATTATCCTCTTTTTACGCCAAATTAATCTGATTTACTTGAACTTAAACTTTTTTTCATTTTAAATTGTCCCAATGTAATTTTAAATCAAACCTTTTTTTAAAGCATAAAAGCTTAAATGATGTGAAATATAACCATGTGAAGAAAAATTTCTATCTATTTGGTATTTTGGTTTAAATATAAAATAATTAGGTTCTT
The DNA here is from genome assembly GCF_000648675.2 of Cimex lectularius. Taxonomy (NCBI): domain Eukaryota; kingdom Metazoa; phylum Arthropoda; class Insecta; order Hemiptera; family Cimicidae; genus Cimex; species Cimex lectularius. The sequence continues at coordinate 269,500 of NW_019392915.1, read as the reverse complement.
ATAAGATCATATGAAAATTAATTATAATTAAAAATAAAAATATATAATTAAATATAAAGATAAAGGATTCTTCCGAGAATTTTAAAATATAAAATAACTGTTGTCTTAAAAACCATATGAAAATAAATTAAAATTAAAATTTATGTAAATTAAATGTAAGAAAAGGAGATGGTATGAAATATAAGCGTAAAAAGTAAAATTCCTGTGTATTCGCTAGTTTTGTTTAAAAATAAAATAATGGTTATAAAATCGTATGAAAATTATATANGATTATAAATATAATTAAACCTACATGCAAACTATTATACTATTATTAATTCAGGATTTTAAAATGTAAAACAATTGGTCTCTTAAAATCATATGAAAATTAATTAAAATTAAAATTTATGTATAATTACATTTAAAAACAAATGATTCTTCTATTATTAATTTTAAAATTTTACTTTAAGAATTAATTAATTTTACTTGAATAATTTTACTTTAGTTACGTACATTTTATACAATCTCTTAAGTTTTTTTTATTTCTTTGAAAAAACTGTTAATTTACAATTAAAAATGGTAAATTTAAAGGTAAAAAAGTTTAATTTGAAGTTAAAAGGGTTAATTAGATGGAAAACAACTATATTGATATTCCTTATATTCGCTTCTTCAGAAGCAATGAAAACTAAATTTAATAATTAAAAAGAAGTACTTCCATTGCTCGGAAATTTCTTCGAAAAACACAGTAAATTATAAAAAAGCCTGAAAAATCCTACCAATTTAATTTTTATGTTGTCATGAAAATCACGACAATTTTTAATTAATTGACTTTATCAGTTTTTCTGTGTTAATGTAATAATTTTCAAGTTAAATTATTATTAATAATGAGGCAAATATAATTTTATTTTTAAACAAGCCATAATTCATATAGAAAAATTCTTATTTTGTATTTGTTTCAATTTAAGTCAAAAATTTTTGTTATTTTTGAAAAACTAGCGCTGCTCTGGACAGCCATAACGAGTAGTAGCGTGAGGGCAGTAGTGGTATCTACTTCTTGTATTAGCAAACAGTTAAGAGATTGACAAAAAAATTGTTTCCTTTTGTAGGTTAGTTTAATTGAGATTTTTCTATTTTATTTCGAAGGATTGAATTTGTTTGTTTATTTTATAAACAAAAAAAGGAATATAATTTTTTTGCAATTGGGCTTTTATTTTATTTCTATTGTAACCACTGCGTAGGAAGTATCTGCTAAATGATTTTTTTTTCTGATTATTGTCCCACTCGGCACGCATCTCAATAAAATATACCATATACCATCATTACAATGTTTCCGTATTATCTCATCTTAAGAAATTCCAGGCCCTGCACAACATTGCACTAGTTTTTAAAGATAACAAAAAATAAAACTAACAGATTTATTTAATCGAAAGTAACGGACTTCTGCTACGGCTCATAAGTCGTCGGAATAAAACCTTCCATATCCCGACCAGTTTTGACGTAGGGCCGTCGTCCTTTCACCGGGCGTCGACTGGTTCCTGGCCAAGTGAATAACCCGAGTTCGACACTTTTTTCCTTTGCCGGTGCCCGTGATTGTAAACGGTATAAAACAGGAGAAGGCGTGTGGGAACGCGTTTCAAACCAGCCGTGAAGTCTCGTCCTGCCCTTTCTCGAATTTCTGCGGTGGCAGTCGCGCGCGAACCGAATGGAAACCGTTTCTCCCGATTAACAAGGGGAAGACATCTGGTGCCTAATTGACAATTTGGTGTTTAATGTTCGCGAGGGCGGTCCTGCTCATCAATCGGACAGATCGCGACGGCTCATCCGAATCATCGGTCGTGCCTCGCATTCCTTTTCGCTTCGGTCTTATAACCGGTTGCTACGGGAAGCGATGATTGCCAGACGTCGGAAAGATACTATTAAAGGGCCCGACGGACGTGTTGAAAATTAATTACTACGAATATTTAATCAAAACATGGGTGATGCCCTGCAGCTACTGTTATCAAAATTCAAAAAATCTAAACTTTACACTTACGTTCATCGATCTTTGTTTACTAAGTCACAGCGAATTACTCAACAAACGCAATCATTTCGATACCACCGTTAATTTTTTTTTCTTTTTGTATGAGGGAAAAAGAAGATCTGAGCCAGTTTATTGAGATTTTTTTTAAATAATTTATTTTATTTATTGTTATCAGTACAAAATATACATTGAGCAAATAGTTTAGTTCAAACCTGACGGACCAGGAGGCAGTGGTGAGAGAAACTAACTCACTGCTGGAACTCTCTTTTATTTAATTGGGTGGGTTAGACAGAAGGTCACGAGGCCATCGTCGCTTTAAACGGCGTGGAGGATTGAAGGGTGAAACGTTGAGGAAAGAACGAGGGCTAGTGGGTTAGGGTGGAGAGATAGTTTAGAGTGGAAATTGAAGAAGCATGCTCGGATAAGATCTTTCACGAAAGGGATTTTAAGATCTTTATGACTCGTTTGATTGGTGACATAGAAGGGGAGCATTGGGGATAAGTCGGAGAACTTAGACTGAAAAGATTGAATTCGTTGGATATTGGATGATTTGGCCCACAGTTCGACTCAATAGGTCCTTATAGGTCTGATGAGTGTTTTGTAAGCGGTTAGTTTGTAATATAAGCTTAGTTTTGATTTTGGTCCCAGTAGGTGTCTGAGTAGTTCATATCTTTTGTTAAGTTCTTGCCGTTTTAATCTTGAAGGTAAGTTCCATGTAATTCTACTTTCTAAAGAAAGCCCAAGGTAATGAACTTGGTTCGATGGTGGTACTATCTTTTTGTTAATGTGCACTGGTTTGACGTTGAGGGTAAGCTTAATTGAGGGGTAACTTGTTGATTTTTTTTCTTTGTTTAACCTGATCCGCCACAGATTGCACCAGTCGGTAATAAAATTCAAATGTTGTTGGATTGCTTCTGTTGCTAGGATCGGATTGGAGTATGTTGATAAGATTGTGGTATCGTCCGCGTAGGTTGAGATTATAAGAGTATAACATTGTATACTTTTGTATGGAAATTTTATATTTTTTTAAAATTAATTTAAACAGCAAGGATCAAGTAAATACCTTATGACTTAGGAGGAATCCACACTATCAAGAGCATCTCAGAGAGAAGGATAAAAAGAAAGCGAGGGAACAATGGATCTTACTCATTGGAGACAAATAATCCAAGAAACAACCAATCCAAGAACAAATTTTGGAAGGAAAGAGGTAGCAGAATGCATTAAAAGATGTAGGAAAATACTGCGAATCCTACCAGGATTCTTAACACAAGAATGCAAACTAAACATATAAAGAAGATTGACATAACCCAACACGGCACGGATTTTTCAAAGAAGCAGAGGAGACACCAAAACACCTACTAACAAATTGTGGTGCTACATTTGCCCGCTGGAGGAAGTGTTTTGGGGCGTACAATGTAACCGTGGAAGATATTGTACCAATGAAATTAGGGCTTAACTGTGTGCTATAACCACAGAAGGGGGGGATGCATGTGCTGTTTAATGGCGCAGTACAATACATACTCCAACTTCTATCAGGTCATCGGAAAAAGAAAACACCAAAAACGTGCCGAGCTTTCGTCATAGTGATGGTTTAAATAACAGAAAAAACTAGTTCTTAATACAAAATGGCTAGGACTAATAATAATGTTTTCAGATACAAATTAAGGATTATTTGGAGATCGTAAGATGCGGTCTGGTGTGACGTAGGTTTAGTAAAACATTTTCTTTATCGTGCCGACGTTTCGATCTTCATTGAGATCATCTTCAGGGCCTGGGATTTATAAACATTGTTTAAATTATACAAATACATATAGGATGTGAAAAAATGAATTTATACCATGATAGAGACACAATCAAAGTATTTTTACTCACTTTGAGTAGTGAGTAGTGAGCCTAAAAATTTCTAGCATTGTATAAATTCAGTTTTTTCACATCCTACATGTATTTGTAAAATTTAAACTATGTTTATAAATCCCAGGCCATGAAGATGATCTCAATAAAGATCGAAACGTTGGCAGGATAAAGAAAATGTTTTTCTAAAACCTACATCACACCAGACCGCATCTCACGACCTCCAAATAATTATTAATATAAATTACCATTGCAGTGCTCTATGAACAGATTAAAAACAGAAACAAACGTTCTACATATAAATAAAATTGTAGCAATACTGATACGCTGAGGAGTTTTTCTTAAAAGTCTTCAGTTAAAATAACACTATAGCCTGATTTTTCGGTTATTATATATTTTAACTGAGAGAATTTTATCCAGAAAATGGTCTTTGATCTAGTTGACATCAAGCAGGCAGTATTATGGCAAATAAACTCGTCCGATCACGTAATCAGCTCAGAGTTGATCAGAATTCAAGGCGAAGCTCATAACCGGCCCTTTGTTATAAAATTAAGTAAAATTTATCTACTCAGGCGGCAAATCTTTACAGTTTTTAATTCAACCATTAATTAACGGTCACTAAATACCACATATTTATATTAAAATTAACATTTATTTTGCTTACTGTAACGGTCCAGATTAAAATCTACAAAAGTTGAAGTTATCAAGCATTATTGACAGGCCTAAGAATGGAAAACACATATTTCAAATATAAAAGTGTGAGCAATTGGACCGTCTGTTTTCAAAATCCAAAATCAAAATATGGTGAACCTAATGTAAAATGCACATACTATATACTATACAGACTAATACCTCTAAATGTACGTACATACGTTTTTTCTTTGGATTTGCATCTGTTTTCGTTTCATTTTTCATTTTCATTTCTCTGTCTACAAACATACATTTGTTGAAATTAAATTCATGGTTGTATATCAAGCATGTTAAGGAAGTCCTGTCCCAGTTCTGGAATCCTTTCTTCAATTTAACTTACTTGGCCTATTTTTGAATGAAAGCGTTGTAAGGTTTCACCTATATAAGTATCCAGTGGTCCTAACATCGAACACGGGACCTTTACCTTAAGGCGGCTCCGGACATGCGGTATCCGCCGGATGCCGCGCAAATTTTTGCCGAATTCCGACTAGTGTGGATGGACGTTCGGATATTCGCCGAATAACAACATCCGGTGCTCGCCGTGCTCGGCATTTTGTCGGTTTTTTTGACCGCTTCAAAGGAATATTCGTGAAGTACCTGCACTCAAACTATCCGCGCATTAGTTAACAACAACAGTTAGTAAAATCAACAGTAAGCGTATTCTTCTATTTAATACTATTTATTTTTCATTAATAAACGATTGCTAACTAGTATAGATGTTTTAATTTACAGAATAACAATTGTTTTTCTTATTAGGAATGGATTGACACAATGCAACAGTTTTGGAGGTCCTCGATGTTTACGAAACAGAACCAATAATTTGGAAAGCTTCTCTAACAAATCATAAATTGTTTTTATAAATAAAGCAATAATTAAAAATTTCAAAAATATAATTTAATGTATTTTTTTCAATTAGTTTGTTGCCTCTGCACAAAATAGTAACCGCAGCTGCGCAATGACAGTTTCACTGTTGTCCATCATGATTTGTAGTAAGTTGAGGACTCCCACGGCATTTGGAAAATACGTACTCCCTGTTTCTGCAACAACTAGGAGGTTATACAAAACCCGCAAGTGTGTACATGTAGGCACGCTATTTGGCGATGCGATGACGAGCAGCAACTCGGGATTGGCCGCATTTCCGGAATATTCGGCGGAAATCGGCATTCGGCGAATACCCGCATGTCTGGAGCCGCCTTTACAGTGATGAGCGCCGAGATCAACGCCTAAACCGTGTATGTTCTATTCCAAATTTAAAATGTACAAGTAAGTGAAAAACAACTTGACCTCGGACAAGGGTTATGTGAAAAAACGATGACTATGGCTGTTACAATTCTTAACAGTAGAATTATTATTTTCATCTTTAAATCATAAAAGGGGATGACGAATTGCCACAAAAAAGTCTTCTTATGGATTTGTAGATATATTTTTATTAAAACACAATGATATTTTATGTGTACCTTAGGGATGTTGCACCTTTTTGTTTGTCACTTGTGATTTATTGCTTCTACTTTAACAATTATCCAGTTGAGAAAAGCCACGAAACGAGGCGACACATCCCACTAGGGAAAGATAAACTCTCGGCCATTAAAGCGATCCGGTTACAACAACGGATATGTACAAAACTCACACCGAAGACCGAAGTCGCATATTTTGTGTTTACAAACAGCAAAAACAGGTCGACCTGGGGGATCACTTTTCAATAAAAACCCTTGTCAAAAGTTCACACATCGGACCGCAGAATTTGAGCATACAATCGTTATTGTTCAAACGTCAACATGGCACAATAGCCTTTTTTTAGGGTAAATTTTTTTTATAAATCTGACTATCACATCTTTTGTGAGGATTGAATTCATAAAGCGAAAATCGCTTTGAAACATACAAAGGTAAGTTTAGTAAAATTATTTTAATGGTATTTTCTCTAATGCTTCAAATATTAACGTCATCATAACTTACATTTTAATAAATTAACTTGGAATAAATCAATTATTTTGAGGTCAGTGAGATGATCGGACAAACTAACCATCACACTTGTCGGCCTATACTTGTGATTAAGTCGGTGAAAGGGATGAAACTGCTCAAATATATTTAACTCATCGTAAATTTAAATAAAATAAGAACAATATTTTTATTTACCGGAAAAGTACTTTATAATGGAGAGAGCTTAAAATTCGACGAAATACCATTTTATACTTAAATTTCCAAGGTCGTTCAGAAAGTGACTGTATCGAGGATGACGTTATGACGCCATCACTATAAAAAGAGCGCCGTTTCAGCAAAAACAAAAGGAGGCAAAATTGTCGAATAAATCGACCAGCCTGCCCTGGCCGTAAAACGGCGCAAAGTCGGCATAGAGCGAATTGTAAAACCAGGCTGTTGTATAAAAAAGTGAATTGAAAAGGGGTTCTCAATACTAGACTTTTCTGACACTTAGCTTAGTCAACGGCTTGACTGCTGATGTGCAACCAGTTGCTTCTGAAACTCGCTAGTTACATTAACATCTTAACCTAGTCAGAATTACGTCTGAACTGATCCACGAACTTCAATCAAACGAAAAAAAAAAGTTTGTAGAAAAGATAAAACGGCTTAAATTAATTACACCGACTTAGGAAACTTGGAAGTTTAGCAAGAGCAGTCTTGAAGTTACCTCCTTAGTATTTAATGGGCTGTCAAAAACTTTAAAAGACCAAGACATATTACAAAGATTATGTTATACTTCTATGAAAGCAGTATATCTAAGTTTTTGATTTTTTACTTTTCTAATTACTACGTAAATAAAATAAAATATTTTGGTTGAAGTAGAAAAGGAAAATACCGTGGTACATGTGATACATTGCATATTATTGTATAATCTCACACATGAGCCATTCATGAGTGGCAGACTGTTTGTTTGCCTATGTGCGGTGGTGTTTTCTAATAGATAGTTTATTTGTGTTTGCATCTGTTAGGTTGTGTGCATGTGATTTTGTCCGAGATAGATAGTTAAATAAATAGATAGCGAGACAGAGAATGAGAGAAAGAGAGAGGGAAAGGGAGAGATAAAGAGAGTGAGAGAGAACAAAAACAAATTGAAAAAATGAGTTGAGGAGAAAAAAGGAGGTGAGAGAAGGATGAATATTTTATTAGAACTTCCTTAATATTTAATAAATCAGTTTTAGGATGCCGCATCTCTATTTAGTCGTTAAAAGTCAGCTTTCTTCATATATCAGGTTGACGTCATGTATTCTGAGAAAAGTTAAAGGTAGTCAACGACTTTTGTGATCTAAAAAAAGGACAATTTTTATTTAAACGCAGATGCCCTTCAAAACCGGCTCGATGTGATAAAGGTTCAAGGGGCCAGGAAGACAACCCATTGGCACCGGTAGAGACTAAAAAAAAAGTCGGATATAATTCCGTCTCGATACACATCTCCTGGGCAGATGGAAGGGCCAACTGTATTGGGATATGAATTTCTTCTGGCCACCTGCTCTCTCCTCAAAGGAGAGAATCATCCCTCCTTAGTGAACCAACCCTACTCGAAAGGGGACGACCACCTGGTGTAACGACCCCACTAAGGACCACTGGTTTCTTGATTTTTTTTATCTATCTAAATCGAAACGGAAGTTGCGTAAGTGGGTAACTTGAAATTACATGGGCGTGGTGACCGAAGTACATGTTAACGTTTCCCAATTAAACAGTTATTTATGCAAATATTAAACCTTCAATCAAATAATTTTTTGTTAATAAATACAACGTATTTTAACATGTGTATGTGCAAATAAAGCGTGCTTTTTAGGTAGTCTAAGCAAAGGAGAGAAAAACCACAACACCCTTGTAAACAGGTTAAGGAAAGTAACGCCGATCCTGGCAGAACATCGTTGTGCTATAAAGTATAGTAAGGGGTGTGTAACAAGAACTCTTAAATGGGTCGGTATAAATAAACCCCGACATCCACAAATAATCCCGGTTGACGAGCCAAATTAGTCAATACTGGGTATCCTTTCAAATTTCGTTAATTCTATAGCGCCAACAAGCTTTCTTAACAGTTAATTATGGGGTAATATTTAGTAATAGAACGATAGATTCTAGATTTATCCAAATTGTCCACCACAGGCCACATAGGGATAGCCGGGAAAGAGGAAGCAGACTGGGCGGCCGAAGAAGCCGCCGGAGACCCCACGAAGCTTTCCAACCTGTACGCCCAGAGGATCAAAACTATTAATTTCAAATTCAGTAAAAGGAGAATGGAAAAACCGCTGGACCCTTAAAAATAGAAATAATTCTGCCAAACTGTCAGTTTTAGAAAGATGTCAGTCCCTTGTCGACGGAGAACGGTCGAAAAGGGAAAAGTCCATACTGACAAGACTGCGCATAGGTCAATCAAGAATAACTCACTTAGGTGCCCGGCATGCAAGCGTATGAACTATCGGTAGGGCAGTTTTTCAGTTGTAGAAAGCTTAACGTTTCTACGTAGGATATTGATATATTGTGCGTAGTCTTGGGGCACGAGTGTTCGCAGACAGATCTCTGTTCCGGTACCTATTACCTATACCGTTTTATACGGATTTTTAAATGTATACAGTTTTTGTGTTACGATTGTGTAAATTTATTGGAATGAATGTAATTTATTAGCGTGAAAGGAAGAGGGTGTTTAACCCCGCCCCGAGGAATATCGAATACTCAGGGTTAAGTGTGTGACGTCTGGTAAATCAAGTTTTATTATCGAGAATGGAGTGGGTTTGACCCCCCCCCCCAAGAATATCCAATATTCAGGGGGACTGAATGTAACCCGATTTCTAAGTTTAAATCCGGTGATGATGTATACATATGTATTGTATGTGTTTGTCTATTCTTTAGTTGATAACCTGAGGTATAAACGGCAGTAAATAGAGGCCCACAATTTAAGGTATCGACGTAGTATACATATAAAAGCAGAGTCAGTAATCAGATCAACACGCTGCAGTTTAAAACAAAATACGCGTAAAAGAAAAAAGGAAACCTCGCCGGCAATGACCTCAGTTGTTTGTCGACCCATAAACCTCCCCCTTTATATATATTATACAGCAATTACTAACTTTTGATGAAGACCGTGCTTGCATAATAGATTGCTCCAAGTGTTCCCTTTATGCCCGTTCACTTTACCTATAAAAATGTTTTGTATTTACACTAAATCAGCGATTTTTAAATAACCTATTAATTGAAAATATATTGTTTTGTATTGGTTTTGTCTATTGTTTCAAATACTTTAGCCATAATTTTATAGGGGGCGTCGGTGATATGGCGGTTTACGCGTTGATATGGCCCGCTCACACAGCGGCCCACCAATCCAACACGTCGTACTTAAAAATAGGCTTTTTTTCAAAAACACCGGCGCTCTGAGGGTTATATGACATCTGCTGTTACGAACCATCATAAAAAATAATATATAAAAGTATTTTATCGAAAATAATAGTGCTCACTCTCCCATTGCAGTAATAGCGAAATAAATTTTAGGGGTAACTTCAAATTGAATTTAAAACAAATAAATACGTTTTTATATGTTGATATCTACATATTTTGAATTACCTGCCTATTGATGTATAAAACATACACAAAAGTTCCGATTAATTTAATTTTTCAATGTTTGTTTCAAAGTTTTGGGATAATGTCAGTTCATCTGCAAACAAAACCTGATCAAGCATACTGTCTTAAAATGTCCCTTATGCTTTCAACAATCCTACATGTGAAAAGTTAAAATCCTTGAAGTGATTTGAAAGAGTAAAGAGTAATCCCAAGGCAATTCAGTTATTCCAGAAGTTCCGGTTTAGGGGAGTTTTTGCAATAATATTTTACGAGGAAGAGTTTTCTGCTGATTCGGTTAGGAGTTTGGGTCTTTAGGAAGGCCCTCGTGATAGCTAACGATCCTCGCTCACTTAATAAAAAGCCCTCAATGAAAAACTGACTCCTTCCGGAGATTAATTCGACGACACGTTTACAAGTATTTGAGGGCTTGTGAGTAAGGGGTGTGACATTTGACGCCAATCAGTTAAACAAAAAGGGTTGAATACCGACCGCAAAACTTGTTCAAAGTCAGCTGAACGCCTTTCTGGATCAGAAGTAGCAAACATTGCCAAGGTTTTTTCCCCACTATCATGAAACTTTTCATCTCGATCCCTGTAGAGGACGCCATAAAGAATTCTACTTATGTCAAGAAGTCGGACCACAAGCTAATTTCCTCGTATTATTAAAAAATAAAAAGACTTTTTCGACGACGAGGCATCCTCGTTTCCGATATTTTGCAACCTGAAGAGTGGAACCGTTCAATAATTTTCATCTTTCCAGTCAATTGCAAAAACCTGTTCCGAAGCTAAAAGCGATTTCTGATCAAATCAACCCGGCAAAGAATGTCGACACATTTTCCAATACACATACTCTGCTAAACATGTGTAAATTACTGGAATAAAATTATTTGTGAATAAAAAGTTACGGATATTTTGCCCGATACAGCCTTGAAAGGAGAGCGAGTGGGATGTAATGGAGGAAACCTTGTACTAACACACCCACTAACGTTTATTTGATACCGCGGATCTTCAGTATTGTCGTTTTCTACATTGTTCCTAAAAGATAAAAAAAAAAAAAAAAAAAACTGCAATCTAAATTTACAGAAAGGACGACGAGTATTGATTTTGCTCATCAACATTTTTATACAAATTGTACCTTTGGAATTTAAAAAGCACACTGTCTGCATGTCTCTTGACGTGTGTATTTTAATCTTAAATGACCTACGTGATCTACCTTCTTACAGATGTCTATATAAACCAAAACACATTCAGATTATTATTTATTGGACAAAAGTGCCTCCAACGGTACATAAGACACTGTCTGTGAAGTGAAGAACGTCCAAACAAACCAAATACTTAATTTATTATACACGATTTTTTCATGTCGAAATCCAAAAGTCGTGTATAATTAAGTGAATATATGTATAATTAAGAATAACACGATAAAAATAATAAAAGTTGGTATAAACCAAATACTCGTTGAACCGGCAATGGGTCCGTCTACACTCGCGGCATTTTGATGATACTCAAACAAGTATCGTCTTTGCACCATCTTCAGTGAGGAGGTGACTCAGATTTTAACGTGTGTTCACTGACTCGAAGATCAACACCATCAGTTTTAAATTAAATACTTCTAATTTCTACAAAGAAAACATTAAGAAGGGTAGTTAGTTTTTTGATAAATTCTGCAGACTGGCCGTTTAAGCTGGGGCACATTTTGAGGTTTAGAAATAATAAAGGGTCAATTCAACAATAGATGTTTTAGGTCGCAAAGAAATACATTGGTCACCAGTGACCCTGGAAAAAAATACAGATAAAACGGCAAAAGTAGCATTGCTACATGGTATAGCCGATTAATTAAATTAAGCTTAATTTCTTTTTTGAAGACAAGGGTTTTGGTACTATGGCAAAAGAATGAAAACTCAAAAATAAAAATATATAGCTAAAAATTAAGCCGACTATGAAATTATGGAAAACCTTAATAAGGAAGTCCAGAAAAGAAGAAGTGGTGTTAACTAGGCTGAGAATAGACCAGGTAGATCACTAAGGGTCATCTAATAGTAAAGAAACCGCCTTATACTATACCATACCTGAAATAAACTATAAACCACAAAACTTCTTGATTGTCCCAAATATTCGACACAACGAATCCTGAACTCCCACACATACTATCGTAAATCATGATGATAAATTGAACAAAATTTAAATTTATTCACCCTTCATAGCTTTCTAACCTGCCTTGTGACAAGGAATGAAGTGGAATGGCCGCTGGAGGCTGGTGGTCGGCATGTTGGGATGGCTGGAAGTGTACTTTCTACTAGCTTGCAAGATATCACAGTTCTTGGAGGATATGAATACCGTACAGTGCTTTCTTTTTTTTTCATCTCCGTCTGTCTAGCTGATCCAGGATTACTGGTCTGCTTTGGGCCTTTAGGTCTCTTGATTTCACAGTACTAGTACTAAATAAATTATTGTTTGATCTCTGATACAAAGTAATCAGTTGAGTCAAATTTATGTATTATCCATTTCTTAGTGGGCTCATATATTTACAAATTTTCCGTTTCGGTTTACCGATTTAACATTTAATAATTTCTATGCAGAAAAGGTCGAAGATAATTTTAAACAGAATAAAGGGTCCGCTTTCTACCAGCCTAAGCCACATTAATCAAACTTAACAATACAGCATTTCCCAAAATTTAATATGGTCTGCTACATCTCGTATACGGTGATACTGTTTTCCTATACCTACAGTTATTCAACGTAAATGTTATCTACACGATTATCCTTTCCTTTTTCGTAGAAAAAAAGTTTTGAGTTCACAAAAATCACAAGTTTCATCCTTTTAAAAATATTTTTCTTCTATACTTTTATGGATGTACAAATTAGGGGACCGTAGTATACGAGCGATTACGCGAGTTGGAATTTCTGCTAGTTGACCGCGCGGTCGGTTGGGTCAAAGGTTTGATTCCAACCGTCACCCCTGGAATTTTCGGAACGCCCCCCCCCCTTATCCATCGCAAAAAATCATCAATATCGTCTCTGGCTGATATGCAATGATCGTTGTTAATGAAAAAAGTTTAAAAAATTAAGTTTTAAATTTGGAAAACATGTTTTGATGAAGGACAACCAACCACAACTTTATATATTTTGTACGTTGTGTATTTGGTAAAATGGTTGCATTATTTTTTTTTTTAATTTATCTACTGCCGGTCTAATGTCTGGTAAGACTATTACTTACAACCCTTGCGTCCAGAAGTAGATTTCAAATATATTAAATCAAATAATTTAAACCGAACCAAGGTTTCAGGCAGGGATTTGTATCCTAAACATAAAATGAAACAAAATTTTATTTAAACCAGCTTGTCTTTTAGGTTAGCCTCATCAATTAAGGTTAAGACATAACAGGCATCTGTGAAAAAGCCATCCTTTGGTTCTCAATCACATTTTCATCACGAGATTCGACAAAAACAAACGTATTTTCTTATCTTGCCCATTTTATTAGGATTCTCTGATAACGTCGAAGCACTTACATCAGTGCCGTTTCAGATTCTATGACCGCCTGATTCAACCGGAACACTCAATTGCCCGTCGACGAGGGGTCCTTTCGCTGCCACGTGCCCGGTCCCGTAAGGACATAACTCCTGAAGGGAAAAAAAGGATGACTTGAAGACAGGCCCGTCGCCCCATGGTTACCATTCCAAATGGAGCGTTAATGCAGCTGCAGCCAAGAAATAGCCGGCTGAACCATGAACTAATTCCCGTTGTTATAAATAAATAAACGCTCAAAAATTTACGATATATTTTCTTATTGCATTCTAGAAAGGTAATACTTGACGCAAAATATTACAGGAATAAATTATGATAATGAGCTGTTTGTGAATTTGATATATCGACACAAACCTGATAGTTTTAATTTGCCTTAATAAGTAGGAAATGCTGATCCGGTCATGTTAAACGGATCGATAATGCAAATATGACATTCATTAGAGACTCGGTACATATTAGAGTGGTTAACAGGTGAAATTGTTGTAAAATCAAAAAACAAATTGGTTTTCACATCCCAACAGTGACGGATCACAACCATTAATTACATTTTAGATAACAAATGTTAAACGACACATATGTATCTGTCTGTATGTATTAGTCTGCATATACAAATATAAAAAATTGATATAACAATTAACTAAACAACCAAATATTTCATTTTTTGAATCCCCTAATCTAAGGAATCTGTTGGTTTGTAAAATAAGTCCATAGCTCCTTTCGATAATTCCATTTTCACCCTCGTGTGTTTTGAAACAATGTTTATTTCGTCATTATTGTTTATCCAATCTGAATAGGGATTAATTAAGGAGGGCTTATTCGTCAGTTTGTTTCGAAATCTCATGTTTTTATAAGATATTTTGTTCATTTAAAATGGAGAAAAACTAGTGCGTTTTCGATATTTAATGGGTTTTTATCACCAGCTCAGGCTGCTAGGTAAATTTGTGATGTGTATGGTGATGATGATTTAGGAGAAAGGAACAGTCTGTAAGTGGTTTGCTCGGTTCAGAAGCAGACATTTTGAATTGGAGGACGCAAAGCTCTCTGGTGGATCGTCAACCGTTGATGAGGACCTAAATTCAAGATTTTGACACAAATAACCCACACTCAAAGACACAAGACATCGCAGGAACATTTAAAATACAGTCGACTCTTTTTAGTTCGAAACTTGATAATTCAAATTTCTTGATAATTGTTCAGAAATCGTGAGATGCGGTCTGTGTGATGTAGGTTTCAGAAAAACATTTTCTTTATCGTGCCAACGTTTCGACACGCAAGAATGGCAAAATTACGCAGAAAACAAACACTTTGAGCCCTGAAGATGATCTCAATAAAGATCGAAACGTTGACACGATAAAGAAAATGTTTTTCTGAAACCAACATCACACCAGACCGCATCTCGCGATATCTGAATAATTATCGATTAACGGTCACTAATCACCACACATTTCTTGATAATACAAACTCCTAAGCAGGTCACTTTGGTAAATCGAAAAAATTCTGTGTATTTTGATACACTGGTTAATACGAAATATTTTTCGAAACAGGGGAACAGAGAACAATCTATTAATCCAAAAGAAGCCACTTTCCCTCTATGCAATTTGAACTTTTAATTTTTAATGTACTTTGTAAAATTTCTACGTATTGCTTTCTTACTTGCTGCCTAAAGTTTCTTAGATTTTTTTTCTTTGTTTCCTATATATCAGTGTTTTGTCAATATACTCTCAGCACTGGCGTTGTGGAAATCACATAGACAAAGGACGGCAGGGCACATTGAAACAAGACCGTCCATGAATTTATTTAGTAATGCACAACAATGTTCACTTTTACGGTTGATCTGTTTCCATTTTGTCATTATTTTTACGATGTTTTATTTATTTACAATTTAAGTAAGAATCTTTAAAAGTGCATATTAACTCTTAATAATTTTTTCTTTCTCTTGATAATTCGAATTATTATGTGGCCCCTTGGGTTTCGAATTATCAAGTCGACTGTATCTCATACATGCGTCATACAGCTCCTAAATTATTGGACAGTGTCTCCTTTTGATCAGTGACAGTGCCTCCTAAAACACAATGTAAACGACCAATTTCTAAAAAAGATTGATTGAAATGAAAACTCACTCTTTGCAACAATGTTCACAGAGGAAAATCCTGGAGTAAACGCAGCGACCCACCGTTGTTAGCAATTCACAAGTTGGATTCATCCCAAGAAACCCATTTGCATTCGTTGGGATAGAAGGGAGTGCTTTATTATGAGCTTCTTCCGTCAAGTTAAACGGTTATTTCTAGTGTATACTGCATACAATAAAAGCGATTAAAGTCAGCAATCGATCAAAAACGACCGGCATTGGATAATTGCAATAACCCAGAGTTTGCAGACCCGGCTAAAATTGTCCTTTCAGATATTCACTTATTCCAAGCCTTGCAAAAATCTATTACTGTGAAAAAGTTTAGCTTACATTAAGACTACAGAAAACACATTGCTCAAAAACCTGAGAAATCCTGGGAGTACAGGCTACCAGAATTATGTGGAGTTGGAAACAGTTGATAGAACAAAATGGTTCATATATTGTTGATTAGATTTATTTACTTGGTCCTGTAATTTTAGTTGAGTTTACCAACAAACCACGCTATGTTCTTATGTTAGGACTCAACAAATTCCCAGTCGTCAGATAGCTGCCACTCTATTTCTTGTTTCTAGACAATATGCAAGCCTCATGTACAGTTTTAGGATTCCAAAGCAAGCAATATCTAAATTTATTCTATAGGACTATCAGGTATGTAAGTAAATTGCTAGGCCAATTCTGTAGTACACAATAGGACAACAAGACTGGAAAATACTGCATAGCAGATGAATAAGATTAATGAAGTAAGTTTCATTAGAAAGATTTTTTAACTTACGTTATATTTAGCGATATTTATAATTAATATGTATGTTTATTTTCAATACATAAACAAGTGAAACAATATGACATAAATAGTTGGTCGCCTCGCTTTACTGCAGGTAGATTGTATCGTCGATAGGAACATCAAATTTTATTGTGATGCCCATCAATATCTTCTTGACAGATGACCTTTCTTTCCACATACTTCGAACATAAATTTTAAAAACGAGGTTAAGTCTGACGTTTATTGATATTTATTTATTTTTCAAGTCAAAGAGCGTGGGGTGAAAAGAGTCCGTACTGTCAGAAATGTATTATAAACAGTCCAACTGTGACACGGTGATATCACGACGTGTATTATGTTTTCAGCGAATGTCAACGGAGTTAAACGCTTTCATCCCTGCCATCTTCATCCGCAGCTGTCCTAGATGGCTTTCGCGATAGAATCAAAGGGGACAGAGAGCTGTCTTCCGCTCGTCCCACAGAAATTTTCCTGAACACGATTCTTCGTTTCTGAGTATCGTGGCGTTGTGTAATATTTTTTTATCGCTGGATCCAAGCAATTACTGATATTTTTCAGCTTGAGTAACTTCTTTCTTCGAAAAAAGTTAAAGATAAAATGATTATCGTTAAAAAATTCTGATATATCCTTATGGATTAAAAATTGCCATGTTACATACTTTAGGTACATCGGCATATATAGAGCGTAATTTTGTTAAACGTGTTATTGCACTATTAACACGAAAAAATAAATGTGTACTAAAAGGTTCAGTGCTGGCAGTTAAATAAAAATTTCCCAAAAAACTATTATCTGAAATTATGTTTCTAAATTTCTATAAGTCTGACTACTCGTACTTTGTGACATGAATATTTCTACACTTCTATTCAACAGAAAATTATATCTGTATGGCCATCAAAAACTTTGTTGAACTCAAACCACCAAAGTGAACAGGAAATTTTACGCTTGTACTTTTTTAATCCATGGAGTTATCACACGAATCTCGCGACTTCCTCCATAATACTTATATGTACACGGGATCAACTGAACTTCAATTTGGCATTTATTCGGTTAAGATTGATTCTGCAGTTGTTGTGTATTAAGATAGAATGAATACACAAAATTTTCATCGGTTAAACGTGCTAAAGTATTCACGAAGTCTATGCATACGTTTTTGTTTAGGTTTCGCTGGCTTCTGTTCGTAATTGCTAGCAAATAATAATTTTTTATAACCACAAATAATTAAAATGCTTCGGTTGCTAGATTGCCTGTTAAAATTGCCTGGCTCGAAGTAGTTTAGTGAAATTGTATTTCACCCTGCTTTGGCCACCCTTTTGACCATTCTCGTCATTCAATTTGCTTCTCATCTTTTAATTAAAATTTACCTTATAAGAAACTATGTGATGAGTAAACCAAAGCCAAATATTAAAAGGGTTTACCACATAGTACGCTGGCACAACGGTTAACAGATGCTAATGTTAACTGCGATATTAACACCGAGTCTGAACACTTGCGAAACAAAACTTCTCGACTTTAACGCACCTAGGACAATAATAAATGTTTGCGCGTATGCCCCTATGATGCTGGATTATAGCGGATCGGTCATGTATTCAGGGTGTTCAGAAAAAAAAATTGATTGTGTTGTAATTATATTTGAACTTCACGTCTACTAATCTTCTTAGATAATTTATAGAATATTTTTCTAAAAAAATCAAGTTGTCTTAGTTTTGAATCCGACCCGTACGTCGACTGTGGGAACTTTTCATGTGATTCCTTTAGGGTTGCTCGTTTCTTCGGTTGTTTGGAAAAGTTTGGTCTAGCGGAAAGCTGGTGTAAATCATCACATGAAGTAAACGGTTGACCTTCTTTATACTCCCCTCGGATCTTTTTGAACCTCTCCTATTTCCCCCGCATATCCCGTAGAGAGGAAAACCCGCGGAGTTGACGGATAAGTTTAATTTAATTTTTTCTTATTTTATTTGTTATTGTATTGATTTGTTGCGATTTAATTATCGACCTTACTATTCAAAAATTCAGTCCGCATAGATTCAAGAAAATTTTCACAGTGACAACCTTTGATGCGTCTTCAAATGGAAAATTTCAGAATCCTACACTGAAATGGAAAATTTTCTTTACACAGTTTAAACTACTGTTTTTCGGATAATCCCAGCGAAGATAGGGTAAACATGTTTTGTGTAAATAATTTATTCACCCGGCATACAAATAGCCGTCTTAAATATTCAAAATGCGTCGGATTTTAACCTTTCCCTTCCTACCTTGTGCTCAATGTGCACTTTTTCGAATTATGGACCGAGTAAATTTATATTTTTAACAAATCCCAGCCTCCATCCATATCTATCGAATAAACGTTTTAGAAGATAAAGCGCTTAGTTCTGGTTTTTCTAACTAAAAAGATCACAAAATACTAATCCCATATAAATTTTTATTATGTAGTTTTAAGATAATCTCTTGCTAAGTGGATCAAAAATGGCCTTTTAATTATCTAGGCTATTTTGGAAATCCAATGAGACCAGAAATTGATGGTTTTTAATATTTGCCCAATAAAAATTAAAAGATTTTACCTTTTATCGACTATTTTGGGAAGAATGGTAGTGATTTTAAAAACAAAAAGGTAGTGATAATACAGCAATATTATGATGTTCAACGAGCCGAACCGATGTGAACATTTGAGGAAAACGAAACCCGAAGACTCATAAAAAAATGTTATGGCTTTTAAATGTCTATGGTGCCTCGCAGGGCGTAAATTCTCACGGTGACAGGATGCATTATGTCAGTTTATCGAAGCCTTTTTGTCGATTCGAATCTGTTTAAAGCTTGTGTATGTTTATACCAATATAAACCTTTACAGGGTAATGATCTATTTGCTCCGGTTGAATCCGGATTATGACGATGCAAACAACACGGGAGCATTGGAGCATGTCAACACAAAAATGGTCCTCTCAATTAAATATTTAGACGAATAAAACAAACGGGGGGTATATAACAAAAAAAAATTATATAAGCGCGGATTCCGTTTCCCTTTTGCCGGGCACACAACAAACCGGCTACCTGTTGAATCCTCAATTATTTCAGAAAGGACGTCACGCCCGTTTTTGTTTCGTGCACCTCGGGAGGACGCGATTTTTAATTCATCCCCATATCGATTTCTTTCGACTTGCGTCTATATTTGTACGGGATTATGGCTTTTTCGACGTTCCTCTTCTCTTGCGCCCGTGCCCGAAAGTCATCCGGCTTGGGCGCTTTACGCCTTTCCCGGCCGGAAACTTATTTTCCGGTGAATGGCTCTCAAGTACGGGTCACTCATAAAAACAAAATACGACTTCCATCGCAACAATACCACCTCGTTCTGCGGTTAAATGGAATTCCCTCATAAATAGAAACGATCTGTTTTGTTAACAGTTCCCTCTGAAGAAATGACGGTTATTATATAAAGTAACAACCAGAAGAAAATAATAATGAAAAAATGTGTTACCATTGCATATTATCACCATAATTGTACTTTAGGCTATAGACAAAAATGCTTTCCAAAACCACTTAACACCCAGTAAAACACAATAAAAAAAGCTACAAGCCTATCTACACTGGCAAATCACTATTTTCGCGACATACTTTCTTTAAATTAAATTGTATAGGGATATCAAGCTATTCAAGAAATGAAAGCGATAAAGATAAATTAAAACAAATAGATAAAATCTTAAATGATAAATTAATAAAAGATAAATTTTCGTTTGTCGAGTAGATCGAACTGTTGACAACACTTACATAAAAATTGACCGTCATAGGTCAATTTTTAACACCAAAAAACCCTATAGTGCTTAAATTTATTTACAACCAAATTGATGCGAATAATAAAATTATAACCATGTGTCAAATTAGGCTGCTGCCAAAATAAACGCACAAATGAAAGATGAGAAACTTTGCTTTTCTTTTAGTTAAAATCCAAAAGAAATTGGACATGAGAGATAGATAGAAAGAAAGAAAGACGGAGGGAGAGGGAGGAAAGAGAGAGAGAGAGAGAGAGAGAGAGAAAGGAAGGAAGGATGGGAGAGAGAGAGAGAGAGAGAGAGAGAGAGAAAGAGAAAGAGAGAGGAGAGAGAGAGAAANGTGAGTGAGAGTAATGGGAGGAGGAAAGAGAGCCTAATATGGAAACACACACAAACAAATAAACAAACTACCAAGCTAAAAAAAAGAATATACTCGCAGGAAATACACGCAGATTTATTGTCATGAAGAATCTTCACAGAAAATATAATAATAATCACTAGTATTTACCGAAAACAAAGCACACTACAAACGATTACACACGCAAGAAGTTTAAAGAAAACCCACACACACACACGCGCACACACAAAAAAAGGCATTCAAAAGAACTTCAGTTGAATTATTATGAATGCAAAGCATGGAATTCTTTAGCTTCTTACCAATTAAGCTAGATTCGACCCAAAAGATTTATTAGATAACATAATTTATTTCACCATTCATTTATATACATATTTGTGTCCCAATTAGCTAAATTCGATCCAAAAAATTTATTAGATAGCACAATTTATTGTCTTGTACACCGACAAAATTATAAGCATTGCTATCATGTATAAATGTTCGTAATAACATGGCTCTTTTTTTTAAATATTTTAATATGTTTCGATATTTATATTTTTAATTAAAAACCCTAACTACTAAATATAGATCTATTTTACTATTAAATAAACAAACCAACCTTATGCTACAGGCGACCTTTTGGCACAATGGCTTGTCAGAAGAATTTAAATTTTTATTCGTTTCCAAGGATATATTTTCGCACAGGGGTGTCTTAAAATCTAGGGCTAAATCACTTCGTTTGAACCTTAATGTATATTTTCAATAAGAAAACATTACAACGTTACTCGTTAATTAAATAATATTACATTTGCGTTGCCCAGATGGTTTAAAACAGCATATAAAAAATAAATTTGCGGGGCATTCCCTGGCAAAGTGGTCAAATTGGGAGAATGTTTATTTAAGAAAAATTATTCATTTTGCTACTAAAATAAATGTTAAATATCAGAAGCTAAAACAGATTAAGCAAAAATTTTCACCGGTTTATTCTTCAATCTACGAAATTATTTGGTCCAATTTCAATAGTTTTGTAGGTTTTTTTCTAAAATGCTAATTTAGAGGTTGCTAATAAAGAATTACGTCAATAGTTATTGAACATGTTCAAATGTAACTGAGGTTTTTGCGCGTAAATCAACCACTTATCGACAATGAAGCTTGGTTCGTACATATCGGACCACGCGTGCACGGCTGTCACCCGTTTGTTTTTTCCGTTATGATTTCAACTAGTTTCGTGTCCTGGATCTTCGGAGCCGGTGCAAAAAGCAAATAAAAATTTCCGAGTAGGTCCCAAGGAAGGAGGTCAAGTAAAAGGAGGTTGAGCCGCGTCGATTCTCGGCTCAAGAGAAATCTCATTCAAAGGCTGAAATATTTATTCAAAAATCCTTAATTATATCGACGCAATACCTCTAAGAAGATAAGCTGTGATCATGACTTCTCTCAGGCTGGGCAAGAACGAACTGATCGGGGGCGGCTGAACGATGGGACTAGGAGGGGTTCCTGAAGGCGAATGGACGGCTTGAGCATTAACTTCGCACAGTTTGCACCTTGGCACTTTCTCAACAAACATATTCATCACAGTGGATTTTCACAACGATCACAACACAGACGCCGTAATCACAGATCACAGAAGGCACAAGGGACGAGGACATGAACAGGGTTCGCTGTCCGAAACTAGACTGAGACTGAGGGGCAGGGGACGCAGTAGTGAGGCTGCCGACCTTGGGGGCCCACTCAAGGGGGGGCAGGTCCCCACTTCTTCCCTGCAGAACCCCACTACTGCCAGCTTTGGTGTCCCCCTATGTCATAATTAGGAGGCTATGTCAAGTAGTACGTCGCTACTGATGTCTTCTGATCTCTGACAAATAGACGCTATGTGGGTGTTCTTGCGATAATCAGTTATACATAAATATAATATTACTACTGTTCTTTATAAATTATGTGGACAACCTCTTCAGCATACACTGTCATAATTATGTTTAACAAACCGCTAAATGGCACATAAAGGAAAGTTACATGGAAAATACACAGTACATGTAATTAAGTTAAAATCAAAGCACAGTAGATCATTGGACACCTGTAATATGACAAAAATTAAATACTATGTGAATTTTGCTTCCGCCAGCTTTAAACGCGTAAATTTTAAGTACTGCAATTTCATGCAACATGGAGTATGTGAACAGACGTCAATACTTCATGAGTTTGTACTGCACGTCAAGTTGGAAAAAAAGTCCCTATTGTTCAGAGATTTTTTTCTCAATTATATTTCAGATATTGTATTCCTTTTCAATAGTAATAGCGTCGACATTTTAACAATTCAAGAGAATGGATAAATTTTTAAGTGAAATAAAGGACAAAAATTATGATCCAGCAAAAAAAAAAAAAAATTGCTATACAAATTCTTATTTAAAAGCTTTAAACAAAAAGCTTAACACGAATCCTAATGGTTTTACAAAAACGAAATTTTCGACCAATTTTACTGGACTTAGCTATTTTAGATTTTGTAACTTTTTATGTATCTAATATCATTTAATACGATCCTCCAATACCTTTTCTTGTCCTAGACAAAAAAACAAATTGTGTAATATAAAATAGGAACCTTGACATGCACAACAAAGGGAGAAAATCCTATAAAACCTATGTGAATTACCTAATTTTATTTCTTGGCTCTTATGGCCCATTTGCAACATTCGGATCGATATACAATATAATATTTATTGAGTCAGATCAGCAAAATATACATTAAAATCGGCGATCTCACGTACGTAGGCCTATACTTCTTACACCTTGGAATAGAATAAAGCAAATTATGATTTCGTAGAATTTGTCGGAACTTCATATTTGAATATTTCTTTATAAGGAACATCCGCTTGTCCAATTATCAACATTTATCAGCTATCGTTAGGCCAGGGTATACGTACCTTAGAAGGGAATCACTCCCATAATGTAAATGATATCAGTTTAAAAATTTAAAATCTGTTTAATAAATTTAAAAAAATGTTATTACATGCTAAGCCCTATTATTATCCTGTGGATCGGAAGAATCTTTTTAAAGGTTTTACCATTTTGAGTTTTTTGGAAAAAAATCGGTGTTATTAGGAAGGCAAAAATCCAGGATAAAACGATTGTTTGTTTTTAATTTTTCCAAAATTTGTATTCAGGAGTATTTTGTGGCGCAAAAAACGTCGCTCAATCACAGAATAATTATGTATTGTATCAATTGATAATCAGAATTTGACTCGACTACAGATTAATATTTTTATGCATTTTAGAAACGTTTTACATGAAATAAAGGATTGTGTTAAATGAGATAAAAGATTGCAAGTAAAGTATCGTATGGAAGGTCATTCGGATTCGTTTTAAGCACCCTTTAAAGCCTTGAAATAAGAATTTATATAGCAAACAAAAAGAAATATTTTTGGGCTGGAGGCATTATTATTCGCCGACGTCTGGTGTTCGGCTCGAATTTGTTGTAGATCCAGAACTCCTTTACATTTTATATACAACCAATGGAAAGGAAATTTTTCTTCTTTCAAATAATATCAACATCGTCGCGAGAGAAATAAGTATGAAATAAAAAAAAAAAACTTCAAAACGTTGTGTTTTAATTCTTCTATTCGAATTTATTTACGAAGACTATGCTCGTGTCATACATTTAGTTTATATCCCGCCCCTGTCAAATTTGCGGTAGATCAGCGACGTGGTTTTTATGCTATCACAGTTTTTGGGATTTTCGGAAAAAATCGGAGGTAACGCGAAAAATGAGAAAAAATAAAATACTTTCAGATTATTCGGACATAGTTAGATGCCGTCTGGTGTGACGTAGGTTTTAGAAAAACAATTTTGGATTTACAAACATTGTTTACATTGTTTGAATTTTACAAATACATGAAGGATGTGGAAAAAGTAATGAATTTGAATAAACTCCAAGAGTGTTATGTCTTTTTGAGAAAAAAACTGGACCAACTGATCCAGGCCAAAAATGTTAATATTTTCTTTGCTATAAAAACTCGTAATTAAAGGATGCTTAAAACGAAGCCAATTATTTTAACAAACCTTTTTGATTACTTACCAAGCTCCCAGTAATGTGTTCTTTATGATTTTTGTAACTGTTTAAAAATCCAATCTCATTTAATACGATCTTGCATATTATTGTTTTATACCATATAAAACAAATCGACTAACATGTAATAACCTTGAAATACACACACAACAAAGGCAGAAAAACATTTTAATAAATATTTATTTAGAAACCGTGAGATGCGGATTTTTGTATAAGGCGTTGACCTCTTTGAGGCCTTATACAAAAATGTCTTTTCTGTACCGACATCCTTCCCCACCCCTTCAAAATCCAACGTATATAAACACAAAATAGCAAAATCTCACTGGCACTCTCGACACGACACGCAAGAATGGCACAATTACACAGAAGACAAACACTTTGAGTGAGTAGAAATACTTTGATATATAAAAATATATTTTGCATTTTATAAATTCACTTTTCCACATCCAAAATGTAATTGTTATGTGTAAACAATGTTTGTAAATCTCAGGCCCTGAAGATGATCTCAATAAAGATCGAAACGTTGGCACGATAAATGTTTTTCTGAAACCTACATCACACCAGACCGCATCTCACGATTTCTAAATAAATATCAATTAACAGTCACTAATCACCACACATTTTAATAAAAATAGGTTTTATTCTCGGTTCGTTGGACCAATTAGGAAGAACACTTGGATACTTGTCTAATATTTTTTGTTCTAATATCGTAAAAATAGGGCTTTAAATCCGTCTCTCCTTTTAAGTTTTATTGAGATGCTGCGCTAATTAGCCACAAAAACATAAATAGTCCGATCTCTGGACAACTGGTATTAGACAAAAATACGCTTGTTTGTTCCTTCTGACAGCTACATCCAATATCGATTTATTTTTCACTCTGCCTTCGCATTAAAATTTAATAATACGATTCGTCATGGCATCAAATTAGAAAAAAAAGTGATCGGAATACATTACTCATAGCAAAGGAAATTTCGTATCCCGCGCTATGTGAAGTCTGATAAATAAACGCTTTGTGGGTGTTTCTTCCGACAATTAAACGTAAAACAAACCTCGAACCACATTCACGTATAAATTTCAATGCAATGTCTCATATGATGAACATAATTCAAACGATACTGTCAATAATAATGCAATAATGGTCGGTATTACAATTAAGAGGCGATGTCAGCAGTTCGACGGTAGGTTCAAATGCTCATTAATCACTTATACTATAAAATCAATTAACTTCGCGATTAACATAATCTAATGTTTAAATGGATTTGTTATTTCAACTAGACTATACATAATTTTTCACATAGAAGACCATTATGCAATTCAGATAGACCTAATTTTATTTGTTACAATACTGCTTTTGTCAGAAATAGTCTGATATTTAATTCATGATTAATTAATCAACACTCGTGTTTTATTAGGTTCGTTTATAATTATCGTAATAGATGTAATCATGCAAATGAAAGTTTAATATTTATTTATTTGAATAACATGTTCAAACTTAAATGCAAACCATTAAAAATATAATAATTTTTATTTTCTCTTAAAAGAAAGCATAAAATTACCTTAAAAATTGTTTAATTATTATCTCATCATTAATGATATTATTTCATCTATCATTTAAGATTCAACCAACCTAGATTTAGGTATGTTATCATAAAATATCTGCATTTCTGGTCTATTGACTGATACAGTAACTAGGCCGACGTGAAAGTTTACTCCTTGGCTAAATTCTCTAAACTCTGAATTGCTAATTGCGTCGATCATGTAATTGATACGACAGGAAACGTATGTTAACTTATCATAGTGTTGACTGGGAATAAATAGAGAGACGGGGTCTAGGGCTGTTTTGATTAAATTAACCGGAGCTAGTAGCCCCCTGTCAATATCAAACATGCTTCAAGATCA
Source organism: Cimex lectularius (assembly GCF_000648675.2). Classification (NCBI taxonomy): domain Eukaryota; kingdom Metazoa; phylum Arthropoda; class Insecta; order Hemiptera; family Cimicidae; genus Cimex; species Cimex lectularius. Next base: position 242,941 of record NW_019392915.1, on the reverse strand, counting down.
AAACCAGGTCAATTAATTAACTAAACCCCCTTTATAAAATGTCATTCGGACATGGTTTTCCGGATCTAGTGATTTTACAAACGAGCTGTTAATCCACGAGCTGATATGGTGCTGCATTTTATCCTGGAACGATCGATCCGTATGAAAATTATAACGTGAGGATTAATTGCATGGCGGATGGCGTTAATATATCTGATGGCGTAGATTACACCTGACCGGCAGGATTATCATGTCCGTACGTGTGCACAGATGAAGTCGTGCTTAAATCCTATCTTGAATTATTCTTGAACACACAGAATACATTCACTACACAAAAACTATGATAACGAATACGCACAACTGTTGAACGTAAAACAGACGACGATAGAACAAATCTATTTCAACTTCAACGGATTAATACACAGCACAAGGGTAACCCAATTTCAGCCATACTCACAATATTTTTTGCAAATCTTTGAAGAGAAATACTTCGCAGATATTATGAAAAAACAACACACGTACGTTTATGTTTACATGGTAGACACTAACAGCAGCATAAATAAAATAGATCGAACCTGAACTCCTAACACAAAAACATACAACTCACCGCAGGATTAGAAAACAATAACAAAATTCCGACAAAAGTCAGTACCACTGACTAATGAAAAATTGAAAACGAACTAAAAGAATAAACCATAGCACAAAATATCACATATAACACAAATACGATCAAGAAAATAACGTACACATACAAACTTAACTACCCCAGAAAAGCACATATGAAATAGACCACATTCACTTACACAGGGAAAGGAATATACAAATTAACGAATCTATATATAAAAATTAGTCATTAAACCAGAACTAGAGACTACGAATACCATTGGAAAACTACGGGTACATAGACATGGCATCACCGACTTAATAGAAATAACTTATCAAGAAACAAAGTTAATAGTAGTTTTTTACACATCAATATACTTGTGAATACAATGTAAGGGAAAATAAAACAAATATTGCATTTTCTTAAATTTTTCGATTTAAAGTGACACCGATTTTTATATGTGTTTTGTTCAGTTGTGTTAAAAAATGTAAATAAATAAACCCACGAAAAAAACACTGAATAAACGTTTGTGAAAAGCAAAATATAATTTATTTTCCCAGATTTTTCGTCTTCCTTATCTTCCGATTTTTTTCACTTCAAATCACAAAAATAGTGGTAACTTTCAATTAATTAAGGTTTTTAGTTGCGATAAAAAGTCAGTGTCACGAGCGGGATTCGAACCCACGATCTTCGGCTAGATACGCCGCTGCTCTACCACTTGAGCAATCGTGACTTTGATCCGCTCGGACACCAACTCCCCATCTCAACCTAGAAACTTTCGAATTTTCCCTCCTTTTTGCCATTTTTCAAATGTCGTGTAATCTATTTGATTCTCGGCGACAAATGAAATGGCCACGGAGAGTTTTATTTAGACATACTTCATTTAACTTAGTAAATTCACTAGTTTTCGTGGTCCACTTGACAAATTAATATCTTTCAATTAATTACATTCGAATCCCTCTCGGTGACACTGACTGTTTTTATCTCAACTAAAAACCTTAATTAATTGAAAGATATTAATTGGTCAAGTGGACCACGAAAACTAGTGAATTTAATAGTGGTAACTCTAAAACGATTCCACCGATCCACATGAAACTGTACCGGGGTTTAGAACCCTAGAAATTACATGTATTCACAGATACATGGCCTTCGTAAATAAATACGACCCGGAGATGTAGAATAAAACATTTCTAGAGTTTTTGTTAATTTCAACCTTATTTTTCTCATTTATAACGACAAAAATATCAATGGTTGTTGATGTAGCCTCGGAGAAGTTAAATGCCCCTTTTTAATTGTTGTATTTACACGGAGAGTTCATAATTCCGGAGGAGTTGTGAATTTAAAAGTTGAAGACCGGATATCGGAGAAAAATTATAATCGAGCCCAAAACTTTTTTGTTTGCTATGCAAATTCGTAATTAATGGCGTAGGGTGTTTAAAATTTTAAATATAGTAAATTTTTATTTTTATTTTTAATTTTTTTAAATTTTTTTATTTTTAAATATAGTAATGATAGTTGTGTGTACCTAGCCCGTGTTGAGAGTAAATGTATTTATTAGCGTGATTGTGAAGTGTGACAGGGTGGAGTCGACCCTAAATTAAGTTAGTTATATAATAGGCCTAAAGGATGATGGTAGTATATCGAGTATTCCACACTTTAGTTGAGTGAATGGTACATAAATACGAAAGAATGTAAAAGTCAGTGAGATAGTGAAACAGTTTGGTTTCTAGGAACTGGCTGCGTTGGGGACTGAAATAACGTAGCTGCTGATAGGTCCTGGAGCCGAACCTCGGCGGCTGGACAGATAAGATTGCCCCCGCATTGCCAACACCCGAGTGGTTAATTCTAGAGCCATGCCGGTAGTTTATTGTAAATTAAAAAATCTTGAATTGCTGGAGGACTGCGAGAAGTGTAGTATTTATTAAAAAATTTCTTCTAAGTTTCTCTAAACGTCCGGAGAGATTATATAAATAATTGACTTGACTGAAACACTATGCTTGAAGGAAACCAAAACATTGTAGCCCCACCATACAAGCAGACTACAAAAAGAAAAATCTTGCACTTTGAATTCGTCCCTTCATTTTTAAATTGCGATTTTGTTTCATTTTGAATCTTAATTTTAAACTGGTAAAAACAAGATTAATTATTCTTGCTTAATTTTGTATATTTGACAATAATTAATAATTTAAATAAATAAGAATTCAAATAATTTAATATTATTGATATATTTTGAACTTGTTAGTTTATAAAATACAAGAAATATAAATAATTAAGTTCGACTCTAATAACAAAAAAGTATACCAATATAATCGACATACTTGATGATTTGGACCACCACCTACGCCTTTCATTGAATATACTGACAAAGAAAACAATCTTTCCATTTTTGTTTATCTATTATTAGCTTTTCCCCTCTTTAATGACATGAGAAGGCCAAAAGATTGACGTGTGGGAAAATAATGCAATAAAATACCAGTCAACGTAATGCGACAACAAGGACGTTCATAGCAAATTTGTTTTTTGTAAATAAACTGTGTAATACCACCTTTCCCGAGAATTTAACCCGAAAGCGTGTATGGTTTGGTTTTGCTTACATGGCAAACAGACAAAGCACACACACGATCTCTCTGATAGAGAGTCGGATCTTCATTGAAATTACAAACTTGTACATTTAGTTTAAAGGTATCAGTTTATCACTTTCACATTATTATCATCTGTGTAGAGATTAGTGACCGTTAATTGATAGTTATTCAGATATCGTGAGATGCGGTCGGGAGTGATGTAGGTTTCAGAAAAACATTTTCTTTATCCTGCCAACGTTTCGATCTTTTATTGAGATCATCTTCAGGGCTCAAAGTGTTTGTCTTCTGTGTAAGTGTGCCATCCTTGTGTGTCGTGTTGAGAGTGCCCACACTCAATCTCAATAAAAGATCGAAACGTTGGCACGATAAAGAAAATGTTTTTCTGAAACCTACATCACTCCCGACCGCATCTCACGATATCTGAATAATTATTATCATCACCTGACCCGATATTTATTCACGACTGGAAACTCCTCTCGATCAGCTTGCATCATCACTGTGAAATTTCCATTTAGTCTAAAGGGGACTATTGTGATTCGATGATTAATCAATCGATTACATCGTACCGAAAATCGCCAAGTTAATATAACGATTCTCAACCTCAGCTTATCCTAAACTATTTATATTTGCCAACTGAATTTTACCAAATAGATCTCATTCTTCCTTATTAGGCATATTTCACAAATATAATCTGGATTTTAACCGAGGCTGACATAAAAGATATGCCGGCAGTCCTTGAAGAATATGCCATATTTGGGAAAAATGTTTTAAAAACGATAAAAATTAAGAACTGCTTAATTTAATTTTACATTTGACTATTATCATTTCAATCATTATTGATTAATTATCTAAAGTCTAATTAAAATCATTACCTTTGTTGTGACTAAAACTAGTATTCTTATTGTTGGTAAATAAGGAAGACTCACCTGAAACACAAAAAAAAAGAAAAAATATTAGTTATTTTAATTTATTTAATTTTATAAAGCAAAAATATAACCATATTGGATTGTAATAATGTTTATCAGTATATTTATATTACACTATGCATTTGAAGGAGGCAACGATAATGCTAAAAAAGCATTTCCGACCAGACCTCTCGAATTGCAATACGCTCTATTTCTGTCACACAAATGACGAAACAAAAATAAAAAAATAAACTTATAGTACACACACACACACACACACACTCTCTCTCTCTCTCTCTCTCTCTCTCTCTCTCTCTCTCTCTCTCTCTCACACACACACACACACACACACACACACACAAAATCTCTGTGTGTGGGTATGAGAGAGAGGAAAAACGAAGTAGAAAGCGAGTGAGTGAAAGAGAAAGAGATTTGGTGAAATAGAGAAAGACTGAGTAAGTGAGTGAGTGAGTGAGTGAGAGGGTGAGTTAATAAGGAAAGAGATTTGGATTAATAGAGAAAGTGCGTGCGTGCGTGCGTGCGTGCGTGTGGTGTGTGTGTGTGTGTGTGTGTATGTGAAAGAGAGAGAGAGAGAGAGAGAGAGAGAGAGAGTGAGAGAGAGAGAGAGAGAGAGAGAGAAAAGGGAAAAAGATGGAAAGCGGAAAAGAGAAAAAAAAGGCATATTTTCACATAGAAACATCACAAAAAATTCAGTAACCTATAAATACAAGTGTGAACAAATACACCCACCCCTAAAATATTTTCAGGAAACAAGCACAAAAAATAATTACAAGCACAAGACGTGCATAGAAAAGACAAAAAGACAGTCTGAAGAAATGAATTTGCACATATTATTACAAGTACATATCGTTCATATATAAAATATCCGACCAATTAGGCTTATTTTATTTTCTTATAACAGATAAAAAATTAGTAATACTCCATTCGTATATAAATGTTCGTAATAATGATTCTAATAATAATAAAATAATAAAGATATAATAATGTATATATATATTTTTTAACTAAAACATTAATTTATTCTAAATTTGAATATTTATTTAATTCTATCATAAAGGAGGGTTGTTTCAAAGGAAAATGGATTAAATTTTACCAAAGGCTCGTTTATTATGATCTTAGAGCACTTATGATAGGAAGTTTTTATTTCCTAGAGGTAATTTATTTCTTACGAGTAAATTAATTTGGCCAGTTTTCTGAGCCAAACGTATAAAATTTTCGTAGATTGAACCAATTGTTTTGATTGAGGATCACTTGTCGTCCTGTAAAACGTAATTAAATCCATATTAGAAATAATAAACTATAATTTCATGTAAGGACGTCCGTCAAGGTGGTCAGGATTCCAAGTAAGGTCTCTCGGGTAGAGCTGATGATCAAATCCGTATCGGGTTCGTCCCGTTGACTGCGCACCTGATTATAACGCCATTCCTGAATGATATCTGTTAGTTCTGAATCCTTGTACATAATTTGAGATTTGGAATTCGTCCTTCGGTGGGACAAGTTGAAAGGAGAAATCGAGGCGGTTCAAAATGCCAATCCGACGAGTGAGAGGTCACGCGCAAATAAAGGTTCTCCCCCTTACAAAAAGTCGTAAGAAAACCATGTAAATTTGTACTTGTTAAATTGTTAATAGAGTAATAACAGTAATTACCGGACATAGTTGTTTTTTAACTGATTTTGAATAGAGTGGCGTTTGTTACACAGCCATTATTCGCTCCGTGGAGGACGAAAACGGCCTCGACAAAAACGGAGTGTAAATTTATGCAAAATGTTCAAGATATGGGTAAAGATTGTATCATAGCGGGTCCCTGGTGACTCGATATCTGGAGAATTGTTATTATGAAAATTACAGAGATGAGTTATGAATAACAATCCCTTTCTGCGTCATAATTGCGTGTAGCCAATTTAAAGCAAAACCTATCTACGTCGTGGTCGGAGAAATATAGCGATTTAATTAAATTTATTAACATAGTATTATGGAGAGGGATGGGATTTATTGTTAAAAAATCGTCTTGATTTTTTTTCATTTCAACATAATCTGATCAATTCATAGGGTATTCAGGTCCTGCAAGAACATACAGATAATAAAACAAAATAGGAAGAATGAAATTGATTAATAACCGTTGAAAATTAATTTATATCATTATAGTTCAGTAGTTTACCTGTTCTGTTTTATTACGTATCAACACAAATTATACTCGTCCATAAATAGAACGCAACAGCCTTTTGGCCGTGACCTTTGGTTTAATATTGACAACATTTAAAAAAGTGTAAACTTTTCTCGTTTAAAAGTTAAGAAACATAATTTAACGTATGTCTAATTACTCATTATGAATACATATGCTTATTTACTCTTAACAAATTGTCTTATTAGCTGTTTTCTGGATTTTATGTTGTAAATCAAAACTGTATAAAGATAAATCGCGCACACCCTGTAGGATATTTTTCCAGTTCTCATTATGTCTTTTGATTAAAACGACTTTTCTTGTAATAAACTTCTATGTCTGTGTACAACATGGTCTAATCATAATAATCATAATAATAATAACAATAATAATAGTGTTTTTTTTTCATTCGACACAATATTTACCATTTTTTTGCGCTTACGCATGAGCGTTAGTCCGACAGCCACCAACATAGTCTATAATTTGACTGATTCATCTTTGTCCTTCTTCTAAGCAAAAAATCCATATCCAACTCTCTGATCTCGTGCATTCACTGATTAACCCTCTTTCTCTCTCTCTCTCTCTCTCTCTCTCTCTCTCTCTCTCTCTCTCTCTCTCTCTCTAGTTGTTTTAAAATTAAGTTTAATCGCTATATTCAGACGATTATACACCAGGAAAAAAGGTTTTGTTGAGATTTGTTTGTTTTGCTTTCGTCGATGACTATTCCTTTTCCCATTTCTTCAAAACATTGGCCTCTAGCCGACTTATTATGTACGGGTGTCTTTGGAACCACAGACTACTACCTACGGATCTTCGACCAAGATAGTCTCTTCAGCACTCTCTTTCACTTTCTCGATACAATTTAATTTAATTGACGCTTCTCCCCAGTTCTCTTAGCATTTTCCGATAGTTTTCAGCTAATTTTTTTTTGTCCTCTTTCCTGGTTTCCTTTTTTGTGTTGTTCGTTTATATTTGTTCGTTTATGGAATTAAGGGTTTAATCACATCACGATAAATTTATTTTATTTTTTTTTCATTCCTCTTTTTTTCCAGGATAGCCTTCGGTTTACTTTCTGTTATTTTTTTCTTTTTGGCGATATTTTAGAGAGTATTAGGTTATTCATGAACTGACTAAACAACACGCATGGAAATAGGTTAATTGTGATTTTTGGGAGGATTAAAAACCAAATATTCATCGGTTGATTTTAATTTTTAATGGAAAACCTTATTTTCACGAAAAACTCTTACATTACATTCCCGTTTTCTGTTTCACCACAAATGCTATAAACCTTAAAATCTACACACTGTCCTGTTTAATTTGTGTACAGGAAGTATGTTTTAGTACGTGGGAGCAAAATTTTATATTGTTTTATATCTAGAATTCGTTCCGAAGCATATCAATTAATGTAATATATGGTTCAATTATTTTTCATTAGTTGATTTCTACAGTATGTTTACATATTTTTACATATCCCATTTTCCGGTGATTTATGGTGATTTAGTTAGAAAAAAGTTATTATTAAATAACAAGTTATTACTGAAAACAAGAGAATACAAAATTGTATCGTTAAGACGAAAACTGAACGATTCAAAACACTGATAAATTGTGCAATGGGCCTGGCATCGTTTCATAAATATTTAATTCTTCCGGAAGAGAATACAAGATGTTTTCTTTCAATTTAATTTATGATTTTATGATTGAAGGTCGTAAAGGTATGTAAAAGACGTTTAGAATCTCTCCTCGCGAAATTCGTCACCCGCAGACACCCTGTTATAATGGAAAGAGTTGGTTGGAATGGAATACTTGAAGAAACGATTTTGAACAGTCCGTAGAATCTAACCCTGAGAAGGCCAGGCTTCGTCTATTTTAAATAACTCCACCATGCGTATATCACTTGGAATGGCTTCTAAAAAAATAAATTATTGACAAAGGAAAAACTCCATTGCGTCATAAACGAGGCGGTATATTACAGAAGGGCGTCCACAATATTTAACAATTGTTTATTATTTACTTATGGCGTATAAAGCCGGCGTTTGAGTATTTATAGAACGTTGTCGTTTGCCGGGGGAGTTGGGCAAATCCGTTTCGTGAGCTGAATTCTAAGATGGTGCCATTACACGTGGTATTTATTGTCTCGCGCCCTTGTTTCTTCCGCTTGCTCTACGGTTCATAAAGGGTTTAATTCAACAAATTACGTTTCCATCCGGCTTAAAGTTCAACCCAGAAGGGAATTTACGTTTTAATAAACGGGTTTTTCATTGTCGCTTGTTCTAAGCGTCACTACATGCCGTGAGTCGAGGACATCTAGAAGCTTTTTAACGACTCTACCTGTATATGTCTAAAGGTTGTTCGTTTATGGATGATGAATTTTTAAATTTCTTTATGCAACAAGCCAAATTGTTTCTTTACTCCGGATAATTTCAAGAATTGTCCAAAACGCACGCTTCGAGAACAATGTGTACAGTTAAAGGAAATACAAAATCAAAAAAGAATAAAGCTACATTAACAATGAAAAAAAAAATTATATTTACATATAAATTTTGAAGCAAGTATATCATACTCACAGAAAATCTGGACCACACTTTATGTGAGTATGACTTAAGTGCTTTATATATAAAATTTTATGTAACATAATTCAACGTATATATATGTCTACAACACCAATATATAGGTATATCTTTCGAAACGTACTGAAAAACTGAGGAAAATTTGTGTTTAAAAACTTAGCATTTAAATAGGTATCTTTTGCCCGATTATACAATTATTTGTGCATATATTTTTGCGTGCGCATCACAAGTCTACGTGTGTATGATATTTTCCCTGACGACAATAACTCTAACGCCAAGCAGCGAGATTATTGATGCACGCTCAATTGAAATATACATGTTCATAGTACTTGTTAGGTCCACGGTGAGATGGAATATGCTTTTCTTATGCTGATTTTATGGTTAGAAAGAAGCCAGTTATTCCGTGGTAGAAACCACTTACTAACTAGTTAGATACTAAATACTGGTTTCTTTTTATCCCAAATAATCCACCTTAAGAAAAGCATATGCATATCTTGTGCAAAGACAATTTTCTTTAAGGAAAGTTTTTTATCTTAAAATCCCCTTTTGGTGGGTTAATACTACTATTTTTTTACACTTCTAGTACTAACTTGGATGTTGGATGAATAATCTATTGATGTTACTGTGATACAATAGAAGTATTTGTAGTTATTATGTATCATTTTATTTCATGTTCATTTTTTAGTACTGGATTTAGTTTAAAAGCTTTGAAAATCAAAGTTTTGAAGGAAATTTATGAATTCTTCACACAGGTTTTCTTTTTTCATCAGTACTGATAGGTTGGCTTGTGGTCAGGCGATGCCATGCAAAACGTATGTACAAATGCTTTTCGAAATTTGGGCAGTAAAGTTAAACTTGTTTGGAAGTTTGTAATATGTACCGTAGAGATTCGGTAGGGTGTCCATCTTGTAATTACGCCTCATTTTCTATTCCAACATAGTTCCAGAGTAAAATGGAAGCTTATGTAAAGGGTCGTCTATCTTAATCTCCTGCCTGACGTCTTCAAGTAAGTTGGATTTGTATATTTCTTAGACTGCCCAGACTTAATTTTCTGTCAGTAAATTATTGCTTTGCTTTGATTCACAGGATTTTATTTGTACACATATTGTAATTCTTTTAGGGGGATAAGTTGATATTGCAATTCAGATATCATTTTGTCTTGTTTATATAAAAGTATGCTTAGCCGACTTGGTTATTATTTTTTCTTTCGTCAGTGAAAATGGAAAATCCATTTACTTCGTGGCTTCGCCCCCCTTAAAGGAGATCTGCCATGCCGGGGTGGCCAATTTACAAGTGCAATAGCTTTCCTCTCAACCTCATACAACTCCATGCGTTCACTTCAATCCATAATAGGTTTTATGTATTGGGTTGTTTCACAAGAAATGTCCGATGTTATATATAGTTTATATTTTTTATTATTTTATTTTAACTATTTAATATAGTTTATATTTTTTTAACTATTTTATATATAGTTACAAGTTTCCGAAATTCAGAGAGGATATAGCGGTTTTCTGTTGTTTACTTCCAATTGTTTACATATTATACTTAAGCAGTTATTAATCCTCGACATTTCTTTATAATGATGAGCTCCCCAATCCATTACACTTTTTGGTATACCTCCAAATATGAACTTGGAAACACGCGATTTTTGTGTAATATTCCTTTACAAATACTCGGTCATTCGCCAGTTGAGGCTGCAAGAAATATCAGTAAGGCGTTTGGGGAAGGGAGTGTAAATGAATTCGCCTTTGATAACGAAGTTCTTAAGCTTCAGGTGGAAGAAAACCAATATCAGTCAGAGGACTCGGAGCACAACTAAATGCAGTGAAGCTACCGTGTCAAGACAATTAAGTTACATAGGAAAAGTCAAAAATTTTAATCTTTAGGTTCCTCATGAGATCACTGAGCGACAGCAGTTAAAGCGCCTTGAGACATGCATTTCGCTGCTCGGCAAAAAACCGATTCTTGAAAGAATAATCACTTGCCATGAAAAGTGGATTGGAAATGACAATCAGCGTCGGTCAGGGCAGTGGTTAAACATCGTCGAAACACCAGGACACATGCTAAAACCAAATTTACAGTCAAAAAAATTGAAGGTGACCGTGTGGTGGTCCATGGCTGGAATTATTCGCTACTCCTTTTTACAGAGGTAAGACCATTAACTCCACATCGTACTGCAACGAAATTGACGAAATGCGTAAACAAGTATTCAAAAAACAACCTGCATTGGTAAATCGGAAAGGTCCTCCTTCTCCACGACAACGCCAGGCCTCATGTTTCAAATCACACTGTAAACAAATTGAAAGAAGTTGACAACGAAGTTGTTCAGAATCCGGCTTACCCTACAGACTTGCCTCTAACAGATATTCACCTGCTTAGGAATTTAGACTACTTCGTCAAAGGAAAAATTTTGAAAATGATGTTCAAGTCCCGTTTTCAGATTTTGTTTCATTTCAAAGCTAGCAATTCTTCAGTTCTGGCCTCAAAACGTTGACCATGCATTGGGAAAATGTAGGTAAATACTTCGAATAAAATGATTTTGTTTTTATGCAGCAATATTACTAAAAAAAACCTATACCTTGGATTCGGACATTTCATGTCAACCCAATGGAACACACAAGCCAACTCGTAAGATGTAGTTGTAATTCTTGCGAGTCTTACGGTATTGCATTTTTTGGGTTCTGAAGGATAACGGGTACGAAAATCACCTTTAGATAAAACAATACCTTTATATTTCAACCAATACCTTACATAAAGATTAATTAATTGAAAGAAGTCATTTGGTCAATCGGACCACGAAATCAAATGGATTTAGATATAACTATTAAGGCGTGGGTCTGGATGAGAATAAAAATAATTAGCAAATCAAAAGAGAATCGTTGACCGGTTGAAACTGGAATAAAACTACAGTTATAATATATCGTGTAAGTATTATAATATAAACAAGGGGACTGCGGTGGCCAAGTAGTTAGGGCGTCCGACTCGTACTTGCTATTGTAGCTGTTCTCGGCATAGGTCATAGAATTTCAATTGGATATAATATGCCAAAGGTATTGTAAAGAAGTTAGGCACCTTGTCGAACTCACCTACCAGGAATTACTTTACTTTACTTTGCTATATTACATACATATTCATCAAAACGATAGAAAAACTGTTTAAAAAAATAAATAAATAAACAAAGGTTATTACAAACATTTTTATAAAGCTGAGACTATCATGGAGTATATTATAAATTTGTTATGGCTTCTTGACACAAGAAAAAAGGTTGAACTTACATATTAAAGCTACATTAAAACAAAACGAAGCATTTTACAGAGTAAACAGTAAAAATAATCCTATGAACTGAATCATTTTGTAATAGACATATTTTAAAACAGAAAATCAAAACACGATAAACAAACACCACAGTGAAAAAAAAGAGGGTAAAAGTTCATGTGAAACTAAATTTAAATGAAAATTGAAAAGAAGCTTTTATTGTAACATGACAGAAAAGAACGGACAACCCCGGAAGGTATTTATTTGGTAAAGCCAGTGATTTTTTCCCATGATGACAGCCAAAAAATACACACAAAAAAAATATATTAATATCGTTCGTGAAACATCGACCATAAAAACATTCGAAACGGGATATAAATAAACTGCGTGAACGATACTATAGCAAAGTATAAGAGAATAATAACAATCTTTATTTATGTGCAGTTAAACAAAATAAAACTGCGCAAGAAGAAAGATCAATCTTTCCTAAACCGACGAGATGATAAATAAAATCCAATTAGATTTTTATGTGCCCACCAATCTTCTTGCTCTAGTTGTAATCTTAGTGTTGAAAACATATCAGAACAATCACCACGTATGGACAGTAATAAATCAATTCATCGACCCGCCTGGCACATTTAACACTAAAGTTACGGGTTCAATTTTTTGCAGGAAAGTTGTGATATTAATGAGACCCTGCTTTCAAAAATGTAATTGAACCTTTGAAAGAAAGTGGAGCGTTTTTGATCGGCGAAAGCGTAGCACACGATATTTAACCATTTCTCCTATTACTTATAAAATTGCGATTCATAACGGTAAATTGTACGAGAAAGGGTTCTTCGAAGGACTGATTAGGTGCTTAAAAATTTACGATGTAGTTAGAATTATCGCACAAAACACCTAGATATAACGAAATTTACAGGATCTTAGATTGTTCGATCAATTCAAACGGATGGAAAAACCATAAACATAAAACCATAAATAAAATAATTAATGATTTTGTAGATTAGATCTATTATCTAAATATAAATAGTGTCTTAAGAACTTTTACTCAATATTTTATTACAGTCTGCAATTTTAGGTTACAAAATCTAATTTGATGACACATATTTAGAACTATTTCTATATTGACGTTGGTGGAAGCAAATAATCAATATTGTTCTCACTAAATTCACTAGTTTCTTGGTTCGCTTGACGAATTAATATCATACAATTAATTAAGGTTTTTAGTTGAGAAAAAAAAGTCAGTGTCACGAGCGGGATTCGAACCCACGATCTTCGGCTTGATACGCCGCTGCTCTACCACTTGAGCTATCGTGACCTCGATCCACTCGGACACCAACTTCCCATCTCAACCGCACCTTTTGAATTTTCCCCGTTTTGCCATTTTTCGAATCCCCCTCTTGCCATTGACTTTTTTATCTCAACTAAAAACCTTAATTAATTGTAATATATTAATTGGTCAAACGGACCANAGCGGGATTCGAACCCACGATCTTCGGCTTGATACGCCGCTGCTCTACCACTTGAGCTATCGTGACCTCGATCCACTCGGACACCAACTTCCCATCTCAACCACACCTTTTGAATTTTCCCTCATTTTTGCCATTTTTCAACTAAACACTTTTTTAACTACTACTAAACTTATTTATCTCAACTAAATTATTCTCACTTTTCATTTCTTAATTAAACTTCGCTGCCTACTCCCCAGAATGCAGGTCGCGGGGCCATTTCCTCTTAACTCTCCTATGGGATTGTAGGGATCTGCTGGACAAGCCTTGGGCGAGACTATTGGGATGATGGGAGGGATAATTGAGGAACTTGGTAATTTTTTGTGGAATCAATTTTTGGATAAACGGGATGTTAAGGTTGTGGAGGGTGGTATTGGAATATTGATCTAAGGACTTAAGACTGAAAGGATTGGAGACGTCGGATATTGGAAGCTTAGCGGTTCTCCACATGTCTAGTCTGTATGTCCAAATCGATTGCAGTAGTATTTTGTAAATTGTAAGTTTGTTTTTCGTCGTTAGCTTGGATTGGTGTCCTAGAAGTTTGTAGAATAGACTCCAGCGTCTATTTAGGTCTTGTCGTTTCAGTCGTTCATACAGATTCTATTTTAAGAGCAAATCTAGGTGGAACCCAAGATAACGAACGCGTTCATATTTGGGTATAGCAACATTACAGTGTGAGATGAAATTTGCGTCGGAGTGTATATGTGGTATGGAAGCATTTGCTTTCATTTATCTTCATTGTCCATTATCTCAACCAATCTGCTGTATGTGATGCAGATGTTCCAAAGCAACCGCAGGATCGGGGTCAGAGGATAATCAGTTGTATCATCGGTAGAAGATTCAAGGAGGGTGTTAGGTTTTGTGGGAACTTCTGCAGTATAAAGGAAATAGAAGATTGGTCCGAGTACACTTCCCTCGGCCAGAGAGTCGTAGTAGGTAATCCGATCCTTGTAGTACCCGAAAGAACCGCTTTCTTAGATAAGACCGGAGCATTAGGCAGATGGTATTTGGAAGGAATCAAACGTCAAACGCTTGTGTCACATCAAAACAGGATCCACATGGTCTTCAGTGCTGTTTTAATGCTTAATTTCTTTGTATTTCTCTGTGAATTTAAATTTTTTTTTTTTTTTTTTTTTTACTTTTGTTGAACGTAGACGTTAATGCATGCTTGGCTTTTATTGTTCGAATAAACAAAAAGTGGAACAATAAAAAAACAACTTATGTCCAAAAGGCTTACAATCTTATAAAAGGGGCTTGACTTCGAATAAAATTCACAGACTCAACCTTGAAAAGGCGGAACGGAACACCAGACCAACGCAGCGACGATAGGCAAACCAGGATAACGACCAAATATAATTTAAAAATCTCCAATTCCTTGATTGATATTGTTTTGTAAATTGTAGATGTTCAATTATGAAATTTTAATGTTATTACTGGGTTAAGGATTGAGATAAAACTAGAGCTAGTACAGTTTCCATGATTAATAGTATGCTGTGGTGCTATAATTAATTGTGAAAGTTGTTTCTGTTTGTTGAAGATTCAGGGGGATTAAATTTGTTATAAATCTTGAAGGGCTTAATGTTCAAATACCCGTTGGGTACCGGAGGAAGGGTCAGAACTACTGAACGATACATTTTATTAATTTACCTCAAAGAAAATTCCGAGGGCTATGCCGGGATTCGAACTCAGAGTCGTATTTTTGCAAATACGAGTCGCCCTAACCACTCAGCCACCGAGTTTCTGTGTTACAAAATCTATATCAGTTAAAATATAATGAAAATAAATAGGATTTTCCTCGATTTTCTTTTCAAATAGAGCTTGTTGGGACGAGGACGTGGGACATGACATAATATAAAACACATTTTGAAAGATGCCAAAAGAGTACATCTGCGATTTGAAATTTTGTTTTATAATTCATCAGTTTTATTTGGGCAAACCTTTGTTTTACTACTTTAAAAACAGTGATAAAACCCTCATAATTCATTGTAGTTGTGACATTTAATAATGGGTTTTATTGGGTCGAAAGTTGTGTTACAATTCGTTTATTCATTTATGTAATGAGCCCAACCAAGTGGCATTTTAGCGGGTTCTCGGAAAAGAGAGGACTTCACCTTTATGGCACGATCGATGCATACCATTAATCAAAAACACAAACGTGAAGTCGGCTGTACACCCGTCGTCCAATAAAACGAGAATTAGAGATTTTTAAACAAACAACCCAGTATGAATAAATAGAGAGTTCGTTGCCAATATCAACTTTGGAGTTGTAAAAATTTAAATATTCTCGTCGTGAAAGAGCACCGTCGTTGTGAAACGTAGATGTTATAATTGGAAAAGAAGAGATGTTTACTCGATAAACTGCGACTCTGCAACGAAGGCCGTTTCGATTTAGCGCTTTCATGCCGCTCCATGCATTTTCTGAAATAATCCCCGTTCCGCCACTTAAATACACGAATACCGGCTAAATGAAATCCGACTCGTCAGCGTATTAAACGGAGGGAGTAATGGTTTAATCAAGTAATAAATGCCTCTCAGTTGATAAAAAAACAAAAAACCATCAAAACCTGACGCACGTGTGAATGCCAGTAAAAAAGAATTGAAATAGAGGAACAGAGAAAGACAGAGAGTTTGATAAAGGATTCGTTTTCATACACAAAATAAAAATATTTATAAATATTAATGATTTTAGTACGGTCGATTCATCACTCGAAGAATTATGTTTTATTTTATTTGTACCCTGTACGTACTCATACATATTACAGCGCTGCACCCGTGGACACATGCCATGAGAAACCAGCCAATGCTGGAACCCAATGTGAAGGATTAAGGGGTAAGGAGGTCTCGAGGCCATCGTTGATTAAGGAGTCGTGGCGGGGTCTCGGGATGGGGATCTGTAAAGAGGGCTCGGGCAGCTTACTAGGGGGGTTAGGATGAATCGAGAGGATGATATGGAATTTTTGGAATCGTGAACAGATCAGTTCGTTGACAAAAAGAATGTTAAGTTGTAGTGAGTACTGTGACGTAATCAGTAGCTTTGACAAGTTGTCGGGGGACTTTTGATTGGAAGGATAGGAAGCGCTGGGAGTTGGATGGTTTGGCAAAACTTTCCACTCTGTATGTCCAAAGAGTCAGTCGGCTTTCTAGGTACAGTCCTAAGTATCTGACTTGAATGGAAGTCGGTATCTCTTGGTTGTTCGTGTACAATGGAGGGCAAGACTGTTTTTTTCTCAATGTGAACGTACACCGAGTACATTTTACTTCATTCAGTCTTGTACTCCACTTTTTGCACCCGTCTTAAGCTTGGATGTTGGATAGGATTGGAGGTAGAGGACCAAATTACGGTATCGTCCGCATGGTGGTGACAGTATTAGGGTGTAGCAGATATAAAGGACGGGACCGAAAATGTTCCCTTGTGGGAGCCGGCTTGTATCTGCCTGACTTCCTAGAACTCACTCATTGCCGCACCTCACTCTGATGCACCCGCCTGTGAGGTAGGATTTCAGAGGATAAGATAATAAGGAATGGGTACAAAGCGTTTAAGTTTAAAAAGCGATTTCCTCCGCGAACAAAATTTCTTTACGAATATCAGGCCGGATTTAGGAAAGGCTACTGCACAGTTGACAATTTCTTCTCGGTTATGAATGTTGTTTAGCTGGAAATATAAACAAGGAGAAATAAAACCCTCTTTGTTGGTTTTTAAGGCGGCTTTTGACTCGACGACTGAAGGCTTCTTATCATGAAGATTGCAAAATTTGGCTTTTCATCTGCAATTATTAACATGCTGACTACCTTATTTGTCCATTCAGGTTCTGCTGTTAACGGTAACAACGGGGTATCCTGTTATTTCTCGGTTTGATCTGGTGTTAGACATGGATGCCTAGCGTTTTTCTTTCTTTCAAATTCGCCTTATTCTTCTCTTTTCTATACAAATAATATTAAGGCTGATATCAATCACATCAAGTTAATAATTCAAAAATGTCTGGCTATACTGAGTTATACTGTTAACATTACGGCCGAATTACTTCTTCTTCTTTTCTTAAAATTTTCTCAATTTTCAATGCCATGCGATTCCACGCGATGAGCTTGCTGTAATCGCAAATCATTTTGTGATTCATTCGATCTGGACTTCGTTAATGTTTTTCTCTATAAAATGGCAATTCACGGTAATAAATACTCTACAAATAGTTACACATACAAGTGAACACAAAACGAGATATATCCGAGGATGCAAATAATCGTGGCTCATGCAAAATTTTCAGATGGAATGGCTTTCCTACACGCTTTCTATATGGATCCAATAATGGCATCCATCAATAAGTGGGATGCCGCATTGTCAGATATTTTGATATCGTAAACGCGATTAGTTTATGAAAATCTAAATTATAAATCGCCGTACCTACTGCGACAAGCGTTGCAACCATCTTTGGGAAGAAATTCACCCGGGGACAAGAGTGAAAACCGTTGGAAATTTATGTATAGCCGTATCGTAGGACTTTCATGAACGCAGTCCTTGGAAATGTCGCCGGCACGAATGATCAACTGAACAGGGCGGCGTTTGGGAATTAATTTGGATTATTCACGTGCGATTAGCCGGTTCCAACGTGTTACAGGGTCCCCAGCCCGTGAAAATAAGCCATCAGATATGGAAAGCGATATCAATATACATTTCAAACCAGCTTTTCGTCTCATTCATCATAGCCAAATAGGCAAATGCTGGAAGGAGTATTTTGAATCAATACGAAATCACGTAAATACGACTGACTTTAAACCCTATAAAATATAAGCTTAAATGTCTTTATTCTACACTGCAAAATGAAGAATATCGCTTAAAAATTCAACAACTACGCCTTATAAACCCGTTGCCTGTGTTTACGATGATGCTATTGTTTTTAACGAGAGAACTATTCTCATTTACGACATGGGGGAACCCAAATCAATATAGACGAGAGAAATTTCACTTACGCAAATACGATTCGCCTCAACATTTGCTAAACAAGGTAAACAACAAACAGAATTTGCTTAAAAATTCCAGTGAAACCGTCATACTATTAAAACGATTAATCGAACCTACTACTAATATAATTGTATAACTATCGAATCAAATTTTTATTTTTAGTGTGTATGTAGAATGATAGTCAAGGATAAAATATTAATTGATTGAAAGACTCGAATAGTCAATACATTGAGTGATTACGAGAGTTACTCAATGAATGATAACTTGAGTAAATAAGACAATAAGCCAACTAATTGATACATAATTATCTGAGTTAGTGAAGGATATATTGAAAATGTAAAGACTAAGCAATGAATGCATAGTAAATGAATGAATTAGTAAGATGATTTTTAACATTTAATAACATGATGAAGAAATGAATGAAATAATACGAGAATGAGAGAAAGAATGAATGATTGATTACGTGAGGAAGAGAATCAGTCAACACGACAGACTTTTACAATGAGTGATACTGTCAGTTATTGACAGAATGGAATCAGTTGGTATTAATAACAAGTCGTGATTTGGGGTTATGTTTGATTGAGTTTATAAAAATAATACACTTACGCCCCTACCCCACTTAGGTCCCAAGTTCAAATTCAGTGGCCCTGCATTCAAACCCAACATACTTACAAATGTTTTTTTTTTTTTTTTTTTTTTTTTTTTCAAAAACACCGGCACCCCGTAACAACAATTTCCTCGGGCAAATTAAACTGGCCAAAACTTTGTAAACAACAAATCTGTGAGTAGAACCATCATGTACAAAAATTGAATCTACACAATCACCCCTGCTGCATCATTTTTATAGATGTTTACCCATCAACACAACGATTCAGATAAAGGAAAATTATGCTAGTGTAATTTTCTTTTCTAATTAACTTGAACCTGGGAGTTGTCAGAAGATAATTAAATCAAACGGAGCACGCCTGTCCTGGGACAGTTTCTTACGAGAGTCAACATAGTTTCAGAGAAATACTGGCAGAAAGAACATAAAGAGAACAGAAAAATTAAAACGAAACGAAACATCTAGCATCGGCTTCGGTGTGAAGGAATAATTGACGATTTTTAATTTGAGCAAAATTAATGCCTATTTGGCTACAAAACCTACAACAGTAAAAGATTTGTTTTTATAAATTTCGTTGGGATATTGCGTCAAGTATCTTTGAGTCTATTTATTTCCGTGCAAACAATGAATATATTTTGTACACTATTGGTTGGCTGTGTAAATATTGGCCCTATTGATATGGCTGTTGTATTTTGGGATAAAAATAACCCCCTCGGGAGTTAGTCAAACAATTGGTTTTTAACTGTTGAAAAACATCAATGTCGATTGTGATTCACACGTGCCCTTTCATTTCAACTGTATAAATTCCAAATCAATATAATAACACAATTTTCCAATCGGTCAAAAATTACAGTTCGAACGTAGAACGCGTATAATTGCGTAATTGTGGTCGACAATTCAAAAACCAGCTTGGTCCATAATTAACTCCATGGGTTAGTAATTATTAGTTAGAATTTATTAGTAATCAATAATAATTCGTCTTTTTTATTCTTCATACCTGACAGTTTGGAATGCGAAGAATTCTATCATTTCAGAACTATTATACGTGTATTGGTCAATTTAGATGAAGGGGTCGTTTTTGTTTTGCAGACATATTTTTGTATTGTGGAGAGAAATGTAATCATATACACCATTAAATTTAAATATTTAATTAAATTCTGGATTTTTTCACTTTTTCTATTTTATCACAGTTCCACCACGACAGTTGGTTTTACTGATTAATCGTTTCGTCGTTAGTGCTGAAAAATCAGCTATCTAAGTGGAAAATGATGATTAAAATGGAATTGTTGAGTTGAATGTTTTACGGAAATACCACAGCAAAATAGGAAGGCGTCAGAAATACAAGCAGGGTAAGGCGCCACGCTTCCTGCCGTTTCTTTGTTTCAAAGAATATAACATAAAACAAAAATCAGTTTACACCTAAAAATAAAACCTAATAACTAAAACAACCCTACTGAAACTAACCCTTCTTAGCTTAACTCTTGCACTAACCTAATAACCTAGCTCACCCGTCCCTAATTCTAACCCTAATACCCTAATAACCCTTCTTGGCTTACGCCTTCCCTAACCTTTAACCTAATCTGTCCCAAACCTTAATACTTCTCTAATAGGAACTTCACGCGAAATCTAACATAATCTGACCTAAACTTACCGTACTCTAAACTAATCCTAACTTTACCCATCTAACCTGTCCCTAACTCTACTCCAATCCGAACCCTACCAATCTAACCTAACCAAGCCCAACTTAACCAAACCTAACCGAACCTAGTGCATTCTCCGGTAGCGCGAAATCTAGGACGGAAAAATGATCTCACAAAGAAATTTGAGCATCCAGTCCAAAACTCAGAAAATCACAGTGGGGGCCGGGCAATACTTTTTCTGCTCTTTATGAGACCTCAGCGCCGAGTTGTTACTGGTACTTGCTAGCGGTTCTGTGTTCGAATACTGACATAGCCCATTGAATTTTAATTGGTAATAGTATCTTTGTTGGGTCAATTTTTTCCACCACTGCCTCGAAATATAGCAAAATGTCCATTATACGACCATTCTCTGGAGATTCATTGTCAATAAGGGAACCGAGGTGTCAGGCTCGAAATTTAGGACTGCCATAATAGCGGTTCTGGGATCGAATACTGGCATAGCCCATCGAATTTTAATTGGTAATAATATCTTTGTTTGGTCCAAACAAATTTCTCCAATACGGAACCACTGCCTCGAAATGTGACAAAATGATGGTTACATGACAATTCTCTGAAGATGTACACTCCAATAACAGGACCGCGGTATCTGACTCGAATTTTTTGTCGGCCACAATAGCGGTTCTGGGTTCGAATCCTGGCAAAGTAGATGGCTTTTTAAATGACAATGATATGAAAAATGTACTGGAAAATGACTGGTCATGTCGTTCATAGTTTAATGGCTTCCTGTATGGCAGAAATTAGATAACTTTTTTCGCATTGGTTTTCCTTTGCATTTTTTATGAATACCACGTTTTAGATAAATAAACTAACAAAATGAAAGTACAGATGCACATATTGCCGTTAAATCAAAGTAAGTAGAAAAGCCATGTGACTTCTGAATACAAGACAGCAACATAACATCAATCTATCAGATTAGAGAAAGCCTTCTGAAAAGGTTATCGGACGCTAATGTTTTACCTTCTGTAAAATTCCATCGGACATTTTAAAAATATTCGGTGTTCTAAAGACTGGTTTTCCTTCTAAGATATTTCATCTCAGAAAATAATCCCGAGTACAATTGTTTATCGCGTGTAAAGACTTCACATAGATAACCTTCGAATCGTGTAGATTTTCGGTTGGGGATTAGATAAGAACCCGACCAACGGAAAGAAAACCAGTTTTAAAACGTACAATTTAAAAAGCAGAACTGAGAATTGTTTTAAAGTGTATCGGTTTTTATGAACGTTTTAACCCTTATTATTATATTATTGTTAATTTTTTTGAGGTTGGTTAACAGATTTCTGTAACCAATACCTAAGCTTTATTAGCAAATTTTAAAAAAATTGAAATAAAACTAAACAAGTTGTGATATAAAAGTTTTTGTTTCTTAAGAGATGATAACAATATTCTTCCAAAATAGCTATTTACTTGTCCAAAATTCAGGAATTGTTCAAAATCAGTTTAATTCTTTTTTAAATATAAGATGCAGATGAAATTGGTTTGGGTAATTAACGGCGTTTTAAAAGTAAAGTTAGCATGAGTAATTTATTGTCCAGAAGGTTGTTTTAATATCATGTAAAAAATTACTCTTATACTTTATTGGTGATTAAATCGCTACTTTAATAAATCAGTACCGTCATGTTTATTGTTCGAATATACAAACTTCATAAGCATCTGAAAGTTTGTATTACCCTGAATTGTTTTAGTTCGGACAGAAAACAGCCCTTATCGTCCGCTGGGACGACATCAACCTATTTACATTTTCATGACAATTTGAACCACTTCGACTGGAAATCGAGAGAAATTACACGGTGTAATCCGAGTCTAATTAGGTGTAGAACGGTAAGGGGGATGATGCATTAAACTTGCGGGTAATGTAAAACGATAGTAAAACTTGGATGAAAATTATATTGGCCCCGGGTGTGCAATCTCATCAGCGGTGTGGTAAGATATTCACGTTATTGCCTGACGTAACGTCAAAAGGCGGAAAACCCCTTTTCGTGAAATAAGGGAAAAGTAAATTTAGATCGGGGAACAGAAAGGAAGTAATGAGCGGATAAAGAGAAGCGCCACAAACAGAGCAAGGAGCCATTGTTCTCCCCTGGCAGAACGCAATATTCAAGAGGGAACTGAGCAAAATAAAACATAAGGGCTCTAATTTTCACAAAAATAACTTTATTAACCCAGGAAGAAAAGACTATCTACTTCACAATGGAGACAAATTTTTGTACAATGGAATACAAGTACTTGACCAAAATATATCAAAGAACTTTTTAAAATAAGAAAAGAAGTTGCTCAATATTTTGTAATCTTAAATTGAATGAACAAACCAAAAGTTTACACACCAGAGAAAAAAAAATTAGGAATTAATTTCTAAAAAGGTAAGGTTTCTCAGCATATTTAGCACTACGATAAAGGATCAATAACAAGAATAACTGTACCGATAGTAGGCCGGAACGGCAGAGAAGCTCTCAAGTATCAAGATTACTGTCGATAGGTGACCCTCGGAAGATCTGACTCAAAAATGTCATCCTCACCCGATCTCATATGCCATGCGTGATTAACACACGGACATTTTCTAAAGTTCTATAGGCTACAGCTCGCTTACATGTCCGGCATGTAGAAATTAATTGAAGGGTGTAACTCCTTGGCTCGATATAGAGAGCGCGTAGCGATACCACCCCATGTATTAATTGTGCTTAAGCACGGTAGCGATCTGAGTCTCCTGTTCAGGTACTTGGTAGGATTGTTTTATTGAATACAGGTATAGTTTTGCGTCCCTGCCAGTGTTGAGAGTGAATATAGTTATTAGCGTGAATGGGTAGTGTGAGAGGCGGAATAATGAGTACCACATCAACCCCCAATTACATTATGTATAGTTAAGTAATAGGTGTAAAGAGTGATGGAGGAATAATTAGTACTCTACCACCCTAACTCAGTGAATGGCATACGAATTACGTTGGAGCTATTATGTAGGTTGTTAAAATTTATTTTTTTATCATAATCTACTCTATTCTATAGTCGAAGAGAACCAAAAACACACTTTTGTAAAAAGTAGTCTTTATTTATTTTTAAAAAAAATGTATGGATTTCAGTGTGCTGCCCGCTCCCCCTCTTCAGCTGCTATGAATAAAATGTAAAAAATAATTAGAAACTATGTTAACAATTAATAAAAGTAACTTAGATGGCCGGTGAAAATGAAACTCCGAAGGTTACAATTTACACAATAGACCATGATTTGTCAAATGTTCTTACGACTTCTTCTTATGAAGTATCATATATATATATATATATATATATATATATATATATTCTCTAGCCACAGTAGTTTTTTGATTGTTACTGTCTTTTTCTACTAGCTTTACTTTTTATAAAATGCGTTTTTGGTTGTCTACGTCTATGAAATAGGGTGGATCAAGATAACAAAAATGAAATGACCTAGCTTTTGACAGCCCCCGGAGCCCAACCTCGTTGTGGGTGATTCTCGAGGCCTACCGGCAATTTATTGTAAATTACAAAAGTTGGAATTGCCGTTGGATTGCGAGAAATGATAGTTTCAACTCTATACACGTCCGTATGTGTGTACGTGCATGTGCAGATTTTAGCCTATATAAATCAGTAATCAGTAGCGATCGTACGCCCCTTTGGACGTCCTTATGAGATATAACAGTGGTTGAACGATTTGAATGGCTGAGTGCGTGAATGATTGTGTCAACGAACCTGCAAGTGAATTAATAAATTAGTGGGTAATTTAGCCAATCAATGAATATTTAATTGGGCTAGTGAACAATTGTTACGTAAAGAATGAATGATTAATAAACATTGGCGGATTGGTTGAGTAAATAAACAGTTAAGGGAGTGCATGATTGACTAAAACGAGGATTAATCTGTCTTCGGATTGACTTTTCAGGGTTGCATCCTTGGCTTGGCACCCGCGAACGCATAAACAAAATTCTGCATACCAAACACACTATAAATTTACAACCAATCACAAATTCGTAAATAAAAACAACCAACAAACAGTTTTTTGTTAAGAAATTAATTTAATTCAATACAAAAAACTAATGCAAGCTGTCTAATCTGTTACTGAAAACTAAAAAAAAAGATTAATAATTTCAAACTATTTATGATTAACTACTTACAGCACCGTTATATTTTTGAGATTAAGCATTAGATTACAAGATGTAAAAACCAAGTTGGCGATTAATTATGCTCATTAATGTTGTTTTGAATACGTTGAGATATTATTCGTTAATAACTCTTGATATAAGTAGAATATATAATAAAATAAGAAAAATTGGTATAGTAAACAGTGATTTAAGTAGGTTTAAAGAGGAATTTGCAATTATGAAGCTGGGTAAGATTCCAAAATTGCTATTTCTCACAAATCTGACTATTGTTTGACTAATTGTGGTCTGGTATTGTTACGAGCGATCACTACTGAATACGGGTCTGGCAAGTTTGTTGTGGAATGCAGCAAGTTCGATGACGATAGTAAAGGATCGTGGGCAATAACATGACTACATCCTGAAGATTTATAATTGTATTTAGGTATATTAGGTATATTTTGTTCGGATTCATTATTTACGCTTGAAAATTTTGCGTATTTGGGATTATAGAAGAAAAAGTTTCCATTAGTATGACGATTAGGCCAAATCGCCGGGACAAAACGAATCCGAACTGATTATAGCCGCTTATCACCAAAAAGTAGTTAGATTCTGAGTAAGCATAAAGGAAAACATAAATCAGAAGACAAAATCGTAGGAAGAATTAGTTTAAGTAACAGCCCCCGCCTCGGTTATGAATAATGAAAGGGTGGATCTGAATAATTGAGAATGAAGTGAACAAGCCGTGGAAGAGTTTTGTTTCCTTTTGTTGAGAACTTCCAGGCGCTCCGGGCCAACGTTTTTCAACGCTTTCCCTAATTCTCTCACAAACCTCTATAGAAGTTTCTATAGAAGAATCACAAGGGAACGGAATGAAAAGTTTAATTTTTTATTTTATTTTTATATCCCTCACTATTGCCTTCATTGAATTAAAATAAACATCCATAATAAATTCACTAGTTTTCGTGGTCCGCTTGACCAATTAATATATTTCAATTAATTAAGGTTTTTAGTTTAGATAAAAAGTCAGTGTCACGAGCGGGATTCGAACCCACGATCTTCGGCTAGATATGCCGCTGCTCTACCACTTGAGCAATCGTGACTTAGATCCGCTCGGACACCAACTCCCCATCACAACCTACAAACTTTCTAATTTTCCCTCCTTTTTGCCATTTTTCAAATGTCGTGTAATCTATTTGATTCTCGGCGACAAATGAAATGGCCACGGAGAGCTTTATTAAAGGTATACTTCATTTTAACTTATTAAATTCACTAGTTTTCATGGTCCGCTTCACCAATTAATATCTTTCAATTAATTAAGGTTTTTAGTTGAGATTAAAAAAAAAAAAAATGGCAAAAAGAAGGGAAAATTGGTGGGGATGAGATGGGAAGTTAGTGTCCGAGTGGATCGAGGTCACGATGCTCAAGTGGTAGAGCAGTGGAGTATCTAGCCGAAGATCGTGGGTTCGAATCCCGCTCCTGACACTGACTTTTTTTATCTCAACTAAAAACCTTAATTATTAATTGTTCCATAATAAATTTATAATAAACTTAACAAGAGAGCTGCCTTTTTAAAGCCTTATTATAATCATTCAGGACTCAGAAAAATTATACTTACTATATATCAAATCAGCTATTCTCAAAAATATATGGCTTACCTGACACAAAAATAAATTGTAAATACAATTTGAAATAAAACTTGATAATAATATACATTATATATAATACAATATATATTATATTAATGATTATGATATATTAATGATATATAATATATATTATATGATATATTTTTATTACATTTACGATTTATTTTTGTTTCAGGTAAGCCATATATTTTTGAGGATTGGGTATTGGATATATGAGTAAGAATAATTTTTCTGAGACCGGAATGATCATAGCTTTAAAAAAAGAGCTATCGGGTTGTCCGGAAAATAATGCAGGATTTTAAGTTTTCATTAAAAAAAATCTATATAAAATATTCTGTTTACGTTTACAGGATTACTCATTTGTATGAATGTCAACACTTATTAATCCTCTTCCAAATGATATTGTTTGTTTACCTCTGTAGCATTCCGCTACTTGGAAATAATTCAGTCATCCTTATAATGTCAAAGCGAGAATTTCGTACGATTTTCTTTTACGAGTTTAAACTCGGCCGAAGCGGAGCCCAAACGGCTAGAAACATTAACCAAGTCTGGGGCGAGGGTTGTGTTAATGAGTGCACTGTGCAAAGGTGGTTTAAAAAATTTCGGGAGGGAGATTTCAGCCTTGAAGATGAAGAAGGTCGTGGAAGGCCTTCCTCTCTTAATGATGATGTTCTGCGATCAGTGGTGGAAGAAAACCCCAAAACAACTGTTCGAGAACTTGCAGAGCAACTCAAAGTCAGTAAAACGACCGTCGCTGACCACCTCAAGGCGATTGGAAAAGTGAAAAAACTCGAAAATTGGGTTCCACACTCATTAAACGATCGCCAAAAAAATCAGCGCTTTGATGTTTGTGCATCACTTCTTTGTCGAAACAAAAATGACCCATTTCTGGCCAGAATTGTTACATGTGACGAAAAGTGGATTCTGGACAGTGGCTCGACAAAGGAGAAGCTCCAATACATTTTCCAAAGCCCCCAACTCATCAAAAAAAGGTAATGGTTACGGTATGGTGGGCTTCATTTGGTTTAATACACTACAGCTTCTTAAATCCTGGCGAAACCATCAATGCTGAATCATACTGTAACCAAATTAATACCATGCATCAGAAATTGGCAGTAATGAAGCCCTCTTTGGTCAATCGGAAAGGGCCCATTTTGTTGCATGACAACGCTCGACCACATGTGTCACGTGTAACGTCACAAAAATTATTGGAGCTTGGCTATGAAACTTTGCCTCACCCACCCTACTCTCCGGACCTCTCGCCTACTGACTACCATTTTTTTAGACACCTGGACCACTACTTACAACACATAATATTCAAAAATCAAACGGAACTGGAAAATGCATTTATTGACTTTATCAATTCTAAAAATTCTGAATTCTACTCAGACGGAATTAATAAGTTACCAACACGTTGGGAGAAATGTATTGAGAGTATGGGAAATTATTTTGATTAAAGAACATTGCTTTAAAGTAACTAGTTTCTTTTTTTTTGTTTAATACCAAAATCCTGCATTATTTTCCGGACAACCCAATATCTTGTTAACTTTGCTACTTATAAATTTATTATGAATGTTTATTTTAATTGAATGGAGGCAATGAGGGATATAAAAACTAAAAAACAAACAATTAAACTTAATAATATATATTATATATAATATAATATATATAATAAAATAAAATTTGACCACTAATAATAAATTTTATGATATGAATAAAAATATAAACGTAAACTTGTAAAACAACTATTTTCAAACTAACCTAAAACACAAAAATGACCAATTTCTCGAGGTCGATATGACATGGCACAAAGTCTACAGGCTAAAATTAAACCCAATGTGGCGGATGCGTGGCTTTGGCTCGTTAAATCGTACGTAAACAAATACCAATAACATTCTTGTAGGAGGAAGGTTCGATGGTTCCATATAGGAAGCGAATAGGATTTATACTCGATATGAAACTGTGCTCAAGTACAGTAGCAATCATTGGACACTATTCCTATTTATATATTTCTGTATTACGTCGGTTTTTTTTTCTTATTTAGCGAAGGATTTTATGCTGTTCCGGAGTCACATCTTTAGTTAAGACATTGTAATTTATAACTTACTGTTGTTATAATAACCGACACATTTTTAAAATATAACAGCAGTAACAACTGAATTTGTTATTTCTTCCAAACCATACTTGTCTTTTAATGTTGTCTTTTAACTTTTACATTATTTTACAGTTTCAACGATTGTTTTAAATGTTTTAATTATATTATTTTTAATAATCAATAAAACCTTTATTTCAATAATTAATTTTGTATTTTGAATAACTAATTAGCCCTGAGTCCGGGAGAAAAGAACATTTGGGTCAAAAAATAATCTTAGTAAAACTTACTACATGGATATTTGTGCTCGTTTGTTATGTTTGTACTGCTACTATCACAAAAAATTAATACCCTGACGGTTAATCATGGACTGCCATTGTCGTTAGAGCAAACGAACTAACTTAAATTACTGAGAGCCAATATATGCAACTAAAGTGTCACAACTCAAAAAGGGTAGTTTTTAGGGGTAGTACAGCTGGATTTTAAAGTTTTGTTTTCGCTTCCGTCTTGGAGAAACGAAAGACAATATTGATGGATCGTGACAGTTTTTATCGCCAACAACCCTAATGTCGTGTACTTAATGTACAAATTTAAGAAAAAGTAAACATCCATTTGTCTCTCCTGTAAAGTTTTCTTCTGTTGAGTTGTGTCACTTTTCTTGGGGGTGTACGATATGTATATTAGTAAGATTTTTGGAGAGGGGCTTGTCCTATTCCAAAATCCCACTATAAATTTCTTAGATAGTTTAGATCAGTTTTTAGATTACAAGCCTTGTTGTCTTGATGAATGTGCATCATTTCTTTTAGTTCGATTTTGCCAAAACCAAAGAGATAATTCCTACTATTTTTTTTGCAATGATAAGGCAGTTTCTACATCATTACAATCATCCTGACACGCTCCGAGAGATACTGCTAGGTTTGATCATAAGTGGGACATTTGGTACATTTTATACAATTCACAACAATGCAGTTTTTTTTAGCAGGGGTTCTTTACATTTCAATTTTGTGCGGAAGTTCCTACCTTGTTTTTAAATTTATATACTACTTTCAAATTAATGATTGTTTCCAATAATCGTTTTAATTTATTTGTTATTTCTGCAATATATGTGAGAGGTTGATAAAATTTGGCTCAGATAACAAATTTTTCCCCCTGGTGGGGATTGTTTTGTAATTACATTAGTTTTGCAAATCATTAAGCTGATTATTAATGACTTTGGATATCCATCATCCATTAACATAGATTGTACCTTCATTTTGTTTTCCTTACGAATTAATTTAAACTTCTTTAAAATAGTTTGTATTATTTGCCAACAACTCGTGGTTATAAGTTTATAGCATACATGCATACAGATTTCATTTCGCCACATGTTTCCTTCGATTTCTCTTTTCTCAACTGTAAACTAGTCAGCGGTTTTGAACAAGTATATTTTCAGAAAGGTTTAACCTTTTTTTTAAATATTATCCAATAGGGTCCCGTAGCGCACTTTCAGAAGGAAGAGCCAGACATTTTTGGTAACGGTTTCGTAATGTTATTACACAATGTTTATAACCGCTTGGTACAGCGGAGAAATTCGTCCGACTGTTGTATAATTGCAGCTAATTTCCAAATGGCAAGGGGAAATTCGATACATTTTCTCGGAACTTGAATGCAAATTAAAACTAGGGCCTCCCTTTTTGACATGACAATTTTATCAGTAAACGCTGCTTAAGCAATATAGTTGAGGTAAATTACAGGATTAATTCAAATACCTTTCTCCTTTAATAAACCTGTTTAACAAAATGTTTTGTTCCAGTGATTAAATAAACGTTTCGTTAATTGCGTTTAATAACGGTAAAATAACATTAAATAATACGTCTTTACTTCTATTCACACTGACAGCATTACAATTCTACTATTTATAAAACTGGTAACAAAAGATCTGTTATGAAGTTCCAGATTGAAAAACAAGACGTACATAATCCTCTTTTGGAATTTTATTTTTAGGAGTTACGGTTTAAGTAATCGATAACTATTATGTCTGCAATTAAAATTTCAAAACCATAGAAAAGATAATGTCGATATTTGCCAAATGCACAATCTTTAAACTTACCTATTAGGTTAGTTATTAGGTTTATTAAAAGAAAACGTTAAGAAATATTTGAATAGTTCACACCCATTATTTACTCTAACGATCAATGTTTGAGTTAAATACTTCAATCAATATTGGTAATAAGGGGGGAGCGAAACTACACTAGACGAAACCAATGATCACAAATAATTAATCAATTTAAATTTAACAAAATGGTAAGATCATCCCTAACATCCCAAAACATCAGCGCATCTTTAAAAAACATTTTATGTTTTTATATGTCATAGATCGATGGATAGCAATATTTTTCTTTCTTACGATAGTTTTAAAATTCGTGACACAAAGTTTATTTTAAGCTCTTGGATTTCATGATTTTTGATGGTGTCTCTTCTAGTAGTCACGTCTCACTGCATATAAGGACCCGGAGCCCACTGCCGTTTTAAACTCGAAAGTAGGATTTTTTAGACGGTTTCTCTATTCTATAGGTCATATCAACTCCCAAACGGTTTTACCGTTATTAAAAAATAAGATAGTTGTACCACTTGCAAAAGTTAATTAATGTGTATGGATGGGGGAGGTCAGCTGTCAGCATTGAAAACAGGTTGGGTCAAAAAACACAGCCCAGTAGAACTCCAGCGTTAACATTTATTAGACAGAGACGGACCAGAAAGAAGGGGTCAGTCAGGTATGACAGGAAGTGTGTAGAGATTAGCGACCGTTAATCGATAGTTATTCAGATATCGTGAGATGCGGTCGGGCACTCTCAACACAATACGCAAGGATGGCACAATTGCACAGAAAACAAATACTTTGAGCCCTGAAGATGATCTCAATAAAAGATCGAAACGTTGGCACGATAAAGAAAATGTTTTTCTGAAACCTACATCACACCCGACCGCATCTCACGATATCTGAATAACTATGACAGGAAGGTGAAAAAGTAGGTGAAAAGAAAAATGTTCTTTAGCTTGTACAGTAACCCCGAATGGCACACTAGTGATAGATAGAGAAAGCGAACAATTTGCATAGCCAAATAGACTAATATCGCTAAAAAGAAATAGGGAGAAACGAAACAACATTCGTATTCTCTTCCTCTCTCTCTCTCTCGCTCTCGCTCTCGCTCTCACTCTCTCTCTCTCTCTCTCTCTATCTCTCTCTCTCTCTCTCTCTCTCGCTTTACGTTTGCCTCCCTTCAGACCACAGAGTGTAGAAGATAAAGTAAGAGAGAAAGAAAAAATATGCATAGCCAAATAGATAAATATCTAAAAACGAAAATAGGGAAACAACGATAGCAAACAGATATGTAGTAACAGGGAGAGAGTGAAGTAATAAAACCGTATGCAGAGACCTGCAGATATTAAAAAAGAGATAGAAACAAACGGCAAGAAAAATACACTGTGGCCAAAGGGAGGAGATTAACAGAATGAAGAGAAGGCAAGAAAGGGAGAAGAAAAAAGGCTAGAGGAGAGTTATAGAGTAAGGGTGAGTTAATAGCAAAATATAAACGGCTAATAAAATACAATATAATTTGGTACACCTACTTAAAAACTTCTGTAGCTTCTGTAGGATTACCTTCTAAGTCAAAAGCTATTAATGGTTGCTATACAGTTAAGACATGATCAATAGCCTTAGACCTAATAAATCCGTTGATATAGCTAAAGGTGAATAAAATTCAGTAATTTCCATTTAAATTTAAGGTCTAGTAAGTCCCACAAAAAAGCACCAAACCTTTGGCGATTTATTAATTAAATTAATCTGCTGAAGAACGTTGATGTCAGTTATTCATCATTTGAGTTGTTCAGACAATAGACCCCCTAATACAGTCAACAAAAGGCGGGGTGGCCTAGCCCGGGGGCGTCGAGGAGGAGAGTTGATGCAACAACAATACTCGAATAATCAAACAAGAGACTTAAACCGCCTCGGCAGTGAAACCCCTCCGTTAATGAGTTAAGTTTGCCTAACCAAACTCAAACAATGAAACTTGGGATTTGATTTATTTCGTAATAGCGTTGTATGCACTTGGAAACGGCTGGACACCCCGTCAACAAATTGGTTTGGTTATTAGTTTACAATCCGGTCTGACCCGCAGCGGGGATTGCTGGCTCAATCGATAATTTCCACTCTAGACTCGACATCTCAACGGCTAGGAGGGAAACTCGGAAATTGTAAAGCGCAGATTCACTTTCGCTCCTAGATTTCGGAAGTTAACAAAACACTAACAGCTTTGTAATTTTAATGATTACGATCGATTCCTATTTTTCCCCCGGCATGGCTGAAAATAAACAGCGAAATAGATCGACAAGCATGCCACTAATGAACAGATATCCAATTAACAACTTAAAATTCGGCATAATTCCGCTGGCTGTTCTTCAACTAAGAATTCCGGATGAAAGAAATTTGCAAAAAAAATGTTTTCATAAACATCAAGTGTTGGATAGTCTACATGCCTACTATACCTACCGAATGTAGGACAACAATAACTTTACACGGTATGTCTATTCTCGCTGGTTTACGTTTTTCGCCTAAGGTCATGTGATTCTCATTCATTCAATCACTGTGATTCTCACTAAAGATGGCGAGACTGCGAAACGCGAATGAGTTAAACGTTCAGCGGGAATGGAGGTAACCAATAAAGTAATGAGCGGCGAACAGTTTCAAATATACATGTTTAACAAAAAGCACTGCAACCATTCAATTGTACCACATGCACTAATTGACCTTACATCGTTATTAAATTTAAAGGTCGGTTTTAAAAAGGTCATTTCAAACCCTCTTTCTTTCAAAGCTGAAGTAATTTATATAACACCCGTTCGTGAGATACACCAACACTCCATAAAACTAATTTCAACCGGTTTGTCAAACCTCAACCGAAAAAGTTTCTTAATATAAAAACACGCTTAAACATAGACCCGCGCGGAGAGGTGAAGAAAAATTCGGGCTGAGTTATACATTAACAGTACTATCTCAGGACTCACCTTACTTGGATTAAAGCACACGTAGGGCTTTTGGAATGAAAACAAGAATCTAAGAATGAGTACTACCCAGCAGTTTCATCAAAAGAAAATTAGCCACCGCGACTCTGTTGAAAAGGCGACATCCTCGGACTTCTTCCCAAAAAGGAGATGATACTTTACTTCTTCCCAATTATAATGCATAGCAAGTTGTCTTCCATTAATATCACCTACATGACAACACTGATCATATTTGGTCATGGGAAGAACAGGGCATACTTCAACAGGTTTGATATTGAATTAAATTTTGCAAGCAATGTTTGCTCTCGTGATAACACCTCTGAACAGAATGGGGACCACGTGTGCACTTCACCTCTGCAACGTTTGAACGCGAACGGAAGGAGTTGGTGAGATTCTTGGTGCCGATGGGGTGTCTGGCGTTCTAAAGCTAAAGTACTCCTAAAGAAAAGTAATTTGGCGACTGAACAGCTTGCTCTTTAAATTAAATCATTTTATTTATTAAAACTTTTATTCCTACTCTGCTCTCTAAGGATCTTAAAATTTTATTTAAAATATGAATATAAAAATGATTAACTATTGTAATGTAATGGTGAAACTTCAAGTGCTAGGATTGTCCTTTACTCACAAGAGGTCGACCAGGTTGGTGGTTGACGGATTTGTACCAAACGTTTTTTCCTGATTCTACACTCCAACATATCGGAAAGTCCCAAACAGAAGAGTCCCTTATCGGTTTCTCTGTATTTCCATAAAAATAGACATTTTCGTTAGAGCTCATTAGGTTGGATTTACGCATCTAATTACTTAACGCAGTAATTTACCCACTTAGTCATACACATAGCCACTCAGCAACTCAACCATCAAAATTCTAAGTATATCCTCTACGAAAAATTGTTCAACTAAGTGAAAAACGTATGTAAAGAAAGTTTTACTTTGTTTGTTTTTATGTCTTTATTTATGTACGTTAAACCTCCGCGCTTTTATTGTAAAAGTTTTGACGTAAATGTCCATCGGGTTTGATTAACATACATGTTTTTCCTCATCTGACATTTGTTAATTAAAACGTACATTTCATACACAGAGTTGTATCCAAAGATTGTTGGAATTCTCGCCCACGGCCTGGTTTACAAACCTTGTCGGCTCGGTATAAATGTCCTCCCCCCAAGGGATGGGGGGGGGTTGTTAACAAAAACTTCCGCCGGATTTGGGCGTTGAAGGATAAGGGTAAATGTTGGTTGGTATTAATAACAAGAGTGTAGGGTCCTCGTCGGGTGAGGATAGGGTATTAAATGCTCTACTTCATACGTCAGCCGTGGTGACGGCTGGTCCCGACTCATTATCATAATAGATTCCCCCCCCCCCGACAACTCGCCCCAGAGCTATAAATGTCTCCTATGTTCACTCTATTGCCTCCGGACGTGTTTTTTTGTTTGTTTTTTTAACAGGCGATACGTCTGAAATTGATCATGTGAAATTTCTATTTCTGGGAGGGAGAGCCATTTACACGTGGGACATGATTTACAGTCCGAAACTACATTTCCAAACGAATTGCATTTCCCCCTCCGATTTTCTTGCCAAAAGTACAGGGGCATAGAAAAGTAAAAATATCACAATAAGTAATATTGATGTGATTTAAAAACAATGCCAAAGGGCTCAAATATATAGCAAGCCTTAAAATAATAAATTACTACTTTTATTTCTTCTCGAAAACAAAGACTATTGCTTGGGTGCAATTCCTAGATGTACACAAGCTTTTGATAGGGTCTGGCACACGGACATGCTTTATAAACTTAACCCTACCTACTCCTTATTCTCTTATCCTGAAATCCTACCTAACAGACCTTCACAGTGAGGTGCGATAACGAGTTCTCGGAAATCAGACAGATACGAGCTGGCGTCCCACAAGGGACGATTCTTGGTCCCATCCTTTTTATGATCTATACTTCTGACCTACCTGCACACCCAATATTATTATTACTACCTATGCGGACAATACCGCAATTCTGTCCTCTAACTCGAATCTTTCCCAAGGTACTTCCAACATCCAAGAACACATTAAAGCTTAACGAATGACCTCAAAATTCCGTTTGCCAACGAACTGATCCGTTCCTGATTCCAAATTTCACACCAACCTCTCGATCCATCCTAACCCTACTGCTCGAGCCCCCTCCACATATTCCCATCCTAAGCACTCGCCACGTCGCCTTAATCGACGATGGCCTCGAGACCGCCTTGCCCTTATCCCTCACATGGCATAATCAAGCTATTACTTGTGTTCGACAGTAATTCGGTTAAAATTGATCGTCTCAGGTCCGCCCTTATTCGCTCTTGCCGTTCAGTGGGCGGACAAAGGATGATCAATTTGAAAGAAATTACTCTCAACGGTTCATCGACACGCTGCCAACCCAGAATGAGATATGGGTTAAAATTGAAAAGTTGACACCCGATAGTAAAATAAAAACGGACTTAGTAATTAATGAGCGACTACCTGTACCATTGTAATAATATCGTGTTTAAAATGACTAGCTGTAGCCTAACTTCGACGGCGGGTCGGATAAGACCGAGCTATGACTCTGGACAGCCTAAGTCCACCTTTGTAGGTGATGTATCGCTTGACGCAAGAAGAGTTAATTTCGATTCTGTGCACGTGTACAAAAGAGATGGGCATATATAAATCGTTAAATAAATTATCGGTTAATTATCTTTCTTAAATATAACTGGCGCAATAAACTATGCAGATAGCATAGTACATAGAGATATGTGAGGATTCGACGAATATTGACCAACTATCCATATAGTTCCATGAGTGAATTATTACGCTCCAAATACCAATACATCCCATATATAAAAAACATTCACCAAAAAAATAAAAATCGAAAAATGGTGTTGAGAAGCGCAGGTCAGGTGTCACAGTCTTTTAGGGGTACAAATATTACTTAAGTCTCTGAAATCACGTGGCAACTTACACAGTATTATTTCATTTTAAAAGGCAAAAACTATAAAATGTCTGTATTCCTAAAGGAAGTGAAAAAGTACAATAGGGATAAAAAGTTAATACTTTCTACACAAAAACTCCTCGATAATTTTTAACAAGCCCACACTGAAAATAATTTGCCACCATAAAAGAAAAAAGAAAGAAAACCCCGATCAAGTTGGATTACCTAATATAAAAGTAAGTTCGGAGGATAACAACCTAACAAAACAATAAAACTTTACAGGCTTTTTCTCCGGTGTTTGTACTTTTTTCCACTTTTCACACTTCTGCCTCTACAGCATTTCATTGATTTATATAAAACTAAATCGATTGATTTTAAATAAAATTTAGTACATATAAGATTAATAGATTTTCTTTATTTACATGATGGAAATTTGTTGAAATTTCATAAATGATAAATCGTCACACATTATTTAAAATGCATAACGTATAGAGATTTTTTGTACGGACACCAACTTCCCAAAAAATGGCAAAAAGGAGGGAAAATTCAAAAGGTGGGGTTGAGATGGGAAGTTGGTGCCCAAGTGAATCGAGGTCACGATAGCTTAAGTGGTAGAGCAGCGGCGTATCTAGCCGAAGATCGTGGGTTCGAATCCCACTCATGCCATTGACTTTTTTATCTCAGCCAAAAAGCCTTAATTAATTGTAATTTATAAAATATGTTGAAACTTCATTTGTTATCCCAACTTGGACTTTAAAGTGTAATAAGATTTAAGCTCAAAATTAAAGCCAAATCAGATTTTTTTTTTTTTTCAAAGGATAATTAATACATTACCATGTTATGAATTGTTGCGAAATATTGAAAAAATGTAATATCATATATATTATTATTTAGGTAAACTCAACTTTTAGCTATAGCAGTAAATCTGCTGAAACTAAAAACTTTTTGAATTTACATCAACAATAATATACAATGAGGTACAAGCGCAAAGAAGTGCAATCTTTAAAAGAAATATGGAATAGTATATCTTTGACGGTAATGTAACAAGCGATTTCTAAACAGACTTTCTCCGAGGTTTATTATAAGTCTGACTTAATTTGAGAAGAATGCGGTTCCGACATCACGGCCACCCTCCTCATTTCCTCATTTTGTCTCGTCGTCGAGAAATGTAGACGTTTTTTAACTAACTGGGTCTGGTGAGCAGCCACCGCACCGCGACCTACGACCTTTCGTTCTGTGAGAATTGGGCGATCACTGGAAAACTACAACTGACACCTTGCTATCCCACCCAGCTTTCCAGACGTCAAGCCTTTTGAGTACATGTGGTTTGAAGGCTTTCAGAGAACCACAGCACTTTAAATACGCCATTGTCAATTACTGCTTTCATTATCAAAATAACCATTGATGGAAAAAGAGACAATATTTTCAAATTATTAGCAAGTACATGCAGGATGTGTCGAGTAATCAGACGTGCACACTTCATGAGGTTACCCTACATGTCCAATTGGACTAAAAAGTCCCTATTGTCCGCCGTCTCTCATAAAATCCTACTGGAAATCTGATTACACCAATGGATTGAGTATTTCAAACTTTATGGGATTCCTTTCATTTATTTTTGTTTACTGTAACCTTAAGCAAATAAAACACAACTCTTAGAAGATAAACTTTTACGTGTTTCCTAAGTTCTTGCCTAAAGTTTAGGAAAGAAAATCTTTTTCTTGGTTCTGGAAATACTGACAGATATTATTTGGAGATCGTGAGATGCGGCTCTGTGACGTAAGTTTTAGAAAAACATTTTCTTTATCGTGCCAACGTTTCGATCTTTATTTGTGATCATCTTCAGGGCCTTGTGTTGTCTGCATTTGTACATTGACCTTTGAGAAATGAAGGAAATGTTTATAGTTCATTACTAAGGGCAATTTTTGTTTAAGCCCCACATCTGTCAGGGTATGTACAGAACCAAGAAAATCTTACTTAAACTTCTACTTAACTTTGGAAACTCGTAAAAGTTTATCTTCTAAGTGGTTTTGTATTTTATTTGCTTGACGTTACACTAAAATAAAATAAACATAAATCGGAATAATTGCAATGCTTTTTACATTGGTGTAATCAAATTTATAGGAGAATAGCCATTTTATCCTTAGGGACTTCAAGGAATAAAGTGTGAAAGGTTGAAGTAACCTGAAAAGGAAATATCTCGGATACAATTGACATCCAGTCTTTGAATAATACGTAGCTTTTTAGTCCAATTTGACATGTAAAGGTCGATTCACACATACCAGTAACGCCTCAGTGCCATGACCGCCGGTTTGAAAATATTTTTCTTGGAAACTGAATGGTTTTGTTCACACTCATCTGACGCGCGCGACCGTGGCCGTGCCAACAGTGCTGCTGTTGTCACCGGATAGTGTTTGTCCCATTTCTTGTCGATGATATTTTACAGTTTTCACAGCCGTACAACACGAATGACGATAAACTCGTTGAGTTTAACCACGGGAGAGATCCAGCATCAGAAATGAAATAATCAGTGAATTGCACGAAATGCATCTGTCGTTTCCTCCCTGTAAATGTAAATTTTGTAGTGTTCGACTTTCACTCCTCGAATCCACATGGGAAATAACGTAATTAATTATCCGTGTATATATCGTATTCCTTATTTAATCCATATTTGCTTAGTGGTCAAAATGGACCGTATTAATTAATCCAATTAATTGTACTTTTTATCAAAGGTTTTTGGTTGAGATGAAAAATTAATGTCACGAGCGGGATTCGAACACACGACCTTCGGATCAATACGCCGCTGCTCAAACCACTTGAGCTCTCGATCCCCTCGGACACCAACTCCTCATCTCAACCTATATTCCTTAATAAATTAAGAAGTTTAAGTCCAAACTATGCAGCAAGCAAAATTTTGCTTTATCGTCTACTAATTCTTTGTCCCTCATTTATTCCATGCCTGATGAACCCACTTCCGTTTTCTCTCTTGTGTTCTTCACAATAATCATAATCAAACGTTCACCATCTGAAACTGCCATTTTGGCCACTTTAGTACACTGCAAGAAACATAAAAAACACTTAAAACATTGTGAATACCGAGCCCTGTACGATCACGGTTGCCGGGAATATGGGCCGTCATGACACTGTCACGTATGATTGTGTGAATGGACCTCCTTAAGTGTTAACGTCTTTTCACTGGACACTCTGAATATAGATTGTAGTTATGCCCAAAAATTTGTTCTGTATTTATATTTGTACCTATTTCTTTATATATTGTACCCCCTACAAAAGCCCACTTATTAAAGGTCCACATGCAGTATCTATAACGCCCGTAGTTTAACGTAGTTAACTGATACATCCAAGCGGGTGGGCGTCCGTGCTGTGTTTAAATCATACATGTGATTTTAAAGGTGGCCACATCACGTTTCATATTCGGTTTAAAAATTACAACAAAAACAATTAAAACTCTAAATAACAACCAATAAGAACTGAAAGCGCCACCATTGGCCACAAGTAGACGTCGAACTTCATCCTCCCTACAGTACAAATAAGATATTATGACAATAAAACTAAACGATTGTGCCGTTTCCGGAGAAT
Organism: Cimex lectularius; assembly: GCF_000648675.2. Classification (NCBI taxonomy): domain Eukaryota; kingdom Metazoa; phylum Arthropoda; class Insecta; order Hemiptera; family Cimicidae; genus Cimex; species Cimex lectularius. Next base: position 202,704 of record NW_019392915.1, on the reverse strand, counting down.
CGGTCTTATTAGGGTCCATTTTATGTTTTAGCAGGAAATTGAAAGAAGGCCGTATCGGGTTTAAAGGGAGGCCCCGTCAGTTCGATTTACATTCATGCCCCGAAGTCTTAAAAAGGAGGGGGCTTAGTATTGAATTTATTTTCTAATCACTTACTCCTTTATAAATAGAAGCGACCGGATCGAATGCTTTAGCGACTTATAACCTCATTCATTGCGCGGGACTTTGAGAAAAACCTAAACATTTCATTATTTGTCTTTCTTCGAATGCTTTCAACATTTCCTTTTTCACTCTGTCTGAATAAAAATTGAAAGATAGGTTTATGCTCTAACAAGGATCGGAGCGATATTTATCACAAGTCGTCCATACCAAGATATTCCGGAAAATTCTATCATTGGTTAAAAGAAAATAATTTATTAAACTATTTCACACTTCAATCAGAGAAAAAAAAGTATTTGATTGGCTATAAGTCTTAGAATGGGTGTTCATTTGATTTTTAAAAAAATTAACTACTAATTTTTATACCTATTTTCCTCTTATAGCGTTATTAAGAGCAAAGCCAGGTAATAAATTGTTAATTTATTTAGTATTAATAATAATTTTAGTAAAATCACGAGTTTTAGTAAAAAATATTTAATTTTTGTGGAAAGGAAATTCACCAAAACACAGGAAAATCTTTGGTAATAGAATAAATGTAACTGTATTAATTACCTGGTTTTGCTCATAATTAAATACTAAGAGCAAAACTTTGTGAACAACATTGTTAGTTACATTTTAATCTATTTATTTAGAAATCGTGAGATGCGGTCTGGTGTGATGTAGGTTTCACAAAAACATTTTCTCTATCGTCCAACGTTTCGATCTTTATTGAGATCATCTTCAGGGCCTGGGATTTACAAACATTGTTTACATATAACAATTACATTTTGGATGTGAAAAAGTGAATTTATACAATGCAAAATATATTTTTTATATATTCAATCAAAGTATTTCTACTCACTCAAAGTGTTTGTCTTCTGTGTAATTGTGCCATTCTTGCGTGACGTGTCGAGAGTGCCAGTGAGATTTTGCTATTTTGTGTTTATATACGTTGGATTGTGAAGGGGTGTGGAAGCATATCGGTATAGAAAAGACATTTTTGTATAAGGGTTGGCTTCTTTGAGGTGAAAAGGGGGGGGGATGAAAACGAAGGGAAAAATGTGTTGGTAATGGTTCGGCCAGATTATCCTTTCAGGATTATATAGAAAGAGATAAATAGGAAAAGGAAAGGTCAGTTGTTGGGAAATTAGACTATGTGAAAAATATTTGATGTGTGGAATGTAATGTGATGATATAGGTATGTTATCTGTATTGAATTTGATTAATATTGGCGTAGCTGCGACTAAGTTTACATGTATCTGTTCTGTAATTGATGCTGTGTTTATCTCTGTTGATATAAACCATTTCTAAGAAATTACGTTTAGGTTTGTTTTGTTCTGTAATTAATGCTGTGTTTATCTCTGTTGATATAAACCATTTCTAAGAAATTACGTTTATGTTTGTTCTGTTCTGTGTGTAATACTTTTGGATTGTTGAAGTCGAAATTTTGTTGGTGTTCAAAATGGTGGGTAGCGAGTACTGTAGGATTTTGCTTGGGTTTTTTGCAATCAGATATGTTGCTTTACTCTCTTGTCCAGATATTGGGATGTAAGACCGATGTAAGTTGCCGGACAGTTGATTTTGTAGAATACGTCAGATTTATTTGTTATTGGTGTGGGATCTTTAATTTTGTAAAAAAGTGTTTGTATTGTTTTATAATTTTTGAAAGCTATTTTGAAGTTATCAACGGTCACTAATCACCACACATTTTAATCTATCTTTAACAATCTATTACTAAATAATTTCCCGGTGTTTTGAAGAATTTTCTTTTAGGCCATCATAATTAAATAATTTTATTAAAACTCGTGAATTTCTGATCTCGTTTAATCTAGATTGCATTAAAATAAGTATGTTGTAAAAACGATAAAAAAATTAATATAGTTTAAAATAAACAACAAAATACGAGTGCCCGGTTTACTTTTACTTTGGGTGTATTTTTTATCTTAAATTTTTATACCAAACAAAAAAATTGACAGTTCTGGGCTTGATGAGCCGGGAATAAGTTTCTTTTTATCGCCCGGTATTCCAACGATGATGATTGCAACCGTTGGAAAGCATAATGTCTGCTCTTTCATCCTTAGTCAATAGTCTCGGTCACACGTCAAAATTGTATTTGGCGATAGCCTTCGTATCGTAGATAATTAAATACATGATTTGTGACCGAGCGACGTAGTAAATTAGGTATGAATATTGTTTTATTAAGAGAAAAGTCAAACCCCCTCCCCCAAAAAAACATCAATACAATTTTTTGGGAATATTAAGAAATTTTTTTCTGTCAAATTTGTCGTGTTCCTATGATATTTTGGAAAATTACCAAAATGGTGATAACTAAAACGACTCCACCCATCCACAGTAAACATGACAGAGAACCTAAGAAACTACACGTAAATGCACAAACATCGCCTCCGTGAAACGAACTGTACAAAAATATAAATAAAAAATAAAACTTTCGGGGAGTTTTTGTCTGTTTTTTCCTTATTGTTCGCCTTCCTTATTCCTTATTTAAATTAAAGACGAAACGTCGCTGATAAGCAGAAAGAAAAGAGAATATGCATTTCAACGGTTGAACTACCGTTGAATTTGGATAAAATCCAAAAGAAATATTAATTTTTAAGTGGAACACTGGACGTCATAGGGAAGAAAAGCGACGCAAGTCCAGAAGAATGACTATTTTTGTTTGCTATAAAAAATCATGTTTAAAGGGTTTAAAGAGATCTTTAAACAAATCCGATTTGGTTTTGTGAAAAGAAAATAAATAAATAATCGAAACTACTTTTCAGGAATGCTCGTCTACTCGTTTTTGCTATTTTTTATAAATCTAATGTCATTTATGTTATTTTATTATTCTTACCCGAGACAAAAATCGACTGATTAATACCGATAAAATGTATACAAAGAAAATCATATTTTAAAATATAATGAGACTTACTTAAAAATCTTTTCCCCCGGTTTCTAGGGCACATTGGGAAAAACACTCGTACACGTGTCTAATATTTTTCGACCTAGTATCGCCAGAAAAGTTCTACTGAAATCTATTATCCCTCGTCCAAAGTTTCCTCCTGTTTTCTACAGAGCTTGCATGTTCAACTGAAGATACATCATAGCGGAATAATATAATCTGGTGATATTTTTTGTGCTAGGCAATTTTGTTGGTTTCGTCCTCTTCCCTAATACTGGTTCACCTGTAGATACCCAGTATGTGAATATGTTTCATTGCAGGTATATCGTCAGAAAAGTAGTATAAAAATATTTGTACAAAGTGAAAGTAGAGAGTTATAAGAAGATTTTGACCTTTGATCGTTTGATTTTAGCATGTTTGGTCTATATGGTCGGAGCTCATCTGTGTCTATTTGTCTGACCCTGCTTGATAAAATTTGTTTAACAGTTGATTTGTGACGCCTCTTACTTTCTCTGCTTGTAAATCCCGTAGACGTACCTTTCTCCCAAGTTAATAACCAACTTTAATAAATATTTGATATTTAATGTAACATTTTACTATTTGTTATTTATATTTAATTTTTATTGATATTTATATAATTAAAAACTCCATATTCTGCCATCGGCCTAATGGCTAATAAATCACACACTCGCAAATAATTTAAACTTGTTTACAAATTTATTACAAATAAATCATATATATCACATAATATGTATAAAATATATAAATTATTCACAAATAAATACACCCTCACATAAAACACATATAAATATACACAAACACACAGTATACACTACTACTATATACACTCGACTCGCCCGCCTGAGTACCATCTATATTAGGTCAGGGCTCATGACTACTTGCTCACTGTAAAGGGCCAAAGCATGGCACTTTTCTATCAGATGTAGAAATACACTGAGGAACCTCTCTCTACAAACGAGTCAGCTGCACGGGTTTTGACCCAAAATCACGTGTCCGTATGTTAGACGGGTATGGCCGATCCTCAATCGGGTAAACACCATCCTTTCCTTTCGCTTCATACACTCAGTTGACCATCGTTTTCAGTCGTGTTAATAACCCGCAGGAGCTTCACGGACGACCCTGCTGACGCTGCCAAGGCATTGAAACATCATTCTTAACTGCTCGTACAGCGTCACAAACCGGATCGAGGCGGATCGGTCTGGAGGGCGGAGACGTCCCACTTTCGCCGCCTGATCTGCCAGACGTGTCGAAATACCACTACCACCGTTTTTCCAGGCGCTCCAGCTCTGCATACCTCTCTAAAAAGAGCACGACAAGAGGGTTCATAGAGAATCTGTCCTGGATTGCCAATACTGCCCTCAGGAGTCGGTACAGTCGAGGAAAGCAGAGCCTTCATAATCTCGAATCGCCCCGAGCGCCCCCGTTATACGCGTCGCACGCACACCTTCGCTGTCTTAGGCCCATCTATGAAGATGAGGAGAAAACCGGCCAATTCCGGTCTTCGTTCTAGAAGCACAGATCAGTAAAAGTGCGGCGGTCTGCAGGACTAGGCACTGTTTCATTTGTTGTTTGTTGGTCTCTGGACATCCTGATCTGTCTTTATTGTTTATTTGTCTTGCCTAAATTTTATTTCTAATTGTAATTAGTCTAGAATAAAGAATAGTCAACGTGGTTGAAGAAAAGAATAAAAGGTTGTAAAATAAGAAAAACGATTTAACTTTCTCATACTAGTGAAAAGGTGGAGAAAATTGTACTGAATTTTACCAAATGTTTTTCAGAGGATGTATTATTTTGGTATTTTAGCTCCTAAAAGCAGAAAACCCTTGGAAAAAGTAATAAATAATACTAAATTGGTCAAACGGACCACGAAACTAGTGAATTTAATAAATATTATGTTTAATGGACATGGAAATTAATTCTAATTAATTTTACTTGGAAATTCTTGAACTTTATCATTCTTAAGATTTGGGCCTCAGGTGCATATAATATAAGTCTGCGACCATTGTAGAGGGCCTCTATTGTTTATTTGACTCTCTAGCTATTGTTTTTATTCATAATTAGAGTATTAAAATCTAGGAAATAGTGCAGGTGGTTAAGACTAGATTTTCTTTGCATATTATTGACCTTGTGACCACACCAATTTGACTTCCGTAATTACCACTCTACGATCCATCAAGTTGTATTGTAGACATCATATCAACGTTCCTAGGTAGAGCAAACGATGTTTTGGATCTCATAGTACAAAAGTAATAGTAATGACAAGTTCGTCAAGCAAAGTTCTTTCATAAGAAAGTTCATGCGGATGACACGGGATTTCGGTTGTTGAAGACCCAATGCTTACACCTCTTCCTCTTTGTTTGTTTTTTACATGCAAGCAATAATAGCGTAATTCAAAAGGTCCTCATCCATTTAATCAGTACTAGCAGGAAACTGTGGTTGGTTCTATTCGGGATGATCACGAATGGACAGCTTAACAGATTGATTGAAAATGTTTTTCGTACCATCCAGCCTATGCTCGGGAAAGTTCTTGAGTATAGTAGTAAGCTCCTAATCCTATCCACAACTAATTTTACTCCTGACCATCAATTCGGCTAGCAATCTACTAAGTGGTGTTATATACATCTCTTTTAGGCGTCTGCTAGGCGCTAGATCGCCTCCTCTGCTAAACAAAAATCATTCCTTTCTAGAGAATAGAATCTCACCCTAAAAGCCTATCTATCTGATCGATTTTTCCTTGTTACCTAGATTCAATTCTCTGTAGTGTCCCTCAAGACTGATAATAGGATTTCCTTGTATGTGAGAAATAATACAACTCAATAAGATTTTAATATCACCTCAGAACACTTGCAACCGGAAAAATTTATTAAAGCGACAGCACTGGAGGCTCAATCCAGAGATAATAGTAAAAGTGTAGTTTAACGTTTTGTTCCTTTATAATTGTTTCAGCATTTTTGTATTTATTTTTGGCAGTTTTAAATTACCAAGGGGCAATGGTTATTAACAAACAAAATTGTATCATGGCGATTGAAAAGGTTTTAGACAAGGTTGTTGCAAAAATGCCTCAATTAAAAGCGAAATTAGCAATATGATTTCTGTGTATATTTCCCGGCCGTTTTCTTCGAAGTTAAATCTTGAATTGAAAACCAGCATAAATTAGTTTTCCGATTCTGCCGTGGCACGAGACGTAGGTCAGAAAAATGATTTTGTGCCACTTTAACCACCGAGCCAATTCCACGCGTCGAATGAATTAATTAACGTCATTAACCCGAAAACGATTAGGGCCGGTGATAGAGATGCCGCGCGCAATAATTACCAGGAAACAAACGGGAGGAACAGAAAGATAATAAACGTGGGCCGGAGAGATGAGGCGTAGGATTTCGATGGGAAGGATCGAGGCGAACGACCTCCACTTGTTCTGCCACGGAAAACTTTTCCACCGGGACCTGACGGCTCTCAATCACATTTACCCTAAAGCAATTTCCTTCCCTCCTTCCATGCCGCCTAAAGGGAGTTTCTATTTATTTGTCCACCTATCTGTTCGAAATCCCCCATCACTTTGAGCGCCTTCCTAATTCTTGACGGTGTGCTGGAAAAACAAGTTTTCAGCGTGGTGTGATACTCACTCACTCACTCACTAACTCTCTCCCTCCTCGCACACACTCTCTCTCTCTTTTTCTTTCTATCTTAGTATGTTAACACTGCGAAATAGTATTTTGAAACAGTAAAGAACGCAATATATACATACACCTCAAACTAACCGAGACAGACTGTATAAAAAATCAAACCAACCAAATCACACCACCGAAACGGAGAAACAAGTCAAAAGGTGGCCATTCACGGTCGCTCCAGAAAGAACTGCGCCGAGCCGTGTAGTTCCATTTGGAGGGCCTGAAATTTGAGGGGCGTTCACGACTGCTCCACAGCCACTCGTTCGAATCTAGTGAATTACTTCCTCAAAATGGATGACCCTCTTGTGCTAAGCTGCTGTTTGTTTATATATAAAAAGCAAAGCCGAAAAGGAAATGGTGCAAGAAGCGGCTCCTGAACAAAAGCCGTAATACCCACATCAATTTGATGAAAGATCTTTCCCCTGAACCCGCTGATTGAAGGAACTATTTAAGGGTGGATGAAACGTCTTATTTATGTTTACTCCCGCTTGTAGTAGAAGGTAGTAGAGACTGTAGCTTGATTAGAAAACAAAAGGCAATCATGAGAGAAATTATCACTCCACATGAAAAGTTGGCAGCCACATTACGATTGGATGAACTACGAAGAACTGAAGTGTTCTCTACTACGACGTCTGCTTAGCGCTTAGGGGTTATCAATACCGCATCTCTCGTTGCATTTGTATCCTTTGTTTCCAAAAGGTCGACCGACAGATCAAAGGCCGAATTTCTTTTATTTCTATTGTGGGAATCATTGTCCGCCACTTTCCATAAACATGGTAATCTTTTATATATAATTCAATCGCCTCAACAATAAAACTCGATTGGATGTCATTGCCAATAAAGAATAAACGTTTTTGACTTTTTGAGAATGTACGACTATATCTGCTCAGTGAAAGAAAGACGGAAACTGCACCAGAAAAAACGCGTGTTTTCCCATTCACGAACGCGCCATGCCGTCGTCACGCCGTGGATGTTTGGGGTGGCGCGATGGAGTTTGGACAGGTCGAATATTCGGCACAACCGGGCACTTCAGTTCAGTTTTGCCATTGACGTGGTTTTTGGAACGGCGTCGCTCCGTTTGGACTGCTAAGAGCGATCGTGAATGGCCACCTTAACAAACAATACAAACTGACCTGGATGATAGGAATAAAAGAAACCATGGTTTGAGAAATAAAAACCAACAATATTGTAGGTTTTTATTTCTCAAACTCAGATACTGTCATATCTTTACGTTTCTAGTAATTTTATTGAAGCATCGGTAAAAAATAATCGTATAATGAGATCAAATCGACCCTCGAATGAAATAGGAGTAAGCAAGTAAGCAATCCTCGTCTAGATCTTTTTCTACTCCTATCAAAACAATTTTTATTCTTAAAGCAACAAATGAAAAAACAAGGATATCTGAGCATTTCCAGTTATAAAATGAGAGTTATCGAAGCGAAGTCCAAAGATAAACGGACTACAGATATTCGCGTTCTCCCAAAATACAGGTGCATCAATCCGTAGACCACAACCAAATATCACAGTGATTTAAATCCCATTCAGGAGTTTATATGTGAAATCTCAAAGTGCGACATCCTATAAAAAAATTAAATAACTAAAAATCATCATGGAATAATAAAAAATATTATAAACTATTTATAATTAATAACTTACAATTAATTAAGGCTTTCAGTTGAGATGAAAAAAAGTTAATGGCACGAGCGGGATTCGAACCCACGATCTTCGGCTAGATACGCCGCTGCTCTACCACTTGAGCTATGTTGACTTCGATCCACTCGGACAACAACTTCCCATCTCATCCCCACCAATTTTCCTGGCAAAAAGGAGGGAAAACTCATAAGGTGGGGTTGAGAGGGAAGTTGTCCGAGTGGATCGAAGTCAAGATAGCTCAAGTGGTAGAGCAGCGGCGTATCTAGCCGAAGATCGTGGGTTCGAATCCCGCTCGTCCCATTAACTTTTTTTCATCTCAACTAAAAGCCTTAATTAATTGTAATGTATTAATTGGTCAAGCGGACCACGAAATTAATGAATATAATTAATAACAAATATTTTCAATAAAGTCAAATATTGATTCCAACGTCAAGTTAGGTACACGTTGTGTCCTTATAGTTTACCGATTTTTTGCTTTGATTTACCTACAAGCTGACCCAGTATGCATAAATAAAAACAATGTAAATAGAATTGACGACAAACAAAGATGGACGGGGAAAAGATTATTTAGATCAAATCATATACTGCTGTACTATTTCAGTAGGGTTTTCTTGAAGAACTTTACCCCTTTCTTTTTGAAGAAAACCAAGTTTAAGTGATCCATCGCGTAAAAGAAAAATCAACGAAATATGAAATAATATTGTGTACTTATAATTTTAGGTTATCTTTTCTTTTTAAAGTGTTACTTTTAAATGAAATAAACTGGTTGTTTGTAAACGCGGTTGATGTTTGACCAAAAGGAAACATGTACTTAGCAGTTTTACCAGGTTCATTTTAAGAAAAAACATTACATAAACTATACCAAATAAAAAAATTATGTTGCATACAAAATATGTAGGAAATTTAGAATTCTGGACGTAAGGTTTATTTTTTATTTTCTGTTTTGTCGCCAAACTCGTTTAAAATAAAAGCTAAAGGCCGTAACGTTCCTGTGGCCAAAGTTTGGCGAGTTGGGCCTTCAAAAAATCCCATAAAACCCCTTCCGGCTTTCAGGGGCTTGTTGCGTGACTGCCGTTTCAATAAGGGCCGAAAGGGCTCGCCCTTCCTCGCTTCCATCCGTTAGATAGCAGTTTGTATTTGCCGTTTCAAAAGGATTTAAACCGAATCGGGCTCGACTGCCTTTGTCCAGGGGGGTTTCACGACTTATCTGTACACCCTCAGGTGAAAAGTTGAACAGAGAATTTTTTGTATCTTGCATGTATGAAAATACATATTACAAATCGGTATGTATATTTTTTTAACGAGCAAATCATTGACGCTAGTACTGGAGGAGACAGGTTAAGAGACCCAGCCAACATTGGCCCTCAATATGAAGGAGGCCCTCAAAGGGGCAAGGAAGTCTTCAGACCTTCGTCGTTTAAGGATGGCAAAGTGTAGATGAAAGAGTGGTGTTAGAATGGAACGAAAGCTTAGTGAAGAACTTTTGGAAGCGGGGTCGGATCAGTTGACAGACATATTGAAGTGGTTGTGGTGTCCAGGCAAGTCGCAATAATTCCTTGGGTAAATTTAGCTGAGTTTTGCCGGACTAAACAGAGTGCTCCTAACAGTTTTCATAGTTTCTAAATCATCTGTTAAGTTGTTTTTGTTTTACGTTTTCAGTGGGGATGGCCAGCCTGTTTTCTAGGTACCATTCTAAGGACCTGATTTGAGTGTAAGTCGCATTCTATCTACTTTGTATTGATGTACAGAGGAGAGCAAGGTTGTTATCAATGTAAATGTACACTGAGTACGTTTTTCCTCATCCTGTCTTGTCCAGTCTTTGATAAATTCAAGGTATTCATGGATGTCGGAGGTTGCTTGGATAAGATTCAGACCAGAACGTGCCATCCGCATAGGTGGTGATAGTGATGTTGGGATGTGTAGGGAACTCAACAGAATAAATGGTATACAGAAGAATGCGACCAAGAATGCTCCTTTATAAAAGTTTGCTTATATTGATCTGATATCTGATTATTCGTTTCCGCACCCCACTATGAAGGATGCTGTCAGTAAACAAGGTAAGGGTAATATGTGTAGAAATACGGTAATAAGGGGTGAGTAGCAGTATTAAACTGTACGATAAGTTCTCCTGAGGTTCACGCACCTAAGGGCATAGGTACTTGATGGCAACTTAAATCCTGAGGATTATACGTCTGCTGTCTATGTATAGGTTCTAAATATCTGACTTGAGAGGAAGTCTTATAGCACCTTGTTGTTGATATGCTGGGTGATTTTGCCCTCCAATTTTTACACCAGTCTTCCAAACTAGAAAAATTGTCTATTTTGCGTAAGTTTCGATAGAACTAAATTTTTATAAAATCATCTTGTACTATAAAAGACAAACAGCAAGATTGGAGAGGCGCTAAAAAACAGAGAACTTTGGTGAGGAATGGTGCAGCAGGACAGGGGGAGTTAGAAAGATTGCACTTAGAGCCTCCTTACTATTTTGGCGTGCTAGAGGTACTATTTGAAAGATAGTAAAAGAAAAGAAGACTATTCTCTTTCAAAAAATGCATTCAGATTTAAAAGAGTAGAAATGAAGAAGCTGAGGAAAAAAAGAGAGACGCGGCAAAAGTAACAAAATTACTAACAAATTTTATTTTGTATCGAAATCGTAAATCATTTTCAGAAGGATGAACTGGCATTTATGATCTCACTGCCCCCTTGTTTCGAGGAGAAGATAAAATTTGAAATACCGTGGAATGTCGAGCCAGTTGTAAACGGAAAGGCCACGGCGATCACTGGTCGTAGAACCTATTGGCTCGTTGACAGGCTTTCACAGCTGAAGAGAAAACGGTGATTCATGTAGTGGAAACCCTTTGAAAAGGTCCTTCCACGGGGTCCAGGAATCGGCACCGTTACGTCTAGCCGCTTCTAACACTTCAGGATTCATTTATCACCCGACGATTTGGACTGACTGTTTATGTGACCCGATTCGCAGGAAACAACGTGGACAAAACTGACCCGTTTCGGTTATTAATGACCAGGGTCGGCGTCCTCGTTTCTTACTGGGTGGAGGACCGATGATAAAACCCCCAGATGTTAACATAAGCCCGCATTGTATTAAATTAATAAACCTAATTCGCAGTGAAATAATTTAAACTAAATGAAACAAATCTTTGTTAGAAACAGAAATTTTGCACTCCCCCCACCTATATAATGAATGTGCTTATTAATGCAAAACGAAAGTAACGTTATTTATATGATTCTGATCATCTTATTCAACCTCTTTGTTAAAAATTAAATTCTAATAATCAGTGTACGTACTACCAATAAATCTTAATGTTTTAGTACATTTTATAGCCATTGCTTGATCTGGAAATATTCAAACATCATCCTCATCCAAAAACCAAGAAAACCAGTGAAAAATGCTTTTCTTAAATCTTCTTGAAACGACTTAAATTCAACTCCTCTAACCATCTCCCAGATATCAGTTGGCTTTCGCTCACACCAATTCCAATGTCTATCAAGTGAATCGCGTTATGACCCTCTCGATAGAGCGCAAATAATGTTATATGGCAGAGGTTCTTGGTGTGGCACATGCGTTCTATGGCGTCTGGAACAAGGGTCTCCAGTACCACGGGGCAGTGTGCTTGGACCAATTCTCTTTGATCTTTAAACCACAGATGACCACCTACAACTTTACTTGATACTTTTGACGATTACACAGCAGAACTATCCTCTACAGTTACTTCTTTGGATATGCACAAAGATATCTCATATAACAGATTGGTGTAGACAATGGAAAATGAAGGTATATGAAAGTAAATGCAACGTACTACAATAATGTTCTTATCCTCAACTATGACTGCGTTCGTTCTTTGGATGCTATCCATACTCAAAATTAAGATGAAATCAACATCAACATACTGTATCGATTATACCTAAACAGACGGTCTAAACAAATACAAACTATCGATGAAACTGAAACTTGCAATCAATACGTCTACAAATTATTTGGCAGTGAGGTGTAGAACTGAGATATAATGCAACGTTTCCAATCCATTTCATCTAAAGTCATTGGGTCAATTATAATACTTAAAATCCCGTGTATCCAACAATTTACCAAGTAATAACCTCTCCCATCACCCCAACAATCTTGTCCAATCTTGTCCAACCAGATCCCAACACTAAAATCTCAGCGTCACAAACGGAAATGGCCTCCCGACCTCCTTTCTTAGTAGCCATTATAAAATAAGAATTGAAATGAAATAGGAGAATAACGTTGATTACTTGCTCCCCCTGAATGCACCCACTAGGCAAGAGGAAATCTCACAAAAATCTTTACTTAAAAAAAATGACTACATTGTTCTTTTGATCCTGTCTTGTGAAACACCGCATGATATAATCAGCTGAGGAGTATGTATATTAGTTTCTCAATAGAAGAAAATATCCTCGTTTTTATCCTTTGGCTGAGATTCAATAAAGTGAAAATGATCTGATCCGAGGGAACTGATTGGGATGAAACATGAAAAAAAAACACCGAAAGGGTAAATAGTGCAAGAAAGCATAGAGTTTCATTCTTTTATCGTCGGCCTAAATCTACACCTGGCTACCCTTGGCAGTAAATAATACGAACCGAACAGGACGGTGAGTTACTGAAGGGGATGGGAAAGTGTAATACACCCGTTGGCGATGAAGGACTGGGGTCTTTCCGCATTTTGAAAATGCCAGGGTCACCCCTGCTTTGAACGTTTTCCTCTCAGTACAATCTTGTACAAAATAGATTCTATTCATTACACAAGCCAACATTAATATCATAAATTGCTGCAATATAAAAGTACTTAAACATATAAACGAAAAGGATTGCAATATCGTTATCTATACGGCTTTAATTAATAAACATGGTATCTTAATCGTTATCTTTATCGACGAATTCCGATATTGCCAAAGTAGACATCCTTGTTCAAACAACATAAAAAAATATGGATATCGAGTTTACCAAAATAAATGGCAATGTTCAATTGATAATAGTAAAAAGAATCAAAACATTAAAATCAATATTATTACGACTAATCTGCGAAATTTGAGACGGTTTTTTTAGAACTTGTCAAAATAAAAACCGTATACAATTTTTCATCGAAATTGATCATCGTGGGACGGTTTATTTCTGACATATAATGAAATTCGGAGAGAAAGGATGAGAAGGGTTATCAGCCTCTTATTCCACCTTTCAGAGTAACATGGTTATTATGCCCAAGCTATATATATATTGAGCAGTTAAGAAAATTATACCGTTAATAATTTACATCAATTAATGTTAATTTCATATTAACTCTATACTACTTTACTTCGGGCGTCGGGTTGGGGTTTGGCAACGGTGGCACGGAGCACATCACTGTGAGGTAAAGGTCCGTCCAGGATTCGAATCCAACACTCGAACCCGACATACTTACAAATATGTGTGTGTGTGTGTGTGTGTGTGTGTGTGTGTGTGTGTGTGTACATGTGTGTGTGTGTGTGTGTGTGTGTGTGTGTGTGTGTTTTTCCCCACGAAAACACCGCAACCCGTGCTTTGATATGACCTCTGCGGTTGCGATGCGAACTCTCGCTAAAAAAAGAAACAAAAAAAGAGAGAGAGAGAAAGAGAGAAAGAGAGAGAGAGAGAGAGAGAGAGAGAGAGAGAGAGAAGAGAAGAGAAGAGAGAGAGGAAGAGAGAGAGAAAGAGAGAAAGAGAGAGAGAGAGAGACAGACAGACAGACACGCATGCACAAAAAATAAAAATTTTCTGTGTTTGCAAAATTTGAAGATGAAGATTAATAGGTATATTAATTTTCGTGGTCCGCTTGACGAATTAATATCTTTCAAATAATTAAGGTTTTTAGTTGAGATAAAAAAGTCAGTGTCACGAGCGGGATTCGAACCCACGACCGGCGTATCTAGCCGAAGGTTNTATATATATAGGTTTATTTCGGGGAAGTTTTGATAAATAATAAACTTATCAAAATCATACACTGAGCTTATTTTTCACTTTCTGGACAATACTGATGAACTATTATATATTTTGTGGAAATATATACATACCAACAAAAATGAGAATACGTAGTAATATATAGTCCATTGCAGCTTACCTGAAAGAAAAATAAGCACAAATTAAAATATCTCAGAAGGTACATATAGTCAGTCACAAAAGAAAAACAATAATATTTTGAATTAAATAAATCTAATATTAAACACATATTTAATTATTAAAACGATGTATTCGCGTTCAAACAATATATTTGATTGTCAAATGATTACGCGCAATTAATTGCAATATTTTGCTAGCTAAAGCCTTGCCGAAATAACGACAAAATGTTATTTTTTATTATCTGCTGATTTTCGATTAGTCATTCACAGATTCTAAATTGGACCGAAGAACTGATGTAAACAATAATTTCAAATATTTGTATCTCATATGCAATATGTTCTTATTTAGCAGCTCAATAATATTAAAAACTCCGTTTGTCATACCAGTGTATGGATACTTTTTAGGCATTCTAAAATTTTAATGTTTGTATTTTAATGTAACATGTTTTATGTAATTATTTTTTTAACAAATAATTACATGAAACGTATTATTAAATCGTCTAGTTTATGGTCCTAAGAAAATTTTAGCTAAAAAAACAAAATTAAAGGAATAATTACCAAAACCCAAGTGTACAACATATTGATTACATTGTGTTATTTAGAAGAAGCATAATGTTGAACATAAAAGAGCGATTCCAACGAAACATAATAACAAAATGGACTCTCATTGTCGATACTACTTCAACAAATAAATGGAAGTAGTAATTAATGAATTTGTAATTAATGAAATTTCTGTTTTGCAACCTTTTTTTGCTATTTAAGGTGTTTATTTTACTTTATTTTAAATAAAATCACGATTTTTTAAGTGTTCTTGAAAATAGCACAGAATTGTAATTGTAATTTTATTTCAAAACACCTTAAAAGAAGGCCTACAAAAAAGCAGTTTTAATCTATAAAACGCAAAAGAATGACAACAATACCGAAGAAAAGTAGTAATTAATTATTCTAATACTTGGCATTGGAGGCCCACCGAAATGGTCTCTTATTTAATAATTACCTATCTACAGAGTGTCCTTTGTTAGACGGGACACTCTGTATAATATGTTCTGTAGCGGACTGTAAAACCTTTGACCAAGAAAAAAAATTCATCAAACGAAGTGGTGCTGGCGGTTGTTCTTTGTTTTTCATCGACAGCGACAGTCAGTCAGAATTTCATCCTGGATTCGATCTAAGTACTTGTAATTCTCTTCAATCTTGTCCAATGGAGCAAAAAAAAGTGGCAATTTGTTAGGATTTAATTTCTTTTCGAAGTTATAACTGCGGCATTTAATTTTGCTAATGACATTTTCATTATCTATCAATGCGGTTTATACAACTTAAATTGTTAAGTCATTTGAAGGAATTTAATAAGTTGATCTTTTAAGTGTGAAAAGAAAACGAGAGATAAATGAAATTATGCTCACTTCGTTGGAAACTAATTACGCTAAATAAACAATGGCCTTTTCAGACGGGGCGGCTAGCTGATTCAACTAGTTGAACGGACTGGTGTCAAGGAGTTAAGTAACCAGGTAACAAAATGTTTGGGACTCGCCCCAACCCCTTCACACGCAGTCAACTCGTCCGCCCAGGAACGTGTACAATATATTCTGTAGCGGGGACATGACCAACAAAAAAAGGCAGCAGGCACAAATGTCATACGTTCCCCACTGGTTGACTTAACACAAAAGACACTGCTCGGTGTTTTTGCAAAAGTACAAGCACAAGAAGTGCTCCTGCTTCCTCGGGTTCTAACATCGTACTGACCACCCGTTGGGAAGAGAGGTTGATTCCACAAGTTGCCTGGTGTGAAACCAGGAAAGAAAGAGTCTTCACACGGTTGTAAACTAATTGAGAGTCAACCAGGCAACTTTACGCGAAAGAAGAACAAAATAAATCCAATTTACTTTGTTTATCGAATATTTAAATTAAGTTTATCTTATTAAATATCTGTAGGCGAGAGGTCGGGTGGACATGGGGAGTGCGGTAAGGTCTCACATCTTAAGTCCCTAAGTTTCGCAGGGTTGGCATTGCCACATATGCCTGGCGTTATCGTGAAGAATTGGCCCCTTATGGTTTACCAATGCTGGACAAAGACGTTGCAGTTTCCCGTGCATTTTGTTAATTTCTTGGCAATATTTCTCTGCTGTATTCGTTTTACCATAATTCAGGATGTTATAGTGAACAACCCAGCAGTACACCACCACACAGTTACCATGGCCATTTTTGGGTGTAGATTTGGTTTCGGGAAGTGTTTTGGCGCTCATCCTTGCCCAACCTGTGACCTGTATGCCTCCCGTCATCGTTCAGAATCCATTTCTCATCGCACGTTGGATGAGAATGGATCATTTCGGTCGTACAACAGAAGAGACGCGCAAATTTCAAAGCGTCGATTTCTTTTAACTGACCTCCTGTTATGGTACAGAATCCATTTCTCATCGCATGTGATGATTCGATCGAGAAATGTATCATTTTTAAGGCGCAACAGAAGAGACGTTCAAATTATACATTTATGTTCTTTTTTTACAACTGTATACAAAATGCAACAAGCAAAAATTATGGTATTTATAATTATATACATGCGCATATACAATATTGTATGCACATTTATATGTCTGGCGTAACTGATTTGAACGGCCACCATCCAGTGAAAGTGGCCGTAATTGCCCAATATGGCGTGAAGTCAACTGCAAACTATACTTAAGTTACAAATTCAGATGGTCGAGAAGACACCTGATTTTCAAGTCAAAGGAACGTCGATATCTTTGGGCTTCGGTTATTGCTATAAACCCACTTGTCGAGCTTCTTCACTTTATCAATTTGCTCCAGATGGCGAACAATTATTGACTGTTCAACACTACGTTCTTCCGCAATTTACCGTGTTGTCTTACGTGAATTCTTTCAATCAACGGAAGGCCATCCGTGACTTCCCCGCCTACGGGATCGAAATCTACAAGATGAAAACTCGCTACACCGCATTTGCTAATGCTTCCCTCCCCCAAACTATATCGATATTACTCGCGGTTTCGGCCGCACTACACCAAAGCCTAAATTCGTACAAATAAATTTGACGAAAATCTAGTTTAGTAGGTTCCTCACTCTTATAAAATTCAATATGAACTAAAAAGTTTTGTATAAAAGATAACAAACGGTTGAAAGTATTTATTATAATCCATAAATTATATTTGAGGATTTGACTTTGTTGACATGACAACCACATTGCGAAAATAAAACAAATTTTGAAAACCTGCATTAATTTTACACCAACCAACAACACAATTATTCTATAAAACCGCTTATTTTAATCGTATAAAATTCCAATGTGGATTATTAATTTATGAAAAAATTATGCTCATAAGAAAAAGAAAAATCCAAAGCATATAACATGAAAACAACAAGGCCACGAAGGTAAGTAGGACACCAAGCGAGCTCTACGTCAGCTGCGATGGTGGTGTAATGGTGAGCATAGTTGCCTTCCAAGCAGTTGATCCGGGTTCGATTCCCGGCCATCGCACTAAATTTTTTTTCGTCATTTCGGTCGAAATTAATTTATTTTATAATTGTTTTGAGTTTACGCAATTAACATATTGTCAAAAGTGTCAGAAAAACAAAATGAATAAAGCATATTTATTTCGAAGTTGAAAAACGTCCTTACTTATGCAAATAACTTCAGAAATCGTGAGATGCGGTCTGGTGTGATGTATGTTTCAGAAAAACATACATTGGCACGATAAAGAAATTTTTTTTTTTTGTGATGTAGGTTTCAGAAAAACATTTTCTTTATCGTGCCAATGTATGTTTTTCTGAAACCTACATCACACCAGACCGCATCTCACGATTTCTGAATAATCATCGACAAACAGTCACTAATCACCACACATTTATACAAATAACCTAATTGAAAGTAGATGAATACAGAATATTCCGCCATATATACGTACGTCCCTCTCACACTACACATTGACGCCATTAAATGCATTCACTCTCAATTAGGCACACAATACTATCATAACAATATACAATAAACGAAGGTAAGTTAATCGACCGTCTCGATATCACCAATTTGTTGAGGGTCAGAGATGCGTTCATAAAGAAGTGAGTATTGCATCCTAGAGAGGCGCCTATGGCGTAAAAGTTGCAATACTCACTTCTTTGTTTCCGCATCCCTTATCCTTGACAAATTGGTATTTACAATAAAAAAAACCCTGTCTCCTCCAAGAATCGGAACAGTGGACCCAAAACAAGCTGCCTTGCTCAAACACAATTCTCATATTGGGCAGCATTCCCACACGACTCTGTATGGAGCCAAGGAAGTGAACCATTCAATTAGGTGGGACACACATGGGATGTGACCCAAAAGTTAGTGTCCGTGTGTCAACCTATCCTTAATCGGGAGAAGATTACCCTTCTTCTACGAGTCAGATTCTCCGAGGCCACCTATCGACAGTGTTCTTGATACGTTAGAGCTGAGACTTTTGGATCTTTTGAACTTCCTAAAGCTTCATATAAACCGGTTTTAAAACGAACACAAAATAACTCGAACCGAACAATCAATCAAAGGAAAAACAACCAAACGACGAGGAAGTTGGTTACCGTGGATAACCTCTTAAAAAACGATAAGTACCTGGCAAAGAGCAAAAAGTTGAACCGCTACCGGGTCCCGTGTGTGCTTTTCGACCAGATCGGCCAGATTGCTTTGAAATCGATTGACCCTGCAATATTCATGAGTGTGTGTGTTCGATGCCCAGCCGATAAATAGACAATCAGTTTAATCGTCGGCAATCCCCAACCCATATTAACCGGTCATAAACCGGATATGGGATGCGTACGACGGCATGCTGCTAAACCTACAATGTAATACTGAATCTATACGCATTTTAGTATATAACGATTCTGCTTTATGTTGTTTTAGTTTCAGGAAAAACACCATAAAAATACAATTTTATTAAGATTGGAATCAAATATGTAGTTCATACGTGTCCTATCTCATTATTTTCACTTTTCATCCAACGCGTGGACCTTCTTAAAATATTGATGTCATATATAATATTTATTTTATTTCTTTATTTATCTTAATTTTACTTCAAAAGGATCTGCTGTAAGTTTTCGAAATATCGTGCTTTGTAAAAACTGCCCTGCATATAGAATTATAATCAGAAGTGTTTTATACTAAGATAAAAAATACTAAACTACTAACCTTAAAGACAACCAACAAACAAAACCGGACATTTTAATTTATTTATTTTCCATAATAAGTAGGTATAAAGATTAATTTGACTTAAAACGTAAATATAACATTAATAACTTGTGGTGTAGCTTTATAGTGTTACTAAACCTTTTGTACTCTTTAGATTAGGAATGAAGAAAATCTATTCAATTTTATCATTGTCGATTGAGTTAACTGGTTTCTTATTCTTGTTCTTTGATGAAACAATAAATTTCACTAAAATTGTTGTTAGTATGCTTTTTCTTAAAAGCATGGTTTTAAGTTATGAAGATCTCGTCCAGGCAAATGCTTTGGTCATCGAGGGACATAGCGTCCGTTGCATGGTCTAAGTTCTGGGTGTGCTTTACCATTCACGATGGTCCACAGTGGTTTAGGGCTACCGCATGTCTCGATTGTACAAAGAGGTAGTGGTCGACCGCGATGTATGACACCTAGAGACTATCATTGCTCTTAACGCACTACGGAACCGTCATTTAACGGCCTCCTTGGCAGGTAGTCAGCTTCAAACAGTCGGACTTACGTCGAAAGAGACAGTTTCTCGTCAGAGGGTGGTTTTCTGATTTGAGCTTCATGTAAATAAATAGTAACAAAATTATAGGGCTATGAGGTGTACATAAAGCGTAAGCGTATAGTGTAAAATATTTACTTTAATCAATCAAAATTTGACTTGACATCCGTGTTTTCCTAAAGTCTGCGACTTAATTATTGAATTATTGAAAATTACAGGTACACAAAATTTCGCTTAAAATTTGAACACATGTAAAAACTCTATTACCGTACTTAAAAGCTGAAAACTGCACGTATTGGAAATTTGCAAATAAACAAGGCATAAAATTGCTGCACATAAATCACTAATTGAATTTGAGTTAAATCACATCTTTCAAACCGGTTGCCAAGCATAAAACGCCAACGGACCGACGACGTCAATAACCAAGAAGTAAACCTTCGTGTCAAAAGATACCGACAAAACCGGAACCATTTTCTACAATTGGCAAAAAAAAGTGTAATTAACTTGCGATCTAATGGAACCTAATGATATACGAGAAGGTTTATGACCAGATTAACAGCAGTTCGAAAAAGATTCAGTTTCAAAGTGGAAAACATTTTGTTCTGTGAAATCAGAGCTTAAACGTAAAATGGACGTTTTACGAGCACGTATTTCAGCAAAGTATAGCCATTAAAGTAATAAAGACGTTTAAGTTACTGAACGGAACTCCATTAAGTCACTTTTTCGAATATCTGTGCCAATTTTCTAAAAATTAAATGAACGGATTTTAAAACATTCTAAATCAATTATTTCGTTTTTTTTGTTTTTTTTTAAAGAAAATAATGCCACCTTTCAACATTTAAATTGACCACCTACTACATTCTCGAATTTTAAGGATCCTAAAGGATAGTGGTTTAAAAAACCCAAAACATACTTTTAGATCAAAAATGACCGACCTCGAATAGTGACGAAGACAATTTGACAGCCAAGACCATTTGAATCGTTCATAATTCAATGTATTGGCTGTATGTCAAAAATGTGGCTTTTATGCAATATCCATCACAACAATTATTTACATTACTTACCGGAGGCATAAAAATAGAGGTGGATCGAGCGAAGGGAGAGCCGTTTTGTATTGTGACAGATAGGCAGTTTCATCGATCGGTATGACCTCCTTAGCAAACTCCACCACTTCACTTCGAGGCCGGCAATGCCGAATTTATTTAAGATACTGAATTTCAAAGGTTAAAAGGAATCCTTTAAAAACGATTTGGTATTTTTGTTTAAACACCGAGATCGTAGTAAGAGTTAAATTGGCCTGGAAATACTTGCCAGGATTGTCAACTATTATATTCTTTACCAGCATAGTTAATTTTTTCACAAATTTTTTTTTTTAATAAACAATATTTCAGGATTTGATTTAGTTTACGTAGTCAGTTTTATGCAATAACAATAATGGATTATAAATATATAGTTTATATACAGAGTATGAAAATACTAGTGAAAACCCTTGGTTCTTTCAGGCTATGTCTAAAAGGTTTAAATGTTCTGTCACAATAAATAGATGAATAAAGATGAAATCAACAAAAATTCCTCAAACGTTTTTCTAACAGGATTTAATTCATCTTCTGAGAGCAGGTTTGTGCCATTTTATGTAATTTAAAGTTTTAAACCCCTTCAAAGTCCTTTCAAAGCTATTACTTTTTTTTCAGGGGAAAAATACAACTAAGTCAATCGAAGGCAAATATTTGTATGAAAGTATAGAAAGTATAATTACTGATATCAAACACACATGCACACACACACATATACACACATATATATATATTTTTCAACTTACATTCCTAAAGCCCCAACTATGAGGGAAAAATTCAGCTCTCCTTTGAATATAATAATTAATTATTTTGAGGGCCAATGAAGTAGGAAAGTAGTAAATATATTTTGTTTGGTATAAAAATGTGTCTTTAACGGCTTTAAAGGGTGCTCCTTGGTTTTGTAAATTTTTACACAGCTAATCTGATTTAATGAGATCCTGCACATTACTTTCTTATTCTATGATTTTAAAAAAATCAATTTAAACAAAAAGCTTTTTTATTAACCCTTTTCATCAAATTAAACTTTTTTTGTTCATATGTAACTTACAATTAAATTTTATCAATTTCAAACTACTCCTCTTTAATTGCAAATTAACCCTTTCTGTAAAGCTTTAAGCAAATTTGGGAGATGGTACGAAATATGAGCATTTAATGTAAACATCCTGTAAAACAAATTGTCCTCATCAAAGAACGCATGAAAATTAAATACGATAAAAATTAAAACTTTTATAAAATTACCTGAAAAAGCAAAGAATTCTTCTTTTAATTTGAGATAAACATATTGATTGGTTTATTAATTTTAATTGTTTAAATGCCAAATAATTGTTTTAAAAAACAATTATTTTACATTTCAACAATTTTCCGATTAATAGAAAAATCATTTGTTTTTATTCACTAATTTCGTTGTCCGCGTGATCAATTAACACATTACAATTAATTAAGGTTTTTGGTTGAGATGAAAAAAAGCTAATGGCACGAGAGGGATTCGAACCCACGCCCTTCGGCTTGATACGCCGCTGCTCTACCACCTGAGCTATCGTGACCTCGATCCACTCGGACATCAACTCCCCATCTCAACCCCACCTTATGAGTTTTCCCTCCTTTTTGCCATTTTTCAAATGTCGTGTAATCGGTTTGGATTCTCGACGACAATTGAAATGGCCACGGAGAGCTTTAGTGAAGTGTACTTCATATTAATTCTTTAAATTCACTAATTTCGTGGTCCGCTTGACCAATTAAATCATTACAATTAATTAAGGTTTTTAGTTAAGATGAAAATTGATTGAATTGAAAAACCGATTACACGACATTTGAAAAATGGCAAAAAGGAAGGAAAACTCATAAGGTAGGGTTGAGATAGGAAGTAGATGTCCGAGTGGATCGAGCTCACGATAGCTCAGGTGGTAGAGCAGCGGCGTATCTAGCCGAAGATCGTGGGTTCGAATCCCTCTCGTGCCATTAATTTTTTTTCATCTCAATTAAAAACCTTAATTAATTGTAATGATTTAATTGGTCAAGCGGACCACGAAATTAGTGAATTTATGTTTAATTTTAAATTTTAATTGTAATTAATTTTCATGTGGTATTTCAGATAAGAATCCTTTGTTTTTATATTTAATTTTGTATGACTTAATTTTACTTGTCATTCATTTTCATCTAGTATTTTATACGAGAACCCCGTTCATATATTTTTTTAAGTCACAATTAAAAGAAGAATGGTGAAACATGATTTTAAACTCCAGGTTTTTTTATGTTAATATGCCGACATACATGTTATAACATACGTCGGCATATTTAGAAAAAAGGTAAATATTTTAGGAACATGAAGAAGCAGCGGGAAACATAATAGGAGGTAACCAGTCAAGAAGTTCTGCTAATTAATTGAAATTGGGGGCCCCTACCACGGCGAATTATCGGATTCGGAGGCTGCGATTGGAAAAGGATTAGCGTCTAAATTAAGGCCCACTTGGCCGAGACGTGTGCGGGCCTAATTTGTATTCCAGAGGCTTCCTGACCCCCACATTGCCGCAGGAGTTTAAAAGGAAAAGGAAGAAAGAGAATTCGAGGGTTTCGTAACTTCAAAAGGAACGCAATTTGGTTGATTGGCACATCTTCCCATCTAGGCCATTGAGACAGCTTCAAACACTGATTTCCCAATATGAGAAGTTTATTCCTACGCTGACATAATAAACGAAATTAATCGCTAAAGTTTAACAATTCAATAAAACGACTAATAGTACAAATTCAGCCTGGAATTGAAATTAAGTTTAATTAACCTTTCGTTTGTATTAAAAGGGCTTTATGGCGTCGGAAAATTCACGGTAATTATTCTCTCTAAGAGGGGAAAACGAGAAAAACATAAAATGGCCATTTCACAAATTTGAGTCACACAAAATAAAGGGTGGTTTAACACATCAAAGGAGGAATAGCATTTGAATCACAAAAGCAACCCAGGGTCAAAGGTTGCAAACAAAACGCTTTCCCGACAAAATCCCCCCTTTGAGAATTTTCCAGAAATGTTTTAGGACCCATTCATGAAAGATTACAGCTATAATCTAATAAAGCTAGTTATTTTGTAAACCGGACGTGGGTTTAACTCGTTTGACTGGCTTTTCTGAAACAGAACAAACATTGATAAAATTGGCTAGGGGGGGGGAAGAATATCAACTTCGTTTCTTGCTAAACAGAATTTTAGCCTACTTTGCTACGTTTTCGGTACCCTTAAGTACGAATTTTTATAGGATACCAAAAAAATAGATATTGGTTGGATTGGCCAGGGGTCCTATATTTTTCTCATCAATGTTTAGTGTTCTTCTTAAAAAGTTGTAACTCCTCTTAATTTTATCCGAACTGACCGTTGATAATTAATTAAAGATTACTGATGAAATCTAGTAAAGCTAGTATTTGTATTTAACTCGTCTGACTGAGTTTTCGTAAAATTCGAGACACCGAAGTCACTGAATCCCTTAAACCTAAAAATTTCAAATTCACGTAGTAAAAAGCGACCTCAAAAGTTCAAATCTCAACGTTTATAATCAGTAAACAAATAACATAATGCTTTGTATTATTAGAATTAGAGCTTTTAAACAAATGTTGAACGTTCATCGCGTTTCCTTGTGAATATACTCTACGCCTCCATATCCACCCGTTATTTTCATCAATTATGAGTCCCAAGAAAAGATTAAATCGCGAGAACCATAAACGAGGAATGCAGGAATTGAAATGTTCAAAAATAGTACGAGAGAATCCTGGTTCGGGCAAAAAGTTTTCAAATATCGGACATTCCAACGTCGTCTTTCAGCCCTCGCGCAATTATTTAAGGCAGATGTTCTTATGTGGAATAAAGGTAAGAAATTCTGCGACGAATTCTTAAGATTCATAAATGTTTAGTCTGACACGAAAACACAAATGAAGTCTTTCAAGTTTAATAGTTCTTTCATAAATACCAGGAATTCACATAAGTTCAGAAAACTGGAAAAGAACCAGAAAATGAAAAGGAAACGTACATGAAAAATAAAAGAAGCAGGTCTCAGTAATGAAGGACCCCAGTATCAACAATGAAAATCCTAGGAGTAGGAAATCAAACGACCAGTCTAGTATTAGATACATTTATAAATATTATATATANAATGGAATTTCGTATGTGTGTAAATGATAAAAACGAGAACTACTGAACCGATTTCATAGTCACATTCACACTGTTTTGGTGAGTTTCTTATTATATAAAATGGGCATTTAAATAATGGGCGTTAGAAATGTGTGGTGATTAGTGACCGTTAGCCGATGATTTTTCAGAAATCGTGAGATACAGTCTGGTGTGATGTAGGTTTCAGAAAAACATTTTCTTTATCGTACCAACGTTTCGATCTTTATTGAGATCATCTTCAGGGCCTGGGATTTACAAACATTGTTTACATTTAACAATACATGTAGGATGTGTAAAAAAGTGAATTTATACAATGCAAAAATATTTTTTATATTCAATCAAAGTATCTCTACTCACTCAAAGTGTTTGTTCTCTGCGTGTCGTGTTGAGAGTGCCAGTGAGATATTGCTGTTTTATGTTTACGCACTTACGCAGAAAACAAACTTTGAGTGAGAGAATAGTAACTTTTTGCATTGTATAAATTCACTTTTTTCCACATCCTACATGTATTTGTTAAATGTAAACAATGTTTGTAAATCCCAGGCCCTGAAGACGATCTCAATAAAGATCGAAACGTTGGCACGATAAAAAAAAATGTTTTTCTGAAACCTACATCACACCAGACCGCATCTCACGATTTCTGAATAATAATGGGCGTTAGGATTTACAAGAAAGAGATTTCAGGAGTTTACAAGAAAGAGATTTCAGGAGTTTGTCAGCTGTCCAGACGGGCCTTCGTCGGCTCGCGATGTTATGCAAGTTTCCCGCATCTTTCATATTCCGATTTGGAGGCTCTAACAGTCAATAGACGCAAAAACTGCTCTAACCCACTATAGTCGCATAACTTACTGAATCGGTAACAGTTGTAAAACTACTTATACATTATAGTCGCAAAAACAACAGAATTGGTTTTGCTTATGTAAATATAGGAATACACAACCTTCCGCAATGTATCTTTTCTATAGGCAGCAGAGGTGGAGGAAGGAGAACAAACTACCGGGGCATGTGGCCTGACCGTTCCACTCAGCCAAACGCCAAACCATCATAATTGAGAAAAGTGCTTCAAGTGAACGTTTATTTACACGTACGTTATTTACGTACAAAGATAACGAGTATAAAGACAGATTTTGTTTTACAGGTATGTTTACGTGAACAATTATACATTATGTAAAATATTATTAAACATTGTTTCACCCAAATCGGTCAGTTAAAATTAAATGTGATACGTAGTGCTGTCGTTTTGCCAAACTGATTTATTGCTATTCTGAATTTTACAAAATGTGAAGATGGGAAGTTCCGTAATGTTCAATTTTTCAATATTTTGTAATTAATTGAGATGATTTTGCTGTATTATGAATTATATTTAATCTTATATTCTGACTTGACGCTGCTGTTGTAGAATTGCATTTGGTTTTTGTTTAAAAAGCCACGAAAACGACAAAATATCGGTCGTCGCAGAAATATTGCCAAGAGAATTCCATATATCAAACAAAATGAAACAGAAGAAGAAGCAACACAACGGAATGAACAAAATAAATGTCATATGCCACATTCACGTACTACTCAATCATCACATCACAAAGCACGAAAAGAACAAGTCAAGAATAATAGAAGTCAAGAACAACAAGAATAATGATATAGCTGTATATACTAAATAAACACCCACACTTATCAATAGATAATTTTATAGTGAGGGAGTGAAGGGTTCTTTCTAGGGATGAAATGTTTCTAGATTGCGTTGTGGGATGAAACGATCTAGCAGCTTGCAGCTCCCCGATATTTTTTGTTTGTTTTGGTAGTTTCTTAATTTTCAACATTAATAGAGATGATTTTGCTGTTTTATAACGTGGAGTTTTGTAAGTATACCTTGTCGAATTGCATTTTGCAGTTGTTTAAAATGCCTCCAAAACGACAACCTGTTGTTCGTAACATAATATTAATATTCTTACTAAAAAAACGGAGTGAATGTGCTAATACGACATATACCCATGATACCAATGATACCAACAGAAGTGCCTTTCCAATGCAATGATTGCAATTTCCGATTAACCTGGCTTTTGCTGTAATAATAAACAAATCACAAAGTGCTATTGTTGTTATTGATAGATTGTATTGTATTTGGATAATCTATGGTTCTCTCATGGACAATTATAAGTTGCATGCTCCAGGAAACCAAGGGATTTGTTGTTTGTTTCCAAATGGAATCACCAAAATCATTATATATCCAAGAGTAATACTATGAAATAACGCTGAATATAACTACAGTAACTACAATTTAATTTAAAAAATAATATTGCATATGTAAATATCTAATATGATGACTAAATAAAATCATTGACATCAAACATATTCAATTGTGTTCATTTAATTTATGTACACGTTCCTATCTGGCAATAGCAATATGTGTATTCAAAATAATGTGTTAATGTATAGTATTTATAATGTCTTAAATTTTTTATTATCCCCTGGGCAACGCCGTGTTATAAAGCTAATGAATAAATAAAACTTAAAAGCTGGTGTTTTCAGTACTCACTGTTATTAGAGTTGTAAATTGATTTATTCATTCTACGTTCATTTTTGGAATATTAATTTTTTCGAAGTTCGCTTGGACCACAGTTTAGGAAGGCCTAACTTAGACCGTCAATTAGATTAGTTATACGTGTAAAGAGGGATAGAGAAATATCGAGTACTCCACCACCCCATTTGACTGTGCAGAATTGGTCATGTATAAATTAGTGAATATTTTGGGCTGTGAGAAGGTAACATTAAATAATTCATAAATCTCGAAGAGAACATGAACTTTTATCTTACTAAGAACTATTTAATCAACCCTGATTTCTTTTATCGTACATAAATATCAATAACTATCAGCTTGGCAACAATGCAAATAGCTTATTTGTTGTCAAAAAGACCATCTTCCATTTTGGCTCTTCCATAAGTTTTTACACCCGGAAAATCGCTTAAAACATCACAAATTGATAAACAATTGCTTTTAAATTACAATTATCAACTTTATAACTGCCTTTTTGACAATTTCTTTAAGTCATTCTTGAAAATTAAACATTAAATGTGATGGTTCTGAAGAATAAAAGCTTATTTCTCTAGAGTATAGACTTCTTTGGCAATGAGGTTTGCAAAAACAATTTTCTAAAGTTTAAATACAATTTTTTTAAGGAAAATGTTCCATGAGGTGCCTTTTGAAACTTGCATAGCCTGCATTTTTCATTCCGATCGATCGGAAAAATGCAATAGCTGAGTTAGGTCCCTGAGTCGGCAAGCTATACCATCTGTCACACACGGGTTAGGCCGGGACAACAATGGGATACTTAAGTCCCCGATGGCCATCTGTCCAGGCGGCATCATCCGGCCAGATTGTAATTAAAAAGAAATGGGAAAAACCTTTTAACGGGAGTTTTCTCAGAAAGAAGACTCAGCCTTAATTTAAACCGTGCTAGTATTGGGTTGTCCGGAAAATAATGCAGGATTTTGGTATTAAACAAAAAAAAAGAAACTAGTTACTTTAAAGCAATGTTCTTTAATCAAAATAATTTCCCATACTCTCAATACATTTCTCCCAACGTGTTGGTAACTTATTAATTCCGTCTGAGTAGAATTCAGAATTTTTAGAATTGATAAAGTCAATAAATGCATTTTCCAGTTCCGTTTGATTTTTGAATATTATGTGTTGTAAGTAGTGGTCCAGGTGTCTAAAAAAATGGTAGTCAGTAGGCGAGAGGTCCGGAGAGTAGGGTGGGTGAGGCAAAGTTTCATAGCCAAGCTCCAATAATTTTTGTGACGTTACACGTGACACATGTGGTCGAGCGTTGTCATGCAACAAAATGGGCCCTTTCCGATTGACCAAAGAGGGCTTCATTACTGCCAATTTCTGATGCATGGTATTAATTTGGTTACAGTATGATTCAGCATTGATGGTTTCGCCAGGATTTAAGAAGCTGTAGTGTATTAAACCAAATGAAGCCCACCATACCGTAACCATTACCTTTTTTTGATGAGTTGGGGGCTTTGGAAAATGTATTGGAGCTTCTCCTTTGTCGAGCCACTGTCCAGAACGTCTAGTGTTATCGTAGAGAATCCACTTTTCGTCACATGTAACAATTCTGGCCAGAAATGGGTCATTTTTGTTTCGACAAAGAAGTGATGCACAAACATCAAAGCGCTGATTTTTTTGGCGATCTTTTAATGAGTGTGGAACCCAATTTTCGAGTTTTTTCACTTTTCCAATCGCCTTGAGGTGGTCAGCGACGGTCGTTTTACTGACTTTGAGTTGCTCTGCAAGTTCTCGAACAGTTGTTTTGGGGTTTTCTTCCACCACTGATCGCAGAACATCATCATTAAGAGAGGAAGGCCTTCCACGACCTTCTTCATTTTCAAGGCTGAAATCTCCCTCCCGAAATTTTTTAAACCACCTTTGCACAGTGCACTCATTAACACAACCCTCGCCCCAGACTTGGTTAATGTTTCTAGCCGTTTGGGCTCCGCTTCGGCCGAGTTTAAACTCGTAAAAGAAAATCGTACGAAATTCTCGCTTTGACATTATAAGGATGACTGAATTATTTCCAAGTAGCGGAATGCTACAGAGGTAAACAAACAATATCATTTGGAAGAGGATTAATAAGTGTTGACATTCATACAAATGAGTAATCCTGTAAACGTAAACAGAATATTTTATATAGATTTTTTTTAATGAAAACTTAAAATCCTGCATTATTTTCCGGACAACCCGATAGTTTGACATTTCCAGAGGCTACGGCGCAGTTTGACTGACCTCTTTCGAATTTGAGGTTTAGGATTCCTAATCATTTTATGTGTGTATTCTGTCGTTATTGATGTCAAGAATAGTTGTTAGTTAATTTGTTTTAATTTAGATTTATCCTAAAAATTGAATATTATGAAAAAACACCCACGAATGTTTGTTGAGAATGTCTTGCTTAAATATCGTGTTTTCACTCTGACTTATCGCTGCGAAATAAATGCTGCTTGGTGTTCCGCTAAAGCGCGGTGATTCCGGCTTTGTACCCTAGCTTTATTTGTTTAAATGAAACTTAAGAGAGCCACTATTACTCAAGTTTACGACTGTCGTAGTTGTGACATCGGTAGTAAATTTCCCCCCTTTTATGCCACCCTCCCGGCCGGGTAAACGTAGGAAATTGAATTTTTTTCTTCTCTAAATAAGGGCTTATCATGCAAAATTTTCAAACAAGGGCGCAGGGACTAATACTAAAGTGCCGCGTCAGGAACAAATCCATCCATCAATGTCGAATTAGACCTTCGCTGGACCATCCACTCCTTCAATATTATCCCGAATTCGGTCATCTTTTTCCAATATTTAAACATGTAAATTTCGTGTAGTTTGTCTTGCAATCAAGAAATATTATAGTTGTCCTTTTATACAGAGCTATTTGACCGCATGAATATCATCAGTTCTTATACCCTTAAAATTAAGTTACGTTATTAGTTCCATTTTGTCACTAAACCAAAATTACTTTACAGTAAACAGAAAATTGACGAACA
This sequence comes from Cimex lectularius, assembly GCF_000648675.2. Classification (NCBI taxonomy): domain Eukaryota; kingdom Metazoa; phylum Arthropoda; class Insecta; order Hemiptera; family Cimicidae; genus Cimex; species Cimex lectularius. The sequence goes on along the minus strand of NW_019392915.1, from coordinate 171,756 downwards.
AATCAAATTATAAAATTAAATGGAAAAAATAACGGAAAAATCAGATAATGGTCATTAAAGGAACTGTTGGCAGGAGCGTATTTAAACATGAATCAAACTGTTAAAAACAACATCCAACTTTGTTTGGTCTGATTGACCAAGTCACTTGTTTCAATTAATTACTCTTTTTATGTAATGTTTTAGTTGAAATGTGAAAATGAATGTCACGAGCAGGGCTCGAACCTTGTTTAGAAATGTGTGGTGATTAGTGACCGTTAGTCGATGATTATTCGGAAATCGTGAGATGCGGTCTGGTGTGATGTAGGTTTCAGAAAAACATTTTCTTTATCGTGCCAACGTTTCGATCTTTATTGAGATCATCTTCAGGGCTCAAAGTGAGTGCCCTCTCAACACGACACGCAAGAATGGCACAATTACACAGAAGACAAACACTTTGAGCCCTGAAGATGATCTCAATAAAGATCGAAACGTTGGCACGATAAAGAAAATGTTTTTCTGAAACCTACATCACACCAGACCGCATCTCACAATTTCTGAATAATTACTTGTTTAGAAAGTTGATATCTACTAAAAGTACAGGAAACGAATACGAATATATAATTTCACTATTATTGTTTATTATTAAGTTAGTTAATACGGAAAAAAGGTGGTTAACTTTACGCCCAAGTGATATATCCAATGGGCCTAAAAAGGCGAGAAAATTTAGTTAACTAATAGAAATAATTTTATAAAAAGATTTTTCCCTTTGTTTTGCTTGAATTTCAAGGTTATGGTTATATATATCAGTCGATATTTTTTAAATCAAGAATAAGAAAATAATATTCAAGAATGCTTGATGAATGAGGCTCGATAAAAAAAATACTTAGAGGGTATTTATGTGTTAAATTGGCATGGCAATACTCACCAGACGTGCCGACTATGACATTTGTTAACAGCATTGTTATTTTTTTTTTCGAAATATGTTTTTTAAAGAACACTATCAGGATTTAATTTGATTGATTACTAATATATAGATTATATGCAGGGGACACCTTACTACTGTTAGGTTGGTTGTTTACCAAAAATAAAGACAGTATTTTTAACATGTTTCTTATGACTTAAAAAAATCAATTCTTTAAAAAAAATGATATTTTTATTTTTCAAAATTCCTACATTATAAATTAGAGATTCATTAAGTTCATTCCATGCTTTGAAAAATGGCAGAACTCTTTTGAAAATCGGTTCAGAGAAACGGCAGATATTTTAACATTAAGGTTAATCAGCTGTTTTTAAGTCAAAAAGTGCATTTTTGTTTTTTGTTTAGCTTATTTTGTTCTTACTATTTGAACCCAGGAATATTTTCTTTGTGCTCATATAAAAAATAGTCCATGAAAACATTACGTCCATAGCCAACGCGAAGGAATAATATATTGTGTGGCATGATGTACGTGTTGTTCTTTAAATATGTTGTTCTGTCTTAGTAGTGCATGTATTTCAAGGTAATTATATATCAGTTGATTTGATTTCTCTTATCCTGAAGAAAATTATATGACGACTCGTATTAAATGAGTTAATACATATTTAAAAATTACAAAAACCAGGCAACCTTACACCAAAGTAGGTCAAAAAATTTGATTTTGAAAAAACAAAAAAATCGGATTCATTTTAAGTACCCGTTAAAGCCATTAATTAAGCATTTTCATGGCAATATAAAAGTTACATTTTTGGGCTGGATTTATTCCATTTAAAAATTCACAACTTCCTGGTTTTTACTTAAATTCAACGTTATTGTTAACCATGTTTAGGTTGTATGCCATTATAATTAAGAAAAGTAAGGATACAATCAACAAAATCTACTCAAGCATTTATGTTTAATCCCCGGTTCTTTATTTATTTAAAGAAGCTATGTTTGTGCTACGTGTACTTTATATGGTTCTAAACCCCTGCAGTGTCCTGTGGATCCGTGGAGTACTTTCAAATTAATTTCTTTTTCTTTGTTTTCTTGGGAAAAAAAGTAGGCATTTGGAAGGCGAAAAATTTGAGAATTTGTTTTTTAATTGATATTCAGGAGTTCTTTGAGGGAAAAATATTTTGGTCATAAATTATGCACTATCGTGCAATTCAATCCTTGGTGCGTATACTGTGTCTAGCTGGCCAAATACAATTATGACGTAATGACCGAATGGCGTATTTGCACACTCAAAAACCCCTGAATTACACATTTTTGAGGGGAAAAAATCCCATGAGAATTTTCGATTTCTAAATGTCTCCTATTTTTGTTCGAAAATCAACAAATGAGTGATAACTTTAAAACTGCTCAGACATTTTATAGAGATCATTAAATCTATAATTTACAATCAATTTGACCTCTTAAATAAATTAGAACCGGAGATATAAATAATATATTTCCAATATTATTTTTTTATTTCATCCTTATTTTTCTTATTGTACAGACATATCGTCTTAAAGTTGTAGTCATAGGCCGACAGACAAACAATCCGGCTGTTCAACTGTTGTCATTGAATTTGTATACAATACAGAGAAGTTATGAATTTTTATGTGAAAAACCTGACGTCGGACCAAAATAAATGACTTCGGCTAAACCATTGAAATATATTTGAGATAAAATGTATATTTATGTATTTATTGTTTTATGCTTAACACAAATCCCAATTGACTTCTTTTTTTTTACTCAAACCTTCTGTTGGTTTTTGAAACTTTTTACGTTTCACCAGTGGGGCAGGTTATTGAAATGTCTGTAGTTCACGAAGTCATTTAAAAATGCCCATGATGCTGAACAACGAGGGTAACAATGGTATCATCCAAAAATGGCCCAGGTTATTATTTTCTTATCCTGAATACAAAAAATCTATATATAATTTTTTTTAAGGGAGTCCCTATTACGCACTCATGTCCCTAGATTGGTGGAACGGTGATAGCAGCACAGAACCGAAACCCAGGAAACGAGGAATTCATTATAACCATCTTAAATTATATTATTAATTTAATAACAATAATTAATGCACAGCGAAAGCAAAAATACCCTACAGAAAACCATTGGCAAAAACGCTCGTCCATAACCTCCTACGTAAGTCATAAAACAAAATTTATTGTGTTTTCTAACGTGTTTTCTCTTCTCATCCTTTATCCGAGTCGTGGATTTTCAGGTCGGTAAGCTCGGCATCAATTTCGGATTTATTCTATAAATAAAAGGCCATTAAAAACTGTGAACTGATGTTTCGTGTGCACCCCTTGTTAAAATCGCTCCGATAGCCATCTCTCCGGGTTGGAGAACCTGTTGAAATGTTAATAGGCTTCTTGGCTCGCGCGGCAACGGAGAGGTAATTTGTCGGCGGTCGGTTTCGCTATCTATACTGCTTTTGGTTTAATTCGAATGTTTTAGGAGTGTAAGCGGGCCAGAAATTGATTAAAAAATCCATCGACTTCAGAGGGCAACGGGAGAATATGGCAAAGTGAGCCGAGAAAAGCAATTTTGCAGATAGTGCAAATATTTTTCTCCAGGCTTTCATTTAAATTGAAAATTGCTAAAATTTATTCAGTTTGACCAATTACATGTAGAAAGACCAACACTGACATAATGCAAGAAACCAGCTAAAACAGACCGGCCAGGATGAACAGAAAACTCAAAACTTCCAACATAATTTACTACCAAACTTATAAAATCCTCGACTATATCTTCTCTACCTGACAGTCCGATGATTAATCAGTTCAGTACATTTTCTTTAGCAGCTATATATGCCACTTCATTGATTGTTATGACGAGAAACCATATACTTGCTACGGGGATGAGAATGCAAAGAGTACGACTATGCGGTTGGTAAGCCCAGCCATGAAAATTATATAACTTTATTGATAGTTTGCGTTTGTGTACACCTACTGAAGATGGCGAAATGCTAAAACTGATAGGCCAAACCACGATAAAAGCAGACCGCGATGATCGCAAAAGACCAAACTACAAGTTGTGAACTTCTTCCTAAGATCTGCGAGGTACAGAAACTGTCGGTTGGTCGGCCACACAAACCTACGTGTTTGGCAGACCCAGAGAGAATAATCAGAACAGAATGATAGGAAACGATCAAACTACACATTAAAGAAATTCTTATTAAGGTCTACAAGGTGATAGAAGTCGGGTCTGTGCGTTGATTGTAAAACCGACTATTTCGTAATACTATAATGTGTTCGGCAGACCAAATCAGAGAGGATAAGCAAACCAGAATGATAGGAAACAACCAAACTACGCGTTCATTTGAGTAATCTCATGTTGAGATATTTGAACTTTAGGTCGATCGGTTACACGAACACACCACTGTAAAAGGCAAAAGGCCCAACGCAGCAGACCAACAACTACGAGGTTAATTAAGTATTGCTTGATCTTGGCTTATTCTTGTCCTCTTGGTGGACGAATTAGATGAGTTTATCATTCCGAGTTTAAACAATTTATCTGCGAATTTATTGTTCATTCTGAGATGCCCAAGGGACACAGGCTACACAGCCAAGCAAATTAACTCCGTTTCAATTCACAGCGCGTAATTTCAGCATTTTCGGATTTCTCAATGATCTAAAGTAAACAATTTGCCCCAGTGGCGCTACTGTCAGAAGGGTCGTCCATAAGAAAAATTTAAGTTCCTACCATTCCAGGAATCTTTCAAATATAATAAGATGTAGGTGTTTCCAGCCGGTTTCTAAGCGGATAAATGGACCGGACCTACATTCCGAGGCAGATTAAAAATGCCAGCTTATATAGCAATTTCTTAAATTTGATCTAAAGATAACATTTTAGGAGGATAAAGAACTGTGAATGTAATGAATTATCTTTTTATTAAGGTATCAAAAACATTTTTTAACCTTCATAGGATGGCAAATGAACAATTTTCTTTTCAACATAACCCCATCATTTATCCTTACTTTTCTGCCGTTCAGAAAATAATTTTGTCCTAATTCTCTTTATTTTCCTTGAATTGAAGCGAGTAGGAGTACGCAACGGAATACAATTAAATTCCCCCCCCCCCAAAAAAAAAACGGTTAAATGGAATTTTTAATATGGAAGTAGAAAAATAATATAGCTGTGGTTTCCGCTTTCGCACAACACACCGGGCTAGAAACAACCATCAATCTCAGGAATCTGATTATGACATCCATTAACAAGATTTCTAGTAATTAACATCTCCCTTCAACCCTTGTGTAATATAACGTTACTTAGGACTTTAAGAGTTTACTCATCACGGTACGTTGAGACAGCTCTGCTGTATATAATTATACATAATAGCTGTAAATATGATCCGAGACGATACATTAATCGTATTATTACAATAAATGATTATTCGGAGATCGTGAGGTCTCACTAGCACTCTCAACACGACTCACAAGAATGACACATCTACACGGAAAACAAACATACAAACACTTTAAGTGAGTACAAATACTTTGATTGATTTTTTTTTTTAATCTAAAATTTTCTAGCATTGCATAAATTCATTTTTTTAATCTAAAATTTTCTAGCATTGCATCAATTCATNTATATATACATATATATATCATTTTCTAGTATTGTATAACTTCATAATTTTTTTTACACATTTCATGTATTTGTAAAAATCAAAAATGTTTGTTCATAAATCCCAGGCTCTGAAGACGATCTCAATAAAGATCGAAACGTGGACACGATAAAGAAAATGTTTTTCTAAAACCTACGTCACACCAGACCGCATCTCACGATCTCCGAATAATCGTTGACTAACGGTCACTAACCACCTCACATTACCATAAATTACAATTAATTAATTATAGCAAATAGCAAATATGATATTAAGAACTAATTAATTCCATGACTTTTCTTCATATTTCAAGTTAGAATTTGTAAAAAAAATTCTTAACTCTCTAATTTTTACAGTACGGCGGTACGCGATGTTGTTGTATTTATGGTAATTAAATTCACTAATTTCGTGGTCCGCTTGACCAATTAATATATTACAATTAATTAAGGTTTTTAGTTGAGATAAAAAAGTCAATGGCACGAGCGGGATTCGAACCCACGATCTTCGGCTAGATACGCTGCTGCTCTGCCACTTGAGCTATCGTGACCTCGATCCACTCGGACACTAACTTACCATTACAAACCCATCTTTTGAATTTTTTTGAGATGGGATAGAGCAGCGGCGTATCTAGCGAAGATCGTGGGTTCGAATTCCGCTCGTACCATTGACTTTTTTATCTCAACTAAAAACCTTAATTAATTTTGATATATTAATTGGTCAAGCGGACCACGAAATTAGTGAATTTAATTACCATAAATATAACAACATCGCGTACCGCCGTACTGTAAAAATTAGAGAGTTAAGAATTTTTTTACAAATTCTAACTTGAAATATGGAGAAAAGTCATGGAATTAATTGGTTCTTAATATCAAATTTGCAGAAACGGAAGAGACCGCCTATTTCACCCTATTTACTTTATTTTTTTAAATTTATTTTTTTTACGAGGGCTCGCAATAGCAGAGGTTATATCAACCCTTAGGGTAAAAAACCATTTGTAAGTTTTTGCATGCAGGGCCGCTGGATTCGAACCCGGGACCTTTACCATACAGTGATGAGCGCCGTGTCAACGCCTAAACTGTTGCGGCCACCGTCCTACTGTTGCCCATTCTGAGTGTTTTATATAAATTGTTCACTAAAAATAACATGCTATTTTACAAGATTAATGTTCGCTTCAACCTATCATCTCTAATAGATTTAGAAGATATCAAGAGGATAGTACACATATATATTCGAAGTTATGCAATAAAATGATCAAAGTTTACAACTTCTGTAAACTCTCTGCTTATAACCCTACAATGGCCCGATATGGAGAATCTGCCCAGTCGTAATTTTAAAAAACCGAACTTTAAAAATTACTAGGATGTAAATTTTATCCAAGAGATATTTTGGTTCGGTTCAAATGCAAACTGGCCGCCAAATAAAGAGAAACTAAAGATAATATTGGTTACACCTATATACGGGAAAAAATATTTTCCTATAAAACTTTCTGTAATAGCAAAGATTTCTTCCAGTTATTCTGTTAGACAGTTTTGTTTCTTTCAACGGTTGCTGTGCGTTTTACTTTAGGTTTTTCACCATTTCAAGTACCATAAATAAGAGAAGAACGAGTCTAAACTTATTTCTTTGTAGTACGATCGATTCCGAACATCCTGGCTATCCTATCCTCGTCCGTTCGTCCTATGACACGTTTTGACAATCACCTTCGGTGGTTGGACTACGAGTTTTCTCCTTATGGTAGAGGTCACTCCTAGCAATGAAGACGACAAAACGCAACCCCGTCTGGTAGATAAAACAGCGAGGATAGGTGGACCAGAATGGCCCGAAATATCAAACTAGAAGTTTGAAACAAAAACTTCAAGAAGTGTATTGATTAATTGAACTTTTATTATTATAAGAAGTACTGTTTAAAAGCGGTCATTGTCGCAAAATAAGCAGAACAGTTTAATTTGTAAGATCAATAAGCCCATTTTGTCTTTAGAACAAATGGGCTAAAAAGGAGGAATTGACGAGGGATTAAGTGGCAGCCTCGGATTGCAATCATGCCAACTGGAAAAACTCCAGGCAAATTGAATTTTTCCCCTTCTTGACATTAACAGCTGTGCACAAAGGGTTGTCGCATCCAGTCGAAATATCGCGTATGTACAGTTATAACATTTAATCTGGATGGCGATTTATCCTCTAGGCTTTCCACAGAGCGGTTCCAAAGAGTCAAAATCGAAAACCCCCTCTGTACAAACATTCTAGACGAAGGGGAAAATATTACAGCGTGTCGTGTGTGTGGATCGATTAGGAAATGTCCCAGACGGGGTGTTTGGATATTTCAAGCAGACCCTTGGCGCCGCCGGAAGACTGGTTCTTTTTAATATTCAGCCTCCCTTATCATTTATTACCACCTTATTGCTATTTAAAACAATTATTTCGACGGAGTAGATAGATAATAGAATTGACACCACGTTTTCCTAAAACTGATATAATATGAACTAAACTAGGTGGCTTAGGTTGTTCGGCAAATACATAAACACAATTTACACAAATCACTGTAAACCTAGAGATAGTCATAGGATTCCTGCTTACAGAAGAGCCAACATAAAAGACAAAACAACTACCTCCAGTAGAAACGAACTCGGAATAAAAACTAATAAGTAATAACAAACATCTGAAGAAAAAAACACAAACTTGGCTTCACTGTTATAAAAGGATAAAAAGTAACAAACAATCGGCTAGACAAGAACAGACTACATAACAAAAATCAAAGAGTTCCTATTCCTTCCACCATAGACCGCACACATATCAGAATCAAACTAAAGGACAATAAACAACGCCCTCGTATTCTTAAGATCACGAAACATACGATTTCGAACCACTATGCGTTTCACGCAAACAGATAATGGTGTTTAAGTCAAGTAATCTTACCCACCGTCTTCGAACCATAGCGTAAGCTATTTCGTAATTTTGTTTCAATTTTGTCTTTGCTTTATTTGTTGCGTGTTGGTTGCAAATTTATGAAATAATCCAAAAGTCAAATTGAGAAAGAAAATATCAAGAAGGTAGTCAAAGCACGATAAAATTTCATCAGATAATATAAGAAATATGCTTTTTTAATTTATGTCTGACTTTAAAACCAATTAATCGGTATTAAATACGAAAAAACTCACAAAACCTATCCGAAAACCTGTGACCAACGTTCCTGGACACTGAAGCACATCTAGCATATAAAAATGTTGAATGTTCACTTATATTTGCACTACCTAAATGAAAAACGTTACACACTAATCAACGGTTGTTTCAATAGTCTAAACTTTTCATTTTAAATGTATAAATTTAATGTTTTGATTGGAAAAGAACTGCTGTTATCGCACAGAAATCAAAGAATTTTATCTATAAATAATATATCATAAAAAATTTGTAGAGACAGTGCCAAAATAAACGTAACTTAAGTGTAGAGGCAATTAAAGATAAGAGTAAAACTAAGGAAAAAGTGTGTTTCAGACTCAAAAATATGCTTTAATTCGCATTCCACTTCTTTTTTACTCTCCTTAATAGCTTAAAGGAACGCTGAATTGTTTTTTTACCCTCTATGCCTATAAAAAAAAAATTAATTACACACATTAATGTCAAGGTGAGTAATGGGTATTTAATTTTATTAAATTGTGATCTTCTCTAGTAAGCTCTTTCTTGTTCCTTTCCTTGATGTCTGACTATGTTAGAGTTGATGATGGGTGTTGGTCTTTGAGTCGGTGAATTCATTAGTTATTGAGCAACAAACCCCGAATGAAGGCGGACCCAATAAGTGACCGTATGTCAGTTCAAATGTCATAACTATTCTCTATCATGGTGATGCCAGAAATAGATCCATCATGATCATGTTTATATATAAAACATTAATTTTAAAAAAATTGGAATTCCTTTCATACAGTCGAATTGTATATAAGGAAATATAAGTTTACATTAAAAAAAAAGAGATGAAATTGAAAGAAAAGGAAACATACAGTGGTATGTTTCCTTTTCTTTCAATTTCATCTCTTTTTTTTTAAATGTAAACTTATATTTCCTTAATCGATCTGGTAATTAGATTTTTTCGAATGTAATAATCTATTTTTTGGCACATTTAAAATCCTAAAACAATGATACCAGAAATTCAAAAATTCACCCATTAGTTCTGGAGATATTGAAATTTTCGTAGTCAGACGTTTCAAAATTCAATAATTCCAATTTATCGTGTATCTGGTTATAAAAAAAATGACAAAATTTAAAATTCAACTGAATAAAATATGAAAACTGAATTTTTGTTGATTTTAAATTTTCAAATTTCCAATTTATCGTGTAACAAGTTAAAAAAAAGGAAAAAATTAAAAATTTAATTTAAAAATATGAAAATTTATTGTAATTTTTGTTGACGTTTTTAAACATCTTTAAACAATAACAATCAGTTTCACGATAAATTGAAATTATCGTATTCTGAAGGAAAATTTAAATAACTCCAGAACGAAGCAATGAACTGATGATTGATGAATGAATGATGATTTTTTCACACATTTTGAAAGCCCTTTCTATTCTAAAAAATGAAACAAAAAATTACGTTCTGAAGACATTATTTAGTTAATACTATTAACTTATTTAAATTCTAATTGCGCCGGCAGATTAAACGCGAAAAATTACCTTTGGAACCATACTTTGAAATAAAATAGGCCAGAAAAGGCCATGTATTTTATAAATATTCACACAAAATACGTATGACATTTCTATGAACTTGAATCTGTATCTAGTTTTAACAAACCAAAATAAAGATTTGCATCATTCCTGGAGATATTTTTGTAAATTATCATGAGGGTTGACTAGAGCTGATTATTTAGTGCATGAGGACAAACATGCTGATTCTTGCATAAATAGTTTTTTAGAAAATATTTTTTAAGTTTGTAAACACAATTTTCGGCAATCCCTATGGTAAATACTTTTACAAGCTGGACCTACCGTTCTTGAAGAAAATAGGATCAGGCAGAGGGAAAATGAGGAAGGAAGGGACAAAAGAGTAATAGGAATTTCTATTCAGTCTCAATATATACCAGAACGGGCAACAATCCAGTTTTTCCAAAGCAAATCCAAGAGCGAGCCCTTCCAAAACCGTTTAATCCAGTTTCCAATCCGAAGCCGATGAAGTGTGGCTAAGCCGCAAAACTACCGCCCGGGGAGTGCACTCCTATTAAAACACGCACAAAAAAAGGGGAAAAATCTTGGCGAACGTCCCCTTTACGTGGATTGACCTTGGTTGTTGAAGCGTTGTAATGCCCAACGTGAAAACTGTTGGGCAGAGGCCAGGTGGGTTAACCATATGGAAAGAAAAGAGCCAGATGCTCAGAAAGGCACGTGCTACCCTCCGACAATATCGCCTCGAAGGACACAAACGGATCGTGCTACATTTATTGGCTATCCCAAACACACGACCCTTTCTTACACCTATTCCTTTTGTAATAAATTCTTTCACATTTTCTACTAACAAATACATCTTATTGAATGAGAGAGATGCCATATTAATGTGTGACATTTATCGTTTCCTAAGTAGTCAACTGTATGCATAAGCAAATTACCAATAACTAACGGATAATGATAATTGAGCGATAGGATTTTGGGCAACACCTTTTCGATAGTAACGACTTTTGACGTGAGCTGAAGAACAGACGAAACACTAGTAACAACTAAAAATTAGCTATTTAACGATTTCACTAGGGATCTTAGTAAGCCTATGGATAATATATTTAATAGGTAATGTGACATTTTTATAATAAAAATTATTAGGTATATGCATTCATAATAATAATAATGACAAATACTAAACTTTCAAAGTACGAAACTTGGAGAACAGTAATCAGATTCTTCGGTTCGTTGGACGTAGCTATTTCAACATGTACTCCACAAAATTTCTTCTTCCATATAACAAATAAATTGGATTACATTACGACCAAAAAATAACAGGATAACTATTGTCCCAGCACGAAGAAAAGTGGGGCATCAAGTGCTTAGAGCTTTGTTTATTGATTAACCGTTAAGCCTTAATAATTTAACGAAAAAAGATCACCTCATTTATATATTTTTTATTACTACGATACTGGTAAATGTAGTTATATTTAGCCTAATAATACTTTCTTTTTACTTACGATAAAAAACAAGTTTAACCCAGTTCATAGGAACAAAAATGACGTTTTCCCTTAACCATCCTTGCAAAGTGTTACATTGTACTGTAATGACTGCTGGCTATGTAGTGATAACGGTAGGGCGATGTTTGGTTGAGTCTTACAACCTCGAGGACATCGCACATGTCACACAGTAATGTGAAAATTGAAGCACGTTGCCGCTTTTCGCAGCTACTCCGTCAAAAATGACAGACGAGAAGTGCTTGTCACATGAGACCAGGAAAAGTTAGTACGATCCGGGGGGGATGTAATCTGTCAATAATACAGTGCCTAATTTCAATAACTATTTCTCTAAGATAGGTATCCTAAGCTATCTAAATATCAATCTAATAATTGTTTTGACAATTAAGAAACATACAAATATCATAAAACTACACTGGAACCAGGCTCAGATTTACACCAGAATTCTTGAGTAGAATTTTCTATAATGCCCGTAATGCCACAAACACCCAATCTGCTGGTTGTATATTATACATGTACAGTTGTAGATACAAATAAATGAAGTAAGGAAAAGGTGTTTTGGCGATTTTTCTTTCAAACCATCATAATTAAAATTTTTTTTAGTAAAACTGTTAATTTCTAATATCGTTTAATGTAGTTTACAGTAAAATAAGTATGATGTATTTAATATAACGATAAAAATACATACAGTTTGAAATAAACAACAAAATACGAGTTTCGGGTGTTTTTGTCTTTGAGTTTATTAGAAAAAAAAGAGTCGATTATGATGTATTCTCATTAGCACTTCCAAACGTAAATTAACGAACGAGATAATTAATTCAATATTATTCGCAAACGGCCAAATAACATTTATAGACCATAATTAACAAGCTATTGGAATAATTACAGGCTCGTAATCTGCCCCCCTCAGGCGTATTGTGCCATTTAATCTGCGGCTATTAACTCGAAAGGCCCCAATATTATTTTACCCAGGATTAATCACTGGCGGGATAGATAATTGAAATAAAGCCGGATTGTGAAAAGAAACGGGCCAAACTGCTTGGCTGATCTAAATAAGTAAGTACTTGTTGCCTCATTGCGCACAAAATATTCTATTCGTACATCCAGTAAATTGAGTAAAGTTGACTTCAATTTACTACTTTATCTAGTATAAGAAAATAACATGCTGGACTTGATTTAAATTGGATGTATGAAAAGTGACAAAATCGAAAAACATTTCCAGTGAAGTAGACCAAATATGAATATTTAATGCAAACAAGAAATTGATATTTTTGGGACTGGATTAGCCGGGAGAAATTTTTTCCCGATGGTCGATGTTCCATTTAAAAATTCCTAACTTCTGTTTTATTATAACCAGGTTATTGTAAACCGTTTGTGTAAGGGAATGAGTAAACATGATGTTAAAAATAAGGGTAGAATTTAAGCGGTGATAAAACGGGGTTGAAGAATCAACGGAAATGAGGTTAACTCACCGTTCAGCGATTCGACACAGAAATTCATCTATGTTTCGGGCATGACAGATGGTGAACCGGGTAAACAGGAAGAGGCGAAAAGAGGAAAACAGAAGGAAAAGTATGAAAATTAACAGCACGACCGAACAATAAATATGATATACGATCTTTAAAAAATCAAGTAGACCAATAAAGAAAATACTCACTTAAGCTCCAAAAAAGCAGTTTTGTTAAAACGTTCACTTAAAGTAACATGTGGCTTAATTTTTATTTGTACGATTAATTCCAAACTAATGAAACAAAATTCAATTTAATATGGTTTTCTAATCTAATGTCTCGTTACTCAACTTCTTCTCTTCTTCAGTTCATTTTGGTCTATACAAGGTAAATAATTGAAATATATTCTCAGCCCACGTACTCTATCTATGTTTAGTACTTTTAATAAGCCTAAAAACGATGCCTGAAAAGTTAACAGGATTAAAAACCTTAAATTATGGTTAACAGGAGCAACCGTAGGGGGCGTCGGTGGCCGCAACGGTTTAGGCGTTGACACGGCGCTCAACACTGTAAGGTAAAGGTCCCGGGTTCGAATCCAGCGGCCCTGCATTCGAACCCGACATACTTACAAAAGGGCTTTTTTTTTAAAACATCGGCACCCCGAGGGTTGACATACTCTCCGCTGTTGCGAACCCTCGTAAAAAAAATCCCTAAAAACCATCCCTAACGATCCCCCCCCCCAAAAAAAAACAGGAGCAACCATATTTCATTGTGATATTCTGATCAGATATACGTTTAGATGATCTTGTAGTTTTGATGTTGCAGAACATCCTAGTCTACCAGATAACACCAATAAATCAAATATACATATTAACGTAATGAATAATTCAATTAATGCACCGTTTATGAATAATAACCACCTAATCCTGTTTAAATTGGGCACCAAGAATAATATAGTCCAACTAACCTTAATTAAATGTCCTGAATCTTGTAGTGCATGACAAACCATCTACTAATATGAAATGTACATGGATATAATAAAAAGGATTCTGATATATATATGNCGGACCATGGACAATATGAACTTTTTTGTTCATTTTAGGGTGAAGAATCTACTGGAGAAGTTTGTAGCACGAGTAGCAATTCACCCTGTATATATATACTCGCACACACGCACACATACCTTCCCATACTAAGTACATTTAATTAATGACCTGAATATATTTTTAATGCGCGATAAACGATGTACAAGCACGCTACAGCATACACTTATTTCCTTTATTTCTTTATTAAATAGTATATTGTTTTTAAGTTTGTTTTACTTTTGTTTCCACTAAATTTTTACCTATGTATCTTATTTAGCAAGTAGAAATAAGAAACATTCAACTTAAAACATATTCCAAAAATACCGATTTACATGATTCTACGCAACCTTCGATTGACTGACATTTCACGCAAAAAAAAGTAAAATTAAGAGATGTCAAATAGTTAGGACATTCCTAACCCTGGCTCATCAGAGGTGAAGAGGGCGGTTGCCGAGGGTGGCAACATTAAGGCACAAAAGGTTTGATGCTTGCAATTCAGGACAGACTGAGTTTATAATGAACGGAAAGATTAGAAGAAATATTTAATGAGAACAAAAGCTGAGTTTTCATGTAGGATGTCTCTATTTAGTGCATCACGCAACTACAAGGGTCGGGGAATAGGGTGTTCTGTATTATACGTAGTCTCTTTATTTTATATTATAGAGACGAAGAATTTAACATTAAACCAATTTTCCTTATTCGGTTAGAAAATGGTTTTAATGTTGTTATCATGTTATAAAATGTATTTATGTTGTTATATTATTATGACTTCTTCTTTGCCGACACGCCGATCCTGGTAAAGACCCGTACATGAAAATCATGACCAAGTTATTTTTAATTAGAACAATGAGAGGGGTTAGGATTACTCTAAACGCGTTTTTCATTAAGCTAACTGCAAAGGAGGTGCCCCTAGCCTGCTGATATCTATTGGGTTGTCCGGAAAATAATGCAGGATTTTAAGTTTTCATTAAAAAAAATCTATATAAAATATTCTGTTTACGTTTACAGGATTACTNGTATGGGAAATTATTTTGATTAAAGAACATTGCTTTAAAGTAACTAGTTTCTTTTTTTTTGTTTAATACCAAAATCCTGCATTATTTTCCGGACAACCCAATAGTATTTAGTTCTCTATGTTTAAACGCGAGATTCAGTTTATAAATGAATATTATCCATTACTGACTGAGAGAGAGAAAGATAGATAGATAGAGAGGGTGTGTGTGTAATAAAATCAAAGATAAAGTTAGTAAACGAGGTGCGCGAGTGAGTGTATGCGCGCGAGCGAGCGCGTGCTTTTGTGTGCGTGTGTGTAAACAAAAAAACACACATAGACAAATTTCACCATTTGAATAGAAGTTTTGCGACCGAAAATAAAATCTTGCTTTGTCTAACACAGTCTGATGATTTTTCATGACTTTAATAACTAAAAATATTCCAATTAACCTAATTATTAAAATTCAATAATTAAAACTCCCATAAAATTCGGATTTAGCGCTATATGCCGCCGAAGATGTTTTTAAAGCTCGTAGTAAATGGGAAATTCGACTCTTCGCCCTATCCTACCACAGTAATGAGGGTAGGGGTTAAAGGTATATTAAACGGAAAACTAAGTGAGGCATATCCTTGAGCGCCTTCGCCAGGACGAAGGATACGTTTTTGAAATAATCACCTCTTGAAATATAACGATAATGATATATTAAAACACGAGATGGGGAAGAGTAATAAACTAAGTTTCACTCTCGGCTGTTTTAAAGGTTTTTGCATAATTGAAGTTTTTGAGATTATAATAATTTTCATGCCTGCTGTTAAAACGATGATAAAAAAAATACTTTCTAAAGCGTAAAAAAAAATAAAGGAATGCCATTTCAAAACAAATGTTCTTTTATTATTCGCGTTGAATGATAAATATGAAAGAACAGAAATATATTTAATTCCTCACTAATTTTTTATCACTGTTTTTAAAATTTCCAAATCTAATTGAGTGAGAAGATGTTATGTCGAGATGAAATATTTATATTAAACTGATTTGTAAGCAATGTGAGAAACAAATCGTCGGAAGAGCTTTTTCAGCTTTATCAGGGAAGGAATCTTTTAATTACATACATTCATTCCATTCAATTAGCAAGCAAGTAATGTTGTTTTAACGTGTTAAGTATGATAAACGTTGTTTGGTTGATAATTTTATTACTATTTAAGTTAACTTTACTAATGCAAGTAATTACTAACGTATGTAATTTGGTTTGTTCATTTTACATATTTTTTATTTATTTCTATTTGTACAATTGAGCATAGTATAGATAATTATATACAAATGTGACAGATATGTCAGACGAGAAGGTAGGGAGAGAGAAAGCTTCTATGCAGGAACTCTGTTTCTTTAGTTGGGAGGTTGAGAGAGGAGGACATAAGGCCATAAAGCTGGGACACACTTACCCAATGCAACGCCATGCAACGCTACCAGATACTACCCGAAGCAAATCCAATGTCCAATTTTTCATAAGATTGTATTACCCCCCGTGCACATCTGCCCGATGCTATCCTACGCTACCCTACTCTACGCTCTGCGATCCCCACTGTCCAGATTTCCGTCGGGTAGCATCGAGTACAGTCGAAGACAAAAGAATCTGACACTTTTATTTTTATTCAAACTACATGTATTATTGTCGTTATATTAATTACAACATACTTATATCAATATAAACCAAATTAACCGAGATCAAAAATTCATTGGTTTTTATTTAAAAAAAAATTAATTTTAATGGTTTGGTAGAAGATTGATCAAAACACCGAAATACCATTTTTTGATATACTGAATTTAACTAACAATTTATTACACGGTTTTGCTCATGAAATTTAACTAACAATTTATTTCATGGTTTTACCCATAAAATTACACCGTTTTCGTGAGTAGCGTCAGAACAGGAAAGTCATATTTTTTGTAGTTTATTTCAAACTATATATATGTAATTTTGTCGTTACATTAAGTACAACATTCTTATTTTAATGTAAACCAAATTAAACGAGATCAAAAAATCATGTTTTTATAAAAATTATTTAATTATGATGGTAAGGA
The DNA here is from genome assembly GCF_000648675.2 of Cimex lectularius. Classification (NCBI taxonomy): domain Eukaryota; kingdom Metazoa; phylum Arthropoda; class Insecta; order Hemiptera; family Cimicidae; genus Cimex; species Cimex lectularius. The sequence goes on along the minus strand of NW_019392915.1, from coordinate 154,467 downwards.
AGAAACTTTATCAAAACACCGGAATAACTTTTAACTTAATTTAAAACAATTAAGTTTACCAAACAATTTATTACATGGATTTGCTCAAAATAGTGCTTTGAGAACAAAAGCAGCGTAGAGGTTGTGATAGTGATTATTGTGATGCACGCTATGCGATTTTATGTGGGGTGCGCTTGACGTTGGATAGACGTGCACACCCTACCAAAACGTCGGATAGCGTCGCATAGCCGTTGCATCGGGTAAGTGTGTTCCCGGCTTAAAGATGAGACGTTTAAGAAAGAGTTTGGGAGTGTCGATTCGGGTGGAGGAATATTTCAGAGTACTCAGAAATTGAGGAAGCGTGGTCGGATCAGATCCTTCACGAATGGGATTTTAACATCTTTATGTGTCATTTGGTTGGTGTCATAGAAGAGAGCATTGAGGATACGGCGGAGATATGAGGATCGATTCGTTGGATGATGGAGGATTTGGCCGAATCCCACAGTTCCACCAGGAATGTCCAAATCAGTACGATGAGTATTTAGTAACCGTTAATTCATAATGTATGCTTTGAGTTGATTTTGGTGCCAGTAGGTGCACGAGTAATCTATATCTTTTGATGTATCAATGTTACTAAAAACAATTAATTAAGGTTTTCAGTTTAGTTAAAAAAGTCAATGGCACGAGCGGAATTCGAACCCACGATCTTCGGCTTGATACGCCGCTGCTCTACCACTTGAGCTATCGTGACCTCGATCCACTCGGACATCAACTTCCCATCTCAACCACACCTTTTGAATTTCCCCTCCTTTTTGCCATTTTTCAAGTGGTAGAGCAGCGGCGTATCAAGCCGAAGATCGTGGGTTCGAATCCCGCTCGTTCCATTGACTTTTTTATCTCAACTGAAAACCTGAATGAATTGTAATATATTAATTGGTCAAGCGGACCACGAAACTAGTGAATTGAATAAGTTACTAAAAACTGAAAATCACTAATTGCCCTATTATTCATGTTGACACAATAATTTTATTTATCATAGCTGAATAGATAATAAGTCAGTATAATGGATTAAAAATGGATGATAGGGTAGGAAACAAGTTCTTTAATGAATTTATATCACCAACACATGACTTTACAAACTACATTAATTTTAACAAGTTTATCATTCAGTTGAAATTTGAGCAAAAGGTATCTATAAAATATGTAGATATATAATTGCAATAATTACCGAAAGCTGGGCGACGGAACTTATTTTTCCTTGACCCTCCACTCATCCTTATTTTTTAACCAATTTATTTGCACATTAGTGTATATTTTAATAAACTAACTGAGGAAAAAAAAAGCTTTATGGCCTATAAAAGCGACAACATAATAAAATTATCAAGGAAATTTAAAAGAAACAAAAACGTTGCAGATTGGAAATGTGAGGCCGCACGTCAAGTGAGCCTTGGAAACAAACCTGACAGGGCTGCGATGGTGGTGTAATGGTGAGCATAGTTGCCTTCCAAGCAGTTGATCCGGGTTCGATTCCCGGCCATCGCACTAAATTTTTTTTCTCATTAAGTAAATTAATAGATTGTTATATTGCCACCTTCGCGTGCCGTTATCAATATTTTAAAATATAATTAACTTTAAAAAAAATAAACTAAATAACGGACCTAGAATTTAAAACAATAGTTTATTAACAATTGTTGCTTTTGTTAAAAAAAATTAATAATAGATAAATGTCTAAAACATCATTAGCGTTAATAAATATCATAGGGTAATTTAAAACATATGAAAAGAACAACTAAAAAATCATGTGAACTTAAGTGGAAAATACGCACAATGTTTTGTATGTAACAATGGCACACAAAACAATCCAATTTACAAAATATTTGAAAGTTTAATTTTTCTGTGGAACTGTACGATGCACATTGGACCGGGCCGCGGTATTTTTCAAAATGGAACCATCTATTAAAAAAATGAAATTGTGGGCAAAGTTTAATCTCCAGGTAGCGTGGGGCTACAATTTTTTTTAAATATTTAAATTCTGAGTACAATTTACTATTTTACAAAAACACATTATTCTTTCCAATTTTGTTACTGCAAAAAATTAACGTTTTTAAAAATTAAAAAATCTCATAAGAAATTAAAAGTATCACCGAGGTTTTTATCCAATTTCGTAGGTAAATCGGTTGATAAACAGCTCGGTAGAAATAACTAGAAATTTAGAGTATCGGCATAAAATACAATCATTACTCATGAATCAACATATTTTTGTTGTGTAATTATTTTCTAATATTAATTATATAATATCGTAAATATCTGACAATAATTTAACTACTCCTATGCACAGTTTATACAAGGATGAATGTAATCTTTTTTTTACATTGAAAGAATCATTTTTCTTACTTTATATACAACATGGTTTAACACTCATGCAATTATCTCCTTCTTTTTTTCTTGGGAGGGAGTGGGTGAGAGAGAGAGAGAGAGAGAGAGAGAGAGAGAGAGAGAGAGAGAGAGAGAGATGCTATTTCAATCTAAGCACTTTTTAAACAAAATGTTTAGAAAATATAACAACTATGTAAACATTTCTTTTTAAAATGATTTTTGTTATTTGAAATTAACATCGTAATGGACTTTGAGTAATTGAGAGTTAACAATTTGTGTAATTTATAAACAAACTTAATAATAATATATTACCCCAATATATTTCCATGTGTTTCTATTAACCAAACGTTTGTTATTAATATTGTGTTTTATAAATGTGGGCTGTTATTACGATGCTTCTACAATTTATTTTAATATAAATAAATCTAGTTTCACAAAATAAAATTTAGGTTCAATATTTTACCAAATTTCTCGATGGAAAGAGCATATTTTACTTTTATTCTATAAATTACTCGATGATATAAAAATACTTTAAACTAATCGGTTGTGACCTAGTGTAAGGTTAATATAATAAACATACTTTGAATTCGGCTTTCGTTAAATATTCAGTGTTTACATTCCAGGGGCGACCCTTCGGTTCCGCACTTATGTTGTATGTATCCCTAAACTGTATGATGGCACGTGTGTATGCTGACTTATAAAAAGGGCACAAAACTGCCCCGGTTAACCCTCGGAAAAGGCTTTGCGAATTATTTTTATCTTTATGAAACTCTACTCGATTCCGAGCAATCCCACGATCTATGCTAGAGAGGTATTCCAGCTAGAGAGGGTTTTGGTATCTATTTAAATAAAAGGATTTTCCAAATACGCTGGGATTACGAATTATCGTTTTTAACGGAAAGTAGTGCTAAGTTTCATACAGTTTTATTGATAATGGTTTTCCTTATACGGTAAAATTAATTGTGACTGCGGGATAGTGAACCTCTAATTTAGTCGTTACCAATGATTTCATCAGTCCTATTCTCGCAGAGTTGGACTATCAGACGCGTTTCGGTTTTTGGTCATCTTCAGTGTTGATTTATTAGCTAGTGGTGGTATATTTTGTCATCAGTATAGAAGGGAGAGAGAAGAAAGATAGTATGAGTCAGATATCAGATCCTGCACTGAAAATGGCGAGGATAGGCAGACCTTATAATAATCCGTAACGATCAAGTTAAAAAATAGAATTCATATTTTTGTGACAACTTCTTTATGTAAATTGTTGTAAAATCGACCTGCATATATATTCGACAGACGGCTATTAGCCATTTTCGCTTGATGAAAAGGAAAATTTTTTTTTTTTTTGGCAAATGATTTTTTTTAATAATCATTTTATTATTACTTTATAAAGTCACCACACATTACTTTATAATTCGATATTAATATCCATTAATAGAACTATGTTTTAAATAATCACATTCGTTAATCCAATACTAAGAGCGATTTTTTTGAAGATCAACTTTTTTAAAGAAACCTAAAAATCGATTCGATATCGTGTCGATATCATTAAAAAAAAGTTTCATCGCCGATCAATACAAGCCGTAATAACTCATAAAACAGTATCAAGGAATGAAATAGGGATATAAAATTCACTAGACAGCTAATAATTTTTTCTTTTAACCATTTTAGTTCGCGTCGTCGAGTGTGCTTTGAGATAAAACGAGCCAAGGTCTGACTTTCTTTTTTCCGATAATGATCCCAGTTTAAACACGGCTGTAAGATTTCTAACGGCTGATCTCTCAGTTTTTAATCTTTCCTCCTAGCATTTATTTCCTGGCACTTTTCCTTCTTGAAGGTCTTTCGTACGGTGCTTTGTTAAGTTTTAGAATGTAAGAGATTTCATTTAAAAAATATTCATTTCTTATTTCATATACAGAAATTTTTTTTTTGATATAATGTTAATTTTATAAATAATTCATTAAAACCTTCCATCTTTTAAGTTATCACTAAGGTTCCAGAATTTCAATTTCCAATTGACAGAATAATATAGGAAGTTTACAACATCATTTTGTGTTCAAGTACTTTCCAATTATCCCATAAAATCCATTGTTAGGATAACTGTTGGGCCGAAAAGCCCGTGACATCAAACGCCTCTCAGCACTTTCTAAAAGCTGGGCATCTAAGGGTCCGCCCGTCCTCGTTGATTAATGACCGGAAGCGTTTCGGCTACATTCACCGTCAGTCGATTTCTGTTTGCCGTCCCAATTAGAATTTCTGCCTTAATTCTGTTTTTCTTTTCACCCCTTCTTTCTAACGCGCAAAATGGGTCCGTTAAGGACCAAACTGTTTACATGCAATGTTGCCTCACCCCCCATCTTATAGTCCGGATGTTGCACCAATCTAACTTTATCCTTTTCCAGTGTAATGTTGTTTTGGCTCAAAACTGAAGTCAATTGTTAGGTAAAAATGAAGGAAAATATACTTAGTATAATTAAAGGGTTGTCAAGCTAAATTTGAAAAAATTAAACGTCTTGTTTCAATCCGATTATATCCTTCACAAGTTCGTAGTAGTAAATGATGAAATAATTTCCAATCCGGCATAATATTTATTCTGTTGATTTTTGAATAGAACTGGTATTGGACAAGGTCTTGTTCTCGAATTTAGTGTATCATAATGATTTGCTAGTTACATATTCAGTTCAATTGACTCAATCTTTCTTTTAAGAAGCAGTGACGGTCACTGCTACAGTCCTTTTTCTCGGGAATTCTTGGTACTCTAGGATTTGTCTTCATAGACCGGTTGCTTCGTATTCGAAGATAATAGGGGTGGCTGGCTGTTTCTTTCTTCTCATTGCATCACGTAATGGTGTCATCATTCAATATTCCCTTTCACTCCACTAAATTTTACCCAGATTGGCTGTAGTAGTTTACCAGTTTTGGTGAGTGTTTTTAATGACTGTTTTTTAACTATGTCTCACACCTGTAGAGTACTCTTTCTTTCTTTTCTCCTTCTCTTTTTTGAGAACACAATCTAAGATTGTGGGTCTATGTCAATTCTTGTTAAACCTATTACAAGTTCTAGGCATTATTATTGTCTTGCAGATCTTCCTGTGGCCAGTTTGTCTTCATGTTATTTCCCAGAAATCCTTTCTGTTCTGATACCTAAGATAATGTCAGGTAATTTTTTGGAGATTTCGGATGCCTTAACTGAATGTTTTGGATATGACCTTTTTTCATGTAAATGGTTTTGGGTGTCTGTTCTTATGAGGTGATCTTATGATCTTTTGTCATTGTAACATTTAAGATTTGCATTGATAGTACGTATTTCAGCTTAAAAAACCGAGGTTTCCTAAATGATTTAATTACTCGTATCTTCACTTGCAAAGAATGCACCTGAAATTGTTCCTTTACTAGTTTTTGAGCCATGTGTATACCGTATAATTAATCTGTATCTCTTGATTTCTTCTTCTCATTTAGAGTTTGTTAAAACATTACGGAGAGCTTTAGTGAAGTATACTTCATTTTAAATCATTAAATTCACTAATTTCGTGGTCCGCTTGACCAATTAATATATTACAATTAATTAAGGTTTTTAGTTGAGATAAAAAAGTCAATGGCACGAGCGGGATTCGAACCCATGATCTTCGGCTAGATACGCCGCTGCTCTACCACTTGAGCTATCGTGACCTCGAACCGAAAAGGAGGGAAAACTCAAAAGGTGGGGTTGAGATGGGGAGTTGATGTCCCAGTGGATCGAGGTCACGATAGCTCAGGTGGTAGAGCAGCGGCGTATCAAGCCGAAGGTCGTGGGTTCGAATCCCTCTCGTGCCATTAACTTGTTTTCATCTCAACTAAAAACCTTAATTAATTGTAATTTATTTTTATGTTTAATCATTACAATTAATTAAGGTTTTTAGTTGAGATGAAAACAAGTTAATGGCACGAGCGGGATTCGAACCCACGATCTTCGGCTAGATTCGCCGCTGCTCTACCACCTGAGCTATCGTGAGCTCAATCCACTCGGACATCAACTTCCTATCTCAACCCCACCTTATGAGTTTTCCCTCCTTTTTCCATTTTTCAAATGTCGTGTACACATTTTTTCCCTTCGTCGGCTCTTTTCACCTCAAAGAAGCCGACGCCCTACACAAAAATGTCTTTTCTATACCGACATGCTTCCACTCCCCTTCAAAATTCAACGTATATAAATACAAAATAGCAAAATCTCACAGGACCATGAAAACTAGTGAATTTAATAAGTTAAAATGAAGTATACCTTCAATAAAGCTCTCCGTGGCCATTTCATTTGTCGCCGAGAATCAAATAGATTACACGACATTTGAAAAATGGCAAAAAGGAGGGAAAATTCGAAAGTTTGTAGGTTGAGATAGGAAGTTGATGTCCGAGTGGATTGAGCTCACGATAGCTCAAATGGTAGAGCAGCGGCGTATCTAGCCGAAGATCGTGGGTTCGAATCTCGCTCGTGCCATTGACTTTTTTATCTCAACTAAAAACTTAATTAATTGTAATATATTAATTGGTCAAGCGGACCACGAAATTAGTGCATTTATTTTTATAAAACGATTTTTCTAAACCAATGAGGATGCAAACAGAGGATCGTCAAAACAGAAGGTGTAGTATTTCCAAAAATGGGTAGAATTAATGGACATTAATTTTCACGAGTTACAATTGAATAAAGTGATATAATGTCGTTATTTAGTTACTTATCGAAAATACTTTCGTTAAAACTAAGAGACTAATGTAAACTTTATTCACAACATTAAGTTTCAACTGAACTATGTGAAGTGTTGGAGGTTGATGTATTGTACAGATAGAAAAAAGATGATTGAATCAAGACAAATATGGCGCTTTTATTCGGCCACTTTCAATATGGTTAGTACTGTATTTTGAACAAAATTGACATTAGCATCGAGAGATATCGTGATACATGGATATTACGGACTGTGATTACACAAAGAGCTTTACTCGAGGCGGAACGAGCACGAATTCAACAAGTTGCCGCTGGTTTTTGTTTTACAGTTGGCAAATATATTTCGAAGAAGCTTCAGATAACGGAAAACCGATTATTTATGACACGTGACAATTTTACGTATTGTACGGTAATTAGCAGATGGGGTATGAACATTAACAACAAAACCTTTTTGAGTCAATTTCTTTATTAATTAATTGCCAAATCGAAAGATTCACAATTTATTAAAAGAAAAAATTAATAATAATCATAGAACAACTTTAAATTTATAAAGTAATAATTATGCATATTAATTTTTTAATTGCATAATAAAGCGTTCATTAAAAAAGTAATTAATAATTAGGTTGAATCTAGTAGAACAATTCTGAACTAACATTGGTAAATAAATAGCCAGTAATACAGCATATAATAGTTTTAGTAATAATGGAATTATGGTTTAATTTCATCATAATTGTCTTTCCATTTGATATGATTTATACAGTTGTAGGTGTATGTAATTTGGCAATGATTGTTGTAACATTCGTTGAAGTTGACAGTTTGAGTAATATTACAAGGTGTAATTTATGTTTCCTGAATCCACAGTTAATGGATTAAGTAATAGGGAAATTTTCCACTTTGTCTTCCTTATCTTCGCAATTCGTATTCACACCTTGTAAGCTGGAAATTCTGGCACAACCAGACTACGAAAATTCGTTTAAGGGCGAATTAAAACGGACCGCATTATAAACACGATTAACCCTTAAGCCTAGAGAGAGTTTCTTATCTCTGCGCTTATCTTTGAATGGTCTATTAAGTTTCCGAGAGAGGGATGGAAAAGAAAAAAGTGGTCAGAATAAAACAACTCACGAGATTTGAACCAAATCCGAAGGGATTTAACGTTGGAAAGATGATTAATTTGGAGGACTGCATAACTCGACATCTACAGTCAATACCTCTATGATTCTAACGGTTTCACCCACATAGACTAAATACACCTTTCATTATGAACTTAGCAAAAACACTTAATTATAACTTTGACTGACTTTACTGAAACAACTGTTGCCATCAATGTTATTGTTATTGCTAATTCATCTCTCCTAACTTACGTGCGTAAACCTGAGATATCTTCTCATAGTGTTTAGTACAACCAAATTACACAAAATACGTATTATAAAAAGGCCAATTGTCTAAAATCTATAATTTTTCACTTTCTAGCGAATTGCAAAATACTAGAGGAGTTTACCTGGCTTTTTAGGTCATTTTGTTTTAAGTAAGGATCCCCTAATTAAATATCTGGATGGCGAAAATGATTCGTACTGATTAATTGAATACGGATGCCATGCATGGAGGTACAAAATCTGAATGGGTCCATTAATTTAATTACCAATACTGATACGGCACAATACATCTCTGGTTTACTCTTCAAACTCAGTGTTATGTTTCTGTTTTATTTTATTTACTTACTACTGTGTACTTCTTATTGCTTTTTTTAGTAACTACCAGCTTTCTAATTTTTTTAACATAATTTTTCAATTCCCATATCGGTTTTATGAAAACAGCAACAACCTCCGGCTAACAGTTTTAATCCATGCTTGTATATACTTACAAATTTATTTTTTATAGTGGCTTTTTTTCTTTTGTTATAAATAAAAGTCCATCTATCTATCTATAATTTTAAAATAAATCTTCGCCCAGAGCAAACAACTTAGTCAAAAACGTGCCGGAAAGTAATAGAGAAAAAGGGCTTGTTTAATTTTCTATCTTTCTTATATTCCTATAACTTAAATAAGTCAAATTATATTGACTTTTTCTTGGAACAGGAAATGCGGCAACAAATAGCCAGATATTAAATCCAAGCCGCCCACAAGGGAGCATTCTTGGTCCATCCTGTATACTATTTACATTGCGTGAATATTCTACACATCCCAACATCATCATTACCACCCCTGCACATAACACCGAAATTATGTCTTCTAACTTGAATACTATCCAAGGAACATCCAGTATCCAAGAACACACTGAGTTTGCTAAAGACAAAAAATCAAGGCTGACTGAAGAAAAACGTACACAGCGTACAGTAGCATTGAACAAACAGTTTGCCCTCTAACTTACATAAACAATAAGGGCTTCTAATCAAGTCAAGAAACTTAGGACTACACCCAGACAGCAGACTGACGTATAACCTCCACAAAACCATCGACAAGTACAGATACGAAAATCTGTTTTGACTGTCAAATCGCATCAACATACGTCATAGAATATTTTAAGGAAAACATGAAATTTATCTATTTTTTAATGAGATTCCGAAAAAGAATAGAATTTCTAAAATGAAAATGCCTGGACGTTTCATCCACAAGAGAAAAATAAAAATAAGAAAGTCTAGCAAAACGGGAACTTTGAAAATGAAATGGAGAGAAAAAGTAAAGATTTTTATATTAGAATAATCATGACAATAATGCATGATAAATACAACTGTCTAAAGATTAACATGTTAGTAGAGAATTAGATGAACTTAATTGCTATAAAAAAGCAGTCCCGATCAGCGTGAGGCTACAATGTCTAAAATAAAAGATTACACGATGGTATTATGTATATAAATATTGTTAAGGCATGAAATAATACCGAGATAGATAATTCGCTTAGTGGTCGTTTATCCTCGAATAATTTTGTAAAATATAATTTCCCTACGAAGAAAAAGAGGTAAAACAGAATAAATACATTTAGGATAAACGACCATTCAAAGGTTTTAAGGGAAAATACCGTCCTCGGTGAGGAAGGAAGTTGACTAAAAACAATGTAAATATTATAAGGTGCAATAAATCCCACAGGTTGGCTCTCTCCGGGCGGAAAGAGGAATATATTCAGAGTAACTTCTTTGGGAGAATGACTTTTTTATAAGGGAGAGGGGGCGAAAGGGTGAATGGGATAAGAGGGTTGTCGGTTGTAGAGGGATTTGGCAACTGGAAAAGAAGAGAGTGGGAAAAGGGCCGCCGCGGTAACAAAGTGGAGCTCCCAGGCGACCAGGTTTTATAACACTGAGAAGTCCCTACAACCTTAACTCTTCCCTGCCTTTACTTTAAGCTTGAAACGACGAAATACCACTTTAAGAGTTTGACTTAATAAATCTATTAAATAGTCGAGTGATTACATTAATAAAATTGACTAACAAATCAAAACATTCTCTATAATAATGCACATCATACCATAAGAGCATTAGGGGAGTATTTGGAAGCGAATATCTTGAATTTCAACGATAATACGTTCTTCTCATTTATTCTTTACTTAATATAGAAAGTCAATCTTTAAACAACTTGACCAATTGTTTTGTCTGTAGATCGGTCTCACACTAATCTAAGATGGCGATAGCCGAAAGCCATCCAGACGTACAGCAAAGATAAAAAGGCCAAAAGTGACAAAATGCGACAAAACGAGTATCTATTTTACAAATGGTAATATGACAAAGAAAAGGTTTTCTTGATTAATTTATGTTTTATAGAACAACATTTAATTGCAATCAATGGATTCGTAAACACGTACTAATTTATCAACTTGGCACAGTGGTAAAATGAAAAATCCCATTGAAAAAACATTATATTGTTATTCATAACGGCGACATTAAAAGTCCACAAGATATTTCGCAAAGGGAATGGAAAATATAAACGATAAATACCGACATTTCATACGTTATGACCCAATAAATATCTTCTCACGGTGATTTAACACACTTCACAGTGGATTTACAACTTCATTTCACCAATTCCGTCTATATCGAATCCCTGTTTTTCCTTATGTCACCACATAATCGTCAGTACGATACTATAAAATTAACTTTTGCAGGTTTAGATTTATTTCAGTAAATCACAACGTTGTTGAAAAACCCAAACAATATATAACCCAAGCTAACTATTTTGTTGTAATGTTACAGCCCCTACAACAGACAAATGATCTTGGTCCAAAATCAATTTTTTTTTTCATTCTAACCCAACATTATTTTATGCTTTCGTCCTCTTCGCACGAGACGCTTAGTTGAGTCAATTGAATTCATTATACAAAGAGTTCCTACTTCAAATTTCAATGTGGAACAGTTTATTGATGGCATTCGGATTAATCCCGCGGTATGGGGCATGAGGTGTAATGAAATGGTGAACAAATTAAAAGAAGTGAAGCTTGGAGAGAACTTAATGGTATTCAATAGCATACAAACAGAAGAGCCAGCACAAGAGGTGCTCTTGCTTCCTCGGGTTTTAACATCGTACTGATGGGAATTATTCTTGAGGGCCGTCGGTGGCCGCAACGGTTTAGGCGTTGACACGGCGCTTATCACTGTAAAGAAAAAGTCCCGGGTTCGAATCAAGCGGCCCTGCATTCGAACCCGACATACTTACAAATGGGTTTGTTTTCTTCAAAAACACCGGCACCCCGAGGGTTGATATAACCTCTGCTCTCCCATTGGTAAAAGAAGTTGATTCCACAAGTTGTCTGATGTGGAACGAACCAAAACGTCGTCACACGGCAGACTCATCCAACCCCTTAGTTCTGACAAATTTCCAAATGAACATGGATCCTATTAAACTGTTATCTCCCGAAGAAGGCTAGCCGACCACGTTCAACTTTACCAAAAAGAAAAGCTCAGGTTACGACCTAATCACACTCATCATCCTATCGCAACTACTTAAGAAAAACCACAATCAACTTACTTACTCGACGCCATCCTATGCACATCCCCCCATCCTGGAAATTTTAATCTATGAGGAAGATCACTAAACCTGGAAAACTTACTAAACCATTCCTACAGCCATTTCTCAGTTATCGGGAAAATCCTGGAAAATTTCGCATTGAATATGATCCATTGATTCCCCATCAGCAATTCGGCTTTCTTAGTTGTCACTCTAACCAACAGGCCTGTTCGTCGACGACATTTCCACTTCCTGGATCTACAGAAGCCTTGTTCACTTGTTCGCGCACCAAGCATTTCATCGGGTATTTTACTCGAGACAATTGTGAAAGTTCATGCACATCCTACTAACTAGTACCTTATCTTAAAATCCTACCTCACCAATCATTGCATCCTATAATTATTATCTATCCTATTCTAGTAATCCTACAGCGCAGCATCCTCGCTCCTTTGCTTTAATAATTTCATGCGGCCCACCCAACTGAACACTAGCGTAATTCTTACCGTAATAAAGATCTCGCCACAGCCTCCTGTAATCTACAAAATCATATTATATATATATANTATATATATATTCACTCAACTATGTTCTCATCACTTTTGTGAACCATATATTATATCTCAGATTTTACCTGGATAAACGACTGTCTTGGAACTTCCACACGCGACCTAATCATGGACCCAGGACAGACTGTAATATAGATAAAAACGACTGCTCGACCACAATCTAAACTTTCATCTCCAAGTACAACTAAATCTAAACACTGCAGACTTAAACTCTTAACTGTCTAACTCGGGACTGCTAAGTGTACCAACGTTAATCGAATATAATGCTTTCAATCAAAAATCCTCAGAACAATAATCAAACTTTACTGGCTGCTCTTTTTTATGTACCTATATCATATGTATCTGTACACCATTCATATTAACTTAAATGTTCTGCTTGTCACTCATTATCCCAATCCAGCTAGAAAAAGTTGCATTCCAAACCATCCCACCAACCGAATCACTGTCAAGAACCAATCATCCACCACACAAATTTAACCCAGTTTTGTTATAAGATCCATATTTTCAAGCATCATAAATATCCTTTATGGCATAAAGTGAATACAAACAATGGCAACTCAACACACCTTAAAATCTACAGTAGCACAAAATAGGAAATTGTTTTAAAATTTAAATAATAGAAAATTTACACACAGTAGAATATAGGGAAGCTTTTGGTTCACAAAATCATTGCACTATGAATCTCTATAATTATACAAATATATAAAAAAATGTATTATTAAATTGTAAATACTCACGATTACAGTTATTTGATGTAATTAACTAGATACTGACTTACCTGCAATTAAAAAATCATTTATTAGCACAATTGACAAAATTGCTGTTTTAACAATTATTAAAACTAATGATATAACCAAACCAACTCAATCAATGAGATATCTAGAAAAATGTACTTTTTTAATATTCATGTTACATGATTCTTAGAGTAGTATATAATTAAGTTGATAGATTTTAAAAATATTGGACTCAAAAGAAAAAAATTAACATTATATGGTGTGCAAACTAATGTAAAACCATTGTGAATATTGCAAACTTTTCTATTGTTTATTGTTATTTTAGGCCAAATATAAAATATAACAGGGCTGTTTTAATCTAATAGGTGATACAAGCAATAAAATATCGTTCTTGAAAGTCTCGAATCCTATAGAGACATCAAATCCATCTATAATTCACTCCGCACGCTCACAACGATAATCTAGCTCTGCCTACGCGCAGGTAAATAATATATTACTCATTTCTTTGTCACGATCATAAAAACCGTTCATTATACTTTTTTAAATTTACAACTACCCTTTGGAGTTTAAAAAATTAGTTTTTCGACGATAAACAAAGGAAATTCACTTTGATTAATATCACTGTAGATTGTGATAACAATTGTTCAGGTCAATTAATCATTGTCTCGACGAGTTTAAGTTATCGACTTTCTAAAAGCTTTTGTACCTACTAAGAAGCCAGCCAACTGATGATGTATATACCTATAATTAATGAGTAACTTATACTAAGTCATTAAAGTTAAAACATTGTCCCATAGACAGCTTCACAAGGCACATTACATCGAAACCACATTTAGAAAGATAATATTTCCAAAGGGCGTTAAATCTCCACCAAACTTTACACGTCCAAGAACAGTATTTATAATAGTCTCGTGGATTACTGTTGTGGTCATAATCCACGACAGTCCCTAACCATCTCCAATGAGGTTAAAACCTAGATTAAAAGACGAAAACAAAGAAATTTATTCGGTTTACACATAATCCATGTAATGATGAGAAATATTCTTGTAGTTGATGTTAAATATCTAATATCATTTAACGTTGCATTGTATGCACGGCTAGCCGAGTGGATGAAAAATCATTAAAAAAACATGATTAAAAGAATGCGGCAGGGTCAGTAGACCGGATCGGCAAAGCAGCTCTGACGTATCAAGAGCAATATCGGCACTATATAGGTGGCCCTCGTAGAGGGTCATCCTCACCCGATTAAGAATAGGCCATGCGAGATTGACACATGTGCAATTATTTTGAGGCCAAAACCTGAGTGTGTCCGGCAAGTAGAGAAAGGTTGCTCGTGTGTACTTATTATTGAAAGAATCAATCCTCGACTCCATAATTGTGCTTGGGCACGACAACGAGTATCTAGCCCCTGTTTCCATTTTTTGAGGAAACGGGGCTGTTTTATCTTATTTATCTTGTGTTTCTTTGCGAATGTCTGAAGAGTGAATGTATTTACTAGCGCGAATGTTATAGTATGAGAGAGCCGATGGCGTATATCCATCGACCCTCAATTAGATTAGTTATATAGTTGGGGATGGAGGAATATGGAGTACTTCACCACCCCAAATGAGTAAATTGCTTGCGAATAGGAAAGAATATATTAAATGTTAGCGAGAGCGTGAATGGATTGCAGCTGAAATGTCAGCTTTTGATAGCCCCTGGAGCCCAACCTCGGTGACTACACATATCAGACCGAGACCCGAAAGAGATTTTTTTCCAAACGCTTAATGTGACATAGGGACAATTACTTTGAGATATGTGTCCAGAATGTAGAGAAAGGTTACTCGATAGTCCCAACTAATGGAACAACGTCACCAACAGGTTATGTTTAATGCGAAACAATCTATATTAAATTCAGCCTTTTCAAAATAATTAGGTTGTTCATATTACAAAAACTACAATCGTCTTATTTACTATTAACAAAACAGTGGTCACAAACAAGTTACAGTTACCAGTTACAAATCTTTAAGGTTATTGTTGATTATTAGTCGAGGACTGCGTTGGAAAGTGTTTTAAATTTGACG
This sequence comes from Cimex lectularius, assembly GCF_000648675.2. Lineage (NCBI taxonomy): Eukaryota > Metazoa > Arthropoda > Insecta > Hemiptera > Cimicidae > Cimex > Cimex lectularius. The sequence goes on along the minus strand of NW_019392915.1, from coordinate 139,125 downwards.
ATTTGTTTTAAAATGACTTTTATATACTAAATGTGTGAAGAAGGGAGGAATCGTGTAAATTTGTAACTGTAATGTCAAATTTAATAAACTTTCCCAGGCCGAGTCCTCTACTAATAATCAAATAACCACTTTTTCCCTGGCGACTCTTTTGCTAATAATCAGCTAAATCCTTTTAAAACTAAAAGAAAAAAATGTTGATAAAAATAACGATTACAGTATACTTGTCTTATTCAAATACTTTTCAACCTGCCATAATGGAGAGGAGCAAATTTTTTTTTAAAAGCTTCTGAAGGAAGCCCAAATAATTTATTCGCCGAGAGAAGGGGGAGAATTTGCATCCAATGCGGTCGTAAAAATGCAAAACGGTCCCAACAAGGCGCGAGCGATAAAACAATTATAAGAAACGATGAGAGGTGTTTAACTGAATATAAATCCGTATCGTCCTACCCGAATTGAACACAAGGATTTGCATACTGGATCCCAATAGCAAGGGTGCTTTTCTAGGAACGATTTCGAATCTCCTTGTTTTATGAAAGGGACTAGCCTACATTATAGCATGAACCCGTGCAAGTCAGCAAGATTAATTATCTTCTATTCAACCGGCAACGCCGGGCCGTGTATTGCATTTAATGCCGGCAAACAACAATATCCAAGGAGAAAAGCAGCACGATTAATTGATACAAAAGTCAAATTGTGATCAACACGTCTATCTCTTGAGTTTGACATTTCATGATTAATTACTAAAAATTCAATACAAAAATCATGATCATCATCATGTGTAGGTTGAGATGGAGAGTTGGTGTCCGAGAGGATCGAAGTCACGATAGCTCAAGAGGAAGAGCAGCGGAGTATTTAGCCATTTCTTGGGTTCGAAACCCGCTCTGACACTTTTATCTCAACCAAGACCTTACATAAAAAGAATAATTAATTTTTTTCATGAGGGTTCGCAACAGCAGGGGTCATATAAACCCTCAGGGTGCCGGTGTTTTTGAAAAAAGCCCATTTGTAACTATGCCGGGTTCGAATGCAGGGCCGCTGGATTCGAACCCGGGACCTTTACCTTACAGTGATGAGCGCCGTGTCCACGCCTAAACCTTGCGGGCACCGACGCCCCTCAAGAATAATTAATTGAAAGAAGTAACTTGGTCACATGACCACTAAACCATAAATGAATAAAAATCATATTTATCACTACCTTAGATTGAAAACGCAAACACATCGATACCTTCGAATGAGAAAACTGATAAGAAGAATGCCCACTATGCTAAAAAGCCACGAGATAGCGAATTGAAGAGATTGCCAGGAATGTTAAGAGTACATGTGGAGTTTTTCCGATTAAAATGTTTATTTAACAAATGTTCATATTGTCTGATCTAAATGTACTCGATCGCATTTTATTCAGAAAATGATCCAGCAATCAATGTTGTTCAACAAGCTGTCAAATCGTATTGTAAATAAATGATTGTTGGTCGAATCAACATTAACTTCTGTATTTACGTAGATTCAATGCCGTTAAATTACTTTATTTTGCTATATGTAAGTGCATGTTAAATTGGTATGTAGTAATTGTATGTAGTTAGTTATGTTACTAAATTTCCCGTATAGTCATGACTAAATACATAAGATCTCCCGTCTTTAGACTAACTTTATAAACTACTTTATCATACTATAAACGGGGAATGTTGAGAGCTTTTGATACTGACAATAAATACATATTCTGGCAGATATTTAGCTAAACTAGCAAAAGAAGATCAAGAATTTTCTTAAAGCAAATTTGTAAATAACTTTCAATTAATTAAGGTTTTTAGTTGAGATAAAAAAGTCAATGTCACGAGCGGGATTCGAACCCACGACCTTCAGCTATATACGCCCCTACTCTAACACTTGAGCTATCTTGACTTCGATCCACTCGGACAACAACTTCCCATCTCAACCCCCACCTTTTGAATTTTTCCTCCTATTTGCCATTTTTATCTCAACTTAATTAATTGGTCAAGCGGACCACGAAAACTAGTGAATTTGTAAATAACGTTTTATTGATATATGAAAAAAGTAAAACCGTCGTAATTAAAGAATTAGATAAATTTTCATATTAAAAATATAAATATGATTTATTGTTCATGATCGTGATAGAATCGTGATCAACATGGAATCCGACTAGATGTTTACATTCTTCATTTCACAAATATTGCCTTGCTTGTGACATCAACACACAAGGAGTCCAGGACGACCTTTACCTTAGTTTTAGTTTCTGTCTAACTTTAAAATAATTTATATTTTACACCTATACTTTCACAGAATTCATTTTTTATCACTTACACGAAATGTTTTGTTCTCTCAGCTTTATCAATTACAGTTTTTAAAGGCGTATTCATAATAAATTGCGGCGCTGATATTATGTGTTTCCGATTTTACCAATTAAGCCCTAGTGATAATAAAGGGCTATTTGGAAAAAGAAGAAGGAAGGATTGGACGGAAATGAAAAAACCCTTATCTCTGTTTGTGAGATTGTGGTGAGATTAGGAGTCTTCGAACAAGATTGTGAACAGAGGGCTGAGGGTTCCCTCAAGTAATGGAAACTTTTATAGCGCGCCACTGTCCCTGAATATAAAACGCCGCCCTCGCTTTATTTTTGTTTCAAAACACGAATTGCGTTTGGTTTTTCATTAATTTTCATCCCCTTAGCATATCGTTGAGGCGGAAAAGGGATTTCTTCCTCACAAACCGTTTACACGTCGGACCCAGCCAAGATACAATTATACTACTTTAACACGGTTTGTAATTGAGCTTTCTATTTATTATCTTTACCTTGATTTCAAACAACATTGCAGAATCTTGGAGAGAACCCAGTTTTTATTAAAAATTATATTAAACTCAGAAATAAATTGTGACATTTTGAGACAGAAGTGAATTAAACGCTTTGTCAGATTTCTGTTAAAGATAACGTCATCACTTCAGACTTAAGCCTATCAACCATCCTAACCAATCAATCCTGACGGTGAGTTAGACACAGAAGAAATCAGAAACAGAATCCGAAATTGTTTTGTATAATATTTTATATACTGTACAAAAACAGTAAAATAAAAAATATTTTCTTTAAATATTCAATATATACTTAAAAGACCCTGTCAAATGATTCACTTTCTTCCGGGACTCGTGAAATATTTATAAGATAAAATTATTCAAACGTTCTTTCAAAAGAATTAATTTGTAAGACAAATTTAGAAGAAAATTTTAATTTTACTTGCATATGTAAATAACCACTATAATATATCCACGAACGGTGGGAATCGAACCCACGACCGAGTGATCTTTGGAGCCGACAGACCCAACTAGCTATCGCCTTCATGTTTAGCAGTTAAAAATACAAATAAACTTTTTTTAACGAATATTCATGTTAACAAGTAAGAATTGTTAACCTGCATATTTTGTCTGGGACGGTACAAACTAAATAGTAATGAAAATTAAAGTCATGAGGTAGGTTCGACTGTACACTTTCAAAAGAGCTTTAGTTTTTCTGGTGGCTGATGTTGTAAGAAAATGCAAAGATTTCATGTCATCAACAAATTTCAAAAATCATATTCGATTGACAAGTTTTTATTAATCAATAACGAGTTTATACGGAACATATTAATAGAAATGTTTTACAAAATGGACATAACAAGACTAACTAATAAATGCTGCCTTATAATAACTCCTAAATTTAAACATTCATTGTAGATAAGTTACTTATGATTTGTTAACCCAATTAAACAAGTGTTTTGGCCCAGAGGAAAATTTTAAGAAAGGAGTTTTATTCATGATAGCGATGTTTGCCTGCCTAACCCTGCTTATATACCTGATGTCTCAAGTGTCTTTCCCAATCAATGACACATGTTTTTAAAAGACAACTCTACTTATTAGTTAATTAATCTTTATATGTAAAGTTTTGGTTGAAATGAAAAAGTTAGTGTAACGATAGCTCAAGTGGCAGAGCGGCGGCGCATTTAGCCGAAGGTCGTGGGTTCGAATCCCGCTCGTGAAACTAACTTTCAACCAAAACTTTACATAAAAAGATTAATTAATTGAAAGAAGTAATTAGTTCAATAGACCACTAAATATAATGGATCTACTTTTTAGCTCTCTCAGTTTCAAGGATATGAGTCCAACTACCAATTAGAAAACCAAAGAGGGATGCACAAATTTAATGTAGGAAGCGTCTCAGCCTCAATCTGCTTATAACTTAGACGTTAATCTGATCGCTATATTCTGTCTAACAGTACTATTTATATTCAAAACATTGTTAATAATTTTGTACATATTTTCTAGAATTTGCCAATGAGACTTGTTTGTAAATTTTTATCGGTCGAGTCATTCACCCTTATTCAAATAATTTCGAATTAATTGATACGTAAACATAAATTGGTCAAGGAAAGTTCAATCATCGGCCCTGAACAGCAGACAATGGGTTGAGAATAAATAAGTCTTAATGGGCATGTATCCCATAACATGCAACAGGCATGCAAGAAGGTTCATAAAAGGATTACCGCAGAAACTAACGGGGGAGCTGTGCTAAACATATGAAGTATGTTTTGATTGATAGTAGGTTTGCTGACTGGATACTGCAAACAGGCATATGTATAAACTAGAAGTAGTAGAAATAAACCTGTACTGATATTTCCAGGAAGAGAAAAACGTTGGTGCGAAAATCTATGAAGGCTGAGAGTTCCGCCATGGCCTGCATGATACACACACCCGCTACAAAGTTTAAAAAGGTGTAAGGTTATGATGGAAATTGGTCGCGGTGTGCAAGGTCTTAAAAAAGCCGACTGCAAATAACCTGACCTAAACTAACACAAACATAGGCTAATACCAATTTATATCCTGTTTTTAGAACGATTATAAATTGCAATGTAAAGTTAAAAGTTAGTGGCGTTTATTGTCTGGACAGCCCTTGTTTGAATTTGTTGTTTAATTTACCGTGACAATCGTAACGTAATAATTTATTATTTGTAGATCGTGAGGTGCGGTCTAGTGTGACGTAGGTTTTAGAAAAACATTTTCTTTATAATGCCAACGTTTCGATCTTTATTGAGATCATCTTCAGTGCCTGGGATGAATATGATCTCAATAAAGATCGAAACGTTGATATCATAAAGAAAATGTTTTTCTAAAACCTACGTCACAGCAGACCGCACCTCACGATCTCCAAATAATCAATGGCTAACGGTCATTAACACCACATGCAATAATTTCATATGAAGAAAATTGATAAAGGAAATATCATTTGGTTTAAACAAAATAAAAACAATCGAAAATGGTTCAACTGAATTCAATATTGGCTTTAATAAGCGTCGATTAACTGTACAAATCGAATTAGCGCGTTTGTTTAAGTGAAAAGCGTGTGGATTGACTCCAGGCTAGCTTTTTGATCACGTCTGATCACGAACCTCCACCGTTCGGTCACAGATGTGATCGGAATTAAACCCGGTGGAATTGTAAAAACTTCCTTCCAAAATAGAACGGGATTGTCGTAGACTGTTAACCGGTCATTACCGGGCTATTAGGTGAATTGGCGGGGGTTTGTTGGGCTGGGGTTGCAATCAGTAGGATTAGCCGGTGACGACGTGTGCATCGATTTCACCGTAGAGCCCTTCCTCCGAACATTTTTTTTCCCGCATGACGTTAACAAGGACTGCCAGTAAAATAAACGCCCGACATACATAAATTATGTAAATTAAAGGGAAATATAAATTAAAAGGGGATTACACATTAATACTCTTGTTCGATCGTTATCGTCAAGGGTCTTTAGGGGTTTATATTCAAGCTTAAATGCCATAAACTCACTTCAGGGTCGAAAAGCGCCTAGACCACTTCTTGCCCTAAGGACAACGCATCGTAAATATTTAAATAACCTTATCTGCACATTCTATCCGTAACGGTTGTGCAATATTAGAAGGGAATTATTGTGAAAATTACAATGTTCATTTTACATAAAATTTAAACATAATTAAATCTTACTGTATTTGTCTTTTCAGAGGATCTTCGGAAGAGGTCAAAACAGAGAAAACTTCCTTACGGTTTTCGCCGAGCTTTCGACAGTTTTATACTGTCATCTTCAGGGCCTGTTTTATTATCATATAAACAAACAATTAAAACATGAAAAAACAATAATTACAACAATAATTGGATATCTTGCTTTAAAACCTTAATAGGAAATTAAACAACATGGTGTTTTGGGCACAGAAGTACATTATGTTTTTTCCGGCTCAGCATCTAAATTTTGATTTAAATGGAATACATTAACAATTAAAAATTATAGCTAAAATTACAGTAAAAATAAAATTAAAAAACGAGGTCGAGAAAGGTTACCTCATATAAGTCTAAAAAACCAATAAAATCCACCTTTTTTTAGTTTTTCAGGTACAAGTGATCACAGTACGTTTCCCAGTTACATATACAATTAACTTATTTTAAAATTTAAATAACAATACAGTAGGATCACAGATCAAATCAATAAAAACCGATAAAAACAAAATCTCTACGACGAGGGGAAACAAGGGCTACGGGAAACAATCGTTTTTTCCTCCTAGTTAACATAAAAAAACTATTGTTTCCCGTAGCCCTTGTTTCCCCTCGTCGTAGAGATTTTGTTTTTATGGGTTTTTATTGATTTGATCTGTGATCCTACTGTATTGTTATTTAAATTTTAAAATCAGTTAATTGTATATGTAACTGGGAAACGTACTGTGATCACTTGTACCTGAAAAACTAAAAAAAGGTGGATTTTATTGGTTTTTTAGACTTATATGAGGTAACCTTTCTCGACCTCGTTTTTTAATTTTATTTTTACTGTAATTTTAGCTATAATTTTTAATTGTTAATGTATTCCATTTAAATCAAAATTTAGATGCTGAGCCGGAAAAAACATAATGTACTTCTGTGCCCAAAACACCATGTTGTTTAATTTCCTATTAAGGTTTTAAAGTAAGATATCCAATTATTGTTGTAATTATTGTTTTTTCATGTTTTAATTGTTTGTTTATATGATAATAAAACAGGCCCTGAAGATGACAGTATAAAACTGTCGAAAGCTCGGCGAAAACCGTAAGGAAATTTTCTCTGTTTTGACCTCTTCCGAAGATCCTCTGAAAAGACTTCTTGTATCCAGCAGGTCGATAATCTAGTTCATCGTTACTTACTGTATTTGTTCTAAGGCATATTTGGGAGGTGTAAGTAAACCTAAAAGCAACTACGCCTTCTGAAATTTTGGCCAACAAAAAAATACCACACAAAATTAATTAGATAATCAAGCACGATCGTACTGTACAATTAAATAATGTGCAATATTGACAAAATGGTTTCGTGGAACTGACAATGAGCTGACAGACCAAGGCGTTGTGATGTGCGGAAAGGGAATAAATTTCGGAAGAAAGAGAGTATAAAGTTCTTGGAGTAGGGTGAGGTTTGATACTTAAAAATAGGGTTAACGATTTTTATTAGGATTTTTAATTAGAATCTTTTGATGCGTTGGGAGTTGGAATTCTTGGTCGATACCTAAAGTTCGATATCATAAGTCCATACGCGTGAGAATCGTGCTGTATATGGAAGAAGCAGAAATAAGCCTATGCTGATATTGCCAGGAAGAGAAAATAGAGTAACGAAGGCCTATGCGGGTTAAGATTCTTGTGATAGAAAAAAAACCAAGGCTTGAACGATATCCACAACAGTCGCTAAGAAAGTTTTAGAATAAAAAAAAACATTAAGGTAATAATGGAGATGTTTTTAGAACCATTATAAAGCGCACTGGAAATTGTAGTTAAATGTGATAACAAAAGCCATAAGTGTATATCAAACTTTGTAATTAAGTGGAAGTTATTAACGTCTGTTTAGTTCGTTCCGTTTCTGTCATGTATTAGCATACATTCCAAGTACATTTGTGTAGGTGAAATAACAAAAAGAACGCAAAGTAACATAAGTAACTAACAGTTCGAATGGAGTTAGTGAAATTCCGCTCACTTAAACAGGTAGTTGTAATCCGCAATAAGTTTAAAGTTATTGATTATTGAGGCTTCTGAATACGGTGATGGGATCTTTATGCGAGGAAAGGATTGCTGTATCGCATAAAATTTAAAAAATAGTTTCTGGGAATATATGTCAGCAGTACATATAGTGTGAGAGGTCCTTGTGAGACGCCAGTTTAAATAGGATTTCTCTCTCTTTTTTTTTAATTTAAAGTTTAATTAAAGTAACGGCTAAAATAAGATCAGATTTTAAGATTACATAGTAGGTGCTTGGTACGATTCCCATCAACTTCAAAAACTGAGCAATAGCTAATACAGAAACACAGAAAAAAATACTATTCCTTTTTATACAGTAAATATAAAACTTCAAAACACCTTAATGACATTCAAAGATTGCTGAGAAAAATATATGTATCATAAATATTTTAGTTTTGGTTTTCATAAAGGAAGGCAAAAGAGCCTTAAAAACCTTAATTTTAGTAATTCTGTCTTGTCAAAATTATGTTTATCTGGGGGCCTTTTGGCTGCGTCTAGGAAATTCCGTATTGCCTGCGATCATTTTATTTAAAGAGCAAATTTAGCATCCGCAAAAGTTACACGAATTCTTATTGCCTCCAAATCCGATTCCTGGGTTACCAAATTAAGGTTATTTGAGGCGCTAAGAAAATCGGTACTTGCACACACAGCTGAGATTTGGGTATTGCCTTATTTAGGGAATTTGGAAATAATCCTCACAAAATATGTTAAAAAATTACATTTCTGGCCGTACTGTACTCCGTATTATATCGTGAGACAGAGTCAGGCTTAAGGAGCATCAAATTGTCTATATTCAAATGAGACGTACAATTTTGGTTACAGATCGCCGGTATGCCCGATTACAGAATCGAGAGGATATGCCTACAAAGATTGTTCGCTGTAGGTCATAATAATTCCTCCCCTACAACTGGGCATTATTCCTCAATCAATATGTGTGCGATTGGCGAACAGACGAGTTTGAACACTGAAAAGTCGGCATTCAAGTCATCTGTGTCCAAGTATCGTAACCATCTTGGGTGGTGAGACATCCATCTAGCGCTCAATTCCAATTATAATCCTCAATTCAGGACGTGGTACAGTCTGAGATTGGGGGAGCCCTATTTGCGTTTCAGATAGGGTTGAAGGTCATTGGTCAGTTTAGGGTGGCTAGTATCAACAAGATATATGTATATACAAAATACCCTGGGCTGGCTATTGACTTTCAATTCCCTCGTCAGACATGCGTTCCCGATTTACTCATCGTCAACAAGACAAGAGGATCTTTAACGTTCGCACCTGGCCTATTCGGCCTTATCGGACGCTTTGATTCTCAAGATGAGAGCTGACGCACTTCTGCATACGACGGAAAAGTGTTACCGCCGCAGCATTGGTGTAGTGGTGTCCCGGCCCCTAAGGGTCAGTAGCCACGCTCTCCGCTTGTCCACTCCGAATGGTCGGGCCCGCATTATGCGTCGGGTCGTACGCCGCACGCGAGGGGCTAACGGGCCGAAATACATCAGCCCGATCACTAATCTCTACACAAAAATATTTTACTTTTGGTAAAGAAAATAGTAATAATCGAGGATGACAAAAAATATTTATGTGAATAAAGTTTGTAGCTAGATTGTAATCAATTCCTGTAGGAAGAAATATATAAAAAATCTTGAACAAGCTGGACTACAAGATCGGATGAAGTCATCAGCCGCAGTTCAAGCTTTTATTTGCCCTACTTCAAAATTATCGATTAGAATTGATCGATTTGACGTTTCGGACATGTCATGAACACTTATAGCGCGATATGAGATCAAACGTGAAAACGAAAAGCGGGCATTTTCTTAAAGGGGCTTAAACGCATAATTTCCGCCTCGGAGATTCAGGAAGAACGGGAGTAGGGCAAACACAAAGATCCTTCTTGACATAAATTTGAACGTTAACGAGAACGTGTGCCACAAGTTTCGAACAACTCGCCTTTACAAACATGTTTATATATCACTTTGAACGAAATAAGACTCCTTTCTTCCGAATATTTTCCCGGGATTTAAGATCAAAGTAATCTCTTAAGTAATCTGTTCTGCCAAGCTGTTTGAAAAAGTCAATGATTTATACGATCCTTGTTGAAAGTTGTTGGCAAATTTTACTTTCATACAGAAGATGTTTCTGTTTATATAAAAGTATAAACAACTATACTTCACACAGAAACAAAACAGAAGGCATGCCATCTGTCATGAAACTTTGCGTTTAATTAATGATGAGTTTATTTATTAATTAAGGAGCTTGAAAATTATACTATACAAACAATAAGATTTGGCACGTAATAAAGTTGCAACTACGTTTTAAAATTTAATGTGAAGAAACAAACGAAGCGGGTCTTTAAAAAGAGATGTCAAATAAAATGTTCTTTTTATAGCAAATATGTCCTTTTCCTTATTATATAAAGGTAGCTCCAGACATGCGGGATTCGCCGGATAACGAGCAAAGATTCGCCGAATCTCATCTAGTGGGGATGGATGCTCGGTTATTCGCCGAACAACAATATTCGGTGCTCGACTTGCTCGGCTTATTGTCGGTTTTCTTGTCTGCTTCAAAGTGCACGAATATTCGTGAATTAATCGCAGCCAAAGCTTCCACACATTCATGAATCAACGGTAACTGTACATAAATAACTTTAACCAACTGTCAAATATTATCAAAATCAATAGTAAATGCTATTTATTTTTCATTAATAAATGATTCCTAACTAGTATAGAAGTATGAATTTACACAATGACAACATAGAATTGTTTTTTGGTTAGGAATGGATCGGCCCAGCGCAAGTTTTGGAGTTCCTCGATGTTTACGAAAGAGAAGAAAAAGAAAAAATAAGTTGGAAAGCTTCTCTTACGAATCATAAAAATTGGATCGAGGTTTTCGATGCGTGGAAACACATGGAAAGTAGGATGGGGCATCAGTACGCTGTGACAGATAAAAAAAAGAATGATTCACCAATCGCATCCTTTAGAATCTTCCTTAAAAAAATTCAAGGAGAGCGTCAAAAGCAGGGGGGTGTTGAGATAACATCCACCATTTCCTTTTCTTACGTTTTTTTTTTTTTTAATTAGATTATAGCCACTGCACACAACAGTAACCTCAGTTGCTTCAATAACAGTTTCACTGTAGTCCATCACGATTGGTAGTAAATTGAGGACTCGCACGACACTTGGCAAATACGTGTTCACTGTTTCCGCACAAATTGGTGGGTTGTACGAACCCTGCATGTGTGGATACATAAGCACACTATTTGGTTAATGCCAAGACAAGCATGTCGAGACTTGGCAAATATTCGGCGGCAATCGACATTTGGCGAATATCGCATGTCTGTAGCCTTCTTGGGAGAATGATGATAGATATCCTTAAGAGAAAACTGAGAACGACTAAAATACCTGAATATAAATCAGCACATACACTTCTCATAAGAGTGATATGTAATAATGTGAGGAAAACAAATTTACAAAGACATCACAAATATTTAAGAAAAAAATTATGGTAAATAAAAAATACTCTTAGATTCTCACTGCAAAATAAACGTCCCATCTACACATCTAGACATACGGAATTGAATTAAGGGATTCAACAAAGCGTAACATAACCAACAATGATCACAATCGCCAAATATTTCAAATCATCGCCCAAGCTCCAAAGAATTGGATGCAGGTACCTCCATAAAACTCTGGACCCTCTTCCCAACCCCAACCAACGAAAAGCACTGGCAAACATAGATACATGCACCCAACCCGACACAACCTTATAAAAAAGACTTCACCACAGAAATCGCAGAGAACCAACACTAAGGATGGCGAAGAAACTCGTCCATCAGGCCAACACAGCAATGACAGGTAGATCACAATGATTAGTAATTACCCAATTAATTATAATTAGGTATTATTTCTTAGAAAATGACATTTCAGGTTCAAATGTTGAAAAGGATGAAGAACTAGGTATACACAAAATATCTGATCGCACGGCAGTTCACCCTGTTTTTCTCAGCCATCATATATCAGCTACCTCTTTAGACGCGGTTTTGAAATTTGAAACATAAATTAAGCTTAGGTCGCTTTGGGCTTAGTAAAAATTTGAGCACTTAATATTAAGCCTCTTCGAAAGGAGAGAATCTTAAAATTTGCATTTTTCTTACTGACTGACTCAATGATCATCAAAATTATAAGGTACTTCCAGAATTTATAAAATCGTGAAATTTGGTAAAAAATTAATTTATAGAAAGTAAAGGAAAAATCCGAAATTGCAATTTTCTAAAAAATGAGCTTTAGTGGGGGGGGGGGGTCACAGCATAGTATCACCATAACAATTATAAGGCTTTTCCTGTGTAAGTAGAACCGTGAAATTTTGTAGAAATGTAGGATTTATACTCTAACTAAGGGGAAAAAACGGAAAATTGCAAGTTTCTCCAAAACTTGTGCCGCTTTAGGGAGGGGAGGATAGTTCTAAATGAGTAATGCCAAGTGTATCCATCGACTTTTTGCACGTTCAAATTTTTGCGCGTTCAATTGCTTGATTAGAACGGGAGGTTTTGGTAGCCCAAACGGCCCCCGGGAGTGAATATACATATATATATTTTATAAATCGAGTTTAACGAACACGAAAAATATAAATAATAAATTTTAGACACGTCTATTATCTGATCCAGCTGATTAATTGAAAATACCAACTTATTAAGACAAAAATATAAATTCACCTGATAACGCTCAAGGTTAACACTTGGCCAGTTTCTGAATGAGCAATGAGGAGTCTGGTACTTTTTTATTTTCTTATTAGTTCTCAACCTTCCATTCATCCACCTCCCCTGTGTGAGCAAACATGATCCCATTGTTTCAATCCTCATTCAGAAACTGGCCAAGTGATGTAGAAATGAGGTTGGCTACAATGTAGATATCAATACTACATCGGTAGGCTAACGTTTTTACTTTTTTGGGAGGGATTCTGGTACTTTTATTTTATCATTTCTTTTGAGTTATCTCAGGTTATGCACTAAAAAAAGAAAGGACTTGGCCATTGATCATTACAATTAATTAAGGTTTTTAGTTGAGATGAAAAAAGTTAATGGCACGAGAGGGATTCGAACCCACGACCTTCGGCTAGATACGCCGCTGCTCTACCACCTGAGCTATCTTGACCTCGATCCACTCGGACATCAACTACCCATCTCAACCCCACCTTATGAGTTCTCCCTCCTTTTGCCATTTTTCATTGATGTCCGAGTGGATCGAGGTCACGATAGCTCAGGTGGTAGAGCAGCGGCGTACCTAGCCGAAGGTCGTGGGTTCGAATCCCTCTCGTGCCATTGACTTTTTTCATCTCAACTAAAAACCTTAATTAATTGTAAAGTATTAATTGGTCAAGCGGACCACGAAATTAGTGAATTTAAGAAATTGATCATTACATTGATAGGCTAAGTTTTTTGGAGGGGGCTGGAATTTGGCCATTTTTTCAAGGTTAAGTTTTTGTTGGGATGTACATTTACACAAATGTAATCACAAAATCGAATTGTTACATTCACATAATCTGTCGTTTTTAATTTGCTCGCATGATTTTTGTGTAAGTTCTGTCAAGAATATATTTTATACAATGACGACAATTGATAAAGATATAACATTATACAGGATAGTTTTTTTTTTTTTTTTAAATATTACCCTATTTGCTTGCGCCGTAGTCTTTGTTTTATTTTTTGTGCCTTTATTTAATTCTATTCGCACCGCCTCGGTCCTGTTCTATGTTTTTTTAGCTTCCCGTGTCTCCGCAATTTTGTTCCCTCTGTTCGAGTCTTGATATTAGCTTCCAATCCCGTATTAATTAGCTTCCAATCTCGAAAATCGTTCAATTTGCAAATTCAAATCCTTCCCTTAGCTCCTAGATTTGTTTGCTTCCTAGCATTTCGCCTTTCCTATCTCTTTATTTTCACTTTTTTCAAGTAACGCGAATGGCTCGTCAAGATCGCTGTTTAACTCAAATTCGGACGGAGCCGTTCATGAGGGTCAACGGAGGGTTAGGTTGGTTTAATTTACATATTTCCTTTGGCCAAAGTCTAGGGTGCATTTTAGCCACGGGTCACTCTGGAGATGAGCAGGGCAGGTGGCAACGGGCGCGGCCATTCAAGTTTGTCAAGTTCTTTATTTTAATTTTGTTCTTTCAGATATTTTATTTAGTTTTGCGAATGGGCAGCGCACGAAAACTTATTAATTTAATAAAAGAAAAGGAAAACGGTATCGTTTTGTCAATACATCAGAAACAAGGTGGTTTTGTACGTTATTATTGCAATTATTCTTTTCTTTTTGTGAACTCAATCCATTGAATATAATTAAACAAAGTAAAACACGATTAGTCAGGAAAAGGCTACTAAAGTGAACAAGCCAAGACAAAATGTTATTGAAAATTGCCAAAATAATTTATATATTTTAGATACCAAAGTTTTATCCACAATGATTGCATAACTACTTATTTATTAATTACATGTAAATACATATTATCGAAATATTTTATCGAAGGGCAAATTTGGCAGGTTTTCATACCATGAAAAGGAAAAGCAATTTTTTAAGTTCTACTAGTATTACGCCGTGGTTTCACATTCGAAAAAAGCGTCCAGAAAAACGTGAACCTGGAGGTTTCGAGGTATTCAAAATTATCTGTGGGCCAGAGTATGAGGAAAAAAATCGAGAAAGCCGACCTTGGTCGCAGACGGCTGAGCAGAATCTGAACCCACGAAAATAACACTTGGCGTTTGGCGAACCTTTGTTGTGGAACATCTTTGGCACATTAACCCCAAGTGGCTCTCCTGCATTTATCTGGTTCCTACGGCTCGTTTCAAGGATTATTCACACAGTTTCATTCCAAATGAATTTATCCTTATAAAGTGTGACAATTGTTTTTCTATTTGTCTGTACGCTTATAGGACAAAAGGACGTATTGTTCGATATGATTCATGGTTATCATACAGTAAGTCACATCTTCGATGTGCCAGGGAAGTGAAAGAAAAAGTATTAAAAAATAACAATCTAAGCGTAAATTTATATCTAAATACTCCAATCTGGACAAAAATTAGATATCTACGAAGTGTCTCCTCCAATTGTTACTGGTCGGACTGGGACACCTATCAAGATCGTTTATGTCATAGTTTATATTCTTGGATACGCGTTTCGGTTGTGTGTTCTGGGCACGTTCAACAAACTTGAATTGAAGATGTAGACGATACAAAAGATTGGACCAACATTTTCAAACGGACAACACTGGCAGAAGGTTCAGACTAAATTCATTTTGTCAAAAATATCTTCGACATCACAGATTGAATTTAAATTTTTTTTCCTATTGAAAATTAAATAGTGCTTAAATTATTACAAATAAACGTAGTCCAAACACCAATAAGCATTATTTCTGTATTTCCATACAAAAACAATAATAAATATATGATGGCTTAACACTCAAAGGAACCAAGGAAAGTTGGTTTGTGCAATTTACTTATTAATGTTAAGACCGCGGTGAAATGGAATAGAAAATGCTTTTCTAATGTTAAATATTTTGGTTAAAAGAAACCACTTATTCCGTGGTATTTGAATTTATTAAAATAATATTTTTACAATAAATATTAATAAATTGAACTACCTCGGAATACTTGGTTTCTTTTAACCAAAATTAATCTATATTCAAGTTTGGTAAGTTTTACTCAACTTTTACAAGGATCATTTTAAACCGATGTTTTCTTGCAAACGATTAAATGATTCGTGCCATACTTTAATTTAATATATGTATTATCAGAAAAAAATGTGTGGTAACAAGATACGCGTAAAGGGTGAGTTTAGTTTCTGTTCACCCCCTATATATTTTTTATTGGGTCGTTTTTATTAAAATAAAATCCCGAAACGCGTAAACGTTTGGTTTGCCGAGTTTTACATGAGGCAAAAGGTTTTTATTTCTCCACAATATACATCTACGAGAAACTTGCCATTTGAAATAGCAAATAGTCAATAATAATTTGAAATAATCTCTATTCGTATCTGGAGATTTAAAATCTTTTGGCACCTGAGAAACTTGTTAAAAAAAGTTTAGGTGTTCGGTTTTTCCAAAAACGTCCAATAAAAAATATAGAGTGTAGGGATACAAGTCACCCTGTATGTCCTTATGTAATATAATATACAGGGTGTCCTTTTTAGGTGGCCTGCTGAATTTCTCTTGAATCAATGCACTTTCAAAAAATACGTCTTTAACATTTTTAGTATAGTTTCAATTTTTTTACCTTTTTTGAACAAAAATTACACAGGGTGGCCTCAGGCCCAGTTTAACTTCAAAATTTCAAATACGACCCTATACATCCGGACACATGATTTTAAAGTATTTTTACGTTGAAAACTATGGTGCATCCGATTTAACTCCATTTGACTTTTTCTGTGGGGCCATTTAAAAAACAGTACTACGCAAGGCAGGTAGTTCGAATATGCAATGTGATTAATAAATAGCAAACCAAATGATCGGTTTTTTCCTAAAACGTTTTGCCATAACTGTGTCATTTTTTTGACCAATTTTGGCCATAATCCCATTGCACCATTGTTTTTAGCGTAAAAATTCCTTTAAAATTATATGTCAGAATGGGTCATATTTACAATTGTGAAGTTGAACTGGACCTGAGGTACCCTTTATAATATTTCTCCAAAAAAGGCAAAAATTATAAAAATAGACTAAAAAATATTAAACAGTTATGTTATTTATTTACTTTTAATAGCGTCACTGGTTCTAGAGAAATTCAGCAGGGCCACCTAAAAAGGACACCCTGTATATGTGGATCACTGTATAGAAAGAATGTATATGTGATTATGGTAGAAACGTTCTACAGTATCCTTTGATTTCAAACTGACATATAAAATAATGATCAAAAACAAGGTCAGACCGATAAATTTGAAATGAAAAAATAAAAGTACGTGTAGAGATTAGTGACCGTTAATCGATAGTTATTCAGATATCGTGAGATGCGGTCGGGTGTGATGTAGGTTTCAGAAAAGAAAATGTTTTTCTGAAACCTACATCACACCCGACCGCATCTCACGATATCTGAATAAATAAAAGTACATTAAGTTTAAACTATTTCAAGTTCTTAAGCTACTGGCTAGTTGTTAACGTTATTATTTGTCAACAGAATATTGACTGTAATTACTCAGAAGTGTTTCACTAATTGGAGTTACAAGTGGCGCGATTTCACGGCTAACTAATATTGTTTCCGAAGGCAACGGAATAACTATGTCGTTGAACTTTATTGTTACTATACCGCCATGAGATAACACACCTTATAAACTTAAAAGAGTAAAGGCTTCCGATCATACTTTTGGATGATTTTTTGATATCTGTATTATGTTAATTACATGTACATAGTCTGTTTTCATGGTTGGTTGTGTGCGTAGCTAGCTTTGTTTCGTTTTTTGTAAACCGTTCAAGCCAACCGATCGAAAGATAAACAAACATGAAAAGAATTCAACTCTAAAACTTCATACAGATGTAGTCTGAGAGGGTAATTGAAGATTGCTTCCTAAGTTTGTTAAAAACGTACGACCAGTTGTATAAAACAATTTAGTTCAGTTCAATTACTGAATGATTGTCAGTTCCAATGAATAAAGTGTGAAATTGAAGCCTCCACTCCAAGAGGACATGTTACGCGGTTTCAAATGTTAATAAAACATGCGAAACGAAAATGTTTACAGCCAAGGCCATGCACATGAATAATAAAGAAACAAAATCGAACACAGCAAAAATTCATATATTTTAAAGGATTTCAACATTTGATGAAATTTTCAATAACATGTTTTGATAAAGAACTGTTTTAGAAAAATTTTCGACTTGTGAATGACACATATGATTCATGACGCATGAGACAAGAATGATCAATCTGCGAATAACTATAATTTAATTTATTTGTTTTTAGCGCTGCGTAAAATTTAATCGACCAATGAAAATATTGTCTGTTGAAAATTATTAAAAGCCGTAGTATTAAAATGTACTCTCAGTATTAATACATTTCACGAAAATGGAATAAACTGGACGTTTTAATTAAGTAAATGATATTTCATGGATGCCTTTAGCTTCACGACCAGTAGACAACCGTTTACTGTTTCATATGTCAGTTATATTTTATAATTTTATTATGAGGAACAATTCGTTTATCACACTCTACGCGAATGGGTTTGTGAGATAATTTGCGTGTCAAAGGACAGATGTTAATAGACAAACAGAACCCAGTAATTTCGCTGGTCGCCAGACGAATTTTAATTAAATCAATAAGGGTTGCTAACACCCCTCAGTCTCGTTTACCCTTTGGCTTTGAACAATAAAGAACCAAGACAGTCGTATTTTTTTTTTTTTTTTTGACACGTCGTTTGGTTCAATTCTGGATGCAAAATGCCTACTTGATCCTACTAGGATGATGGAGAAACTTTCGTAATATTCGGCGTGTTTAATCATGGGTTATCGTGATAACAACGAGTATAAAAATATTGTTGTAAAATGTAACATTTTTTTGAAAGAACAAGAAAATATCATCTGTTCATAGTACAACATTAAACATATTAAATCTAGGAAGAAACGTAGTAACATGATTATATTAAATAAGAGATAAAAGAATATATAATATAACTTCTTGCTGTCGAATGCCCCTGTCAAAAAAAAAGATANTATATATATAATTTCTTATTTAGTATTTTGCCACTGACTAATATAAGAGAATGTATTGTTTATTTGCTTAAAAGTATTGATTTTAATCTATTAATTTTAATTAATTTTAACATATATTGCATACTATTTCCTTTACATCTTAATAATTTTTTGGTAATTTTATAATTAGGCTCAGTTTCTTTTGTTGTTCATTTTCCAAATGCTTAATTTACTAGTGTACGTAATTCTAAATATATATAATCGGTTGAGATATGCAGGTAGAGTTATTAATAAAGCATGTAGAGAAATAAACTAGCTGGATTTAGGGTGTACTTTCACCCCCCCCAAACCATTCACTAATAGACACAGACACACACACACACAAACCCATATCACAAAACAGACATGTAAGTGTCGGGTTGTTATACTGGTCTGGTCTCTATTCTCATTATTAAGAGTTTATGAGTCCAAAATGAAAACAAAATAGACCATTTCTGGGAGCTTTTATGAATTGCAAACCATCTGTAATTATTAAGAATCATAAAAACTTACAACTTTCGCAGATTGGATAAATATTTAACAATCAAAGTATTTTGACTTATATTGGCTATACTACTTATTACCAGTTAAATTGATATAAATATGCGGGTTTATATATTTTAAAAAATGAAAGAATTTATTCTCTATTACTCTTTCTTCTTTAGTAACGCAGGGGCTTTCTGCTTCTCATCTCTTAGAGATCCTCAATTCTACAAACAAAAAAAAGTCGCCTCCTCATTGGTTATGCCCGGCTTGCCTGGCCTCTTCGATCCCAGTTTCAATTTTGACTTAGATTTGTTCCCTTCTTTTAAGTATATTGATCGTTTTGTAACTCATTTTCTACGTATCTTTTCTCCTTTTTCTTCTCTAATCTGCTCAACCCCCGGCAGACGGTTTATTACCATGCCGTATAATAGTATAATTGTATAATATAAGTATATATGTATTTGTAGTAGTATATTTGTATATTACTTTTATTGGATTTCACGACCGTCATTCATTTAACAATCTAAGTATTTTGACTTATAATAGATAGTAGTACACTATTATTATCGGTTAAATTGATATAAATATACGGTTTTATATATATATTTTTTAAGTATTATTTTGATCGGATTTTAAGCGTGGTGGGTGTGAATGGGTGCGCTATTTTAAATTAATGACGTATTGCTCATCCCTTAACCTCTTGTTTGCTCTACGATCTCGGTTAGGAGAAAAGTCCTAAAATTAATACAATTGTTCACTTATAAAATATTTCACACGTCGAGGTTACTTCCTTGATTGAAAATTATTTTTACTGTTGCTTCATACTATTCAATTTACAAACGTGTACATTAATTCCTATTTCATCAAACTGGTTATGCTTCAATATGCGATAGTTTGTAACAAATAGTTTAATATATTCCGTAAATAAAGTGTTTATTATTGTCACATGCATTAATGAATTTAATAAAATTTCAGTTTAATTTGTTAACGTTACTCTCAAAACCTTTCTAGTCATTTTACATTTTTCATATATAATATTATCAATTGCTTCACACAAACCCAATTCATAACTTCCAATAAATAGGAATTTAAATTCCAATTTAAAAAAAACTTCTTATTTAAATAGTAATCTTTTTACAAAAGCCCTCAAGAAATTTTAAGTTTTTCCTCAAAAAAGATGCTAAATGTTGTGGTTCTTCCTATTATTTAGTTGTAAAGTGTTTAATTATAGCGAAATGTTTAATTACCATTTTCTTTTTACAGCATTTGACATCAAATTGTACAAAATAGGTTGTACAAGAAATATTACAAGAAATATTTATATTTCACGTAAAATAGGATCAAGGTCCACTGATGTCCTATATTTTCAATCTAAAGTCTGTTTCAATGCCAAAAATTGAAGTATCAACGCATTTACCCAATTTGACCTTAAATTTTAATGCTTGCACGCAAAATTATCAAGATTTCATGTCCTTGTAAAATGTGCATGTCCTGGTTTATTTAAAAACCTGCTCTATTAGTGCCAAACATTAAAGCATCAATACATTTAAAAATTTCACTTTACACTGTAAATGTGCATTTGTGACATCATCTTTTATGCAAAACCTTAGGTTTAGTTTTTCTAACATTTTCTCTAAGGCTTATTTATCCCTTAAAGGTTCTTTTTTATCCATGGATGGACTTCCAGACATAATTAAATAGTGAGAATGAGAAAATTTTTGGATCGGTAAATCTAGCTATTACACTTACAATTATTTGACATACAATTTTATGGGTTTGTACACAAAAGTACGAAGGGCCTCTTGTGTCCTACAATTGTAAGTGTTTATAGTCAAAACTATCGAGAAATTGCTATAATTCTCTTCAAAAATCACGTCTTGGTTTTTTTGTTTTTAGGAATTTCATTTAAAAAAACCTCACTTCCCTTCTAAATGGTAAATCATCAATAAATTTACAAATTTTACTTTTTTTTGTTAATATTTATATTGACAATACTTGTGATATCATTCGTTAACATCAAATAATTTAATTTGATCGAACAAGATTTAATTTTAATAAAACCTAAGAAATCATAGCATTTTGCTAAGAAGAAAAAAGAGGAAAAAATATGAATGCTAGTGTTTCTTCTTATTATTTTGGTATAAAACGTGTTCCATTATAATCAAATATCAAACTGCTATTGCAATTACAATCATCTGACATAATTTTAGACGTTTGTACAAAACAAGCAACATTGATCATTTACATATCAAACATTATGAAAGACCTGGTTTCAACCCAAGAATTTCATTCAAAAACCTGTTCCATTATTAGTAAACATTGAATTGCCAATAGATTCACAGAATATCACTTTAAACTGTTTACGTTAGCACGGGTAACCCATAATGAATCCTAATTCCCTAATGAAATACCATAAAGGTTTTGGTTCTTCAGACTTTTTACATTCTAGTATCTATAAATGCGTAAAATTTTACTTTAAATTCGTTGTTCGAAATATTCTCAATAAAGCTTCATAATTTCCCTTTAAACATATTGTTATTATCCTCGTTTGCAAAGCCATTTTCATTACTGTCAAATGTCAAAATGCCTATAAATGAACACAATTTCACTTCTTGCTTGTTTATTTTATTTCTTAACGGGAATTACAAAAAAATTAACTTATTTTATTATATCGTGCTTTTTATTATATATTATATTATTTAATATTTTATTATATTTATTTACATAGTATTAAAACGTATGTTGTGAAGTGTCAAACTGACATAGATCCTAGTCATTTTTAAGTATTGTTTTTCTTTATTTTTTACGAGGGTATTTCAACATCGAGTATGTCGGATCCGAATGCAGGGCCGCTGGATTCGAACCAGAGACTTTATGTTACAGTGATGAACGCCGGGTCAACGCCTACCGTTGCGGCCACCGATGCCCCCTATTAAGTATTGCTATTTTTTTTAACAAGCTTAATTATTAATTGTTTGAGTAAATATTTAACAAAAAATTGCAATATTTGGCTTTAATTTTTGACTTTTTTGACGGAAAACTCTTAAGAAATCATAATTTTTTTTATACATGTTTTAAATTGATATAGATTCTTATCCATTTTATATATTGTTTAACAATCTTTTAAATATTATGTAAGTAATATAGGTGCGTTTCTATGGTATGTTATTATTGTTGTCATACATACGTGTGTATGTTAAGTAATTAATTTTTGCGTGGTGATTAGTGACCGTTAGTCGATGATTATTCGAAAATCGTGAGATGCGGTCTGGTGTGATGTAGATTTCAGAAAAACCATTTCTTTGTCGTGCCAACGTTTCGATCTTTATTGAGATCATCTTCAGGGCCTGGGATTTACAAACATTGTTTAAATTTAACAAATACATGTAGGATGTGGAAAAAGTGAATTTATGTAATGCAAAATATATTTTTTTTTTATATATTCAATCAAAGTACTTCTACTTACTCAAAGTGTTTGTTTTCTGCGTATTGTGACACTCTCAACACGACACGCAAGAATGGCACAATTACACAGAAAATAAACACTTTGAGTAAGTAGAAATACTTTGATTGAATATAAAAAAAAATATTTTTTGCATTGTATAAATTCACTTTTTCCACATCCTACATGTATATGTAAAATTTAAACAATGTTTGTAAATCCCATGCCCTGAAGATGATCTCAATAAAGATCGAAACGTTGGCACGATAACGAAATGTTTTTCTGAAAACTACATCACACCAGACCGCATCTCACATTTTCGAATATTAATCTTTGCGCAGGACAGATATACATTAAGCATAACGATTGTGTAATTTATATCACTATAATTAGTATAATTAAATTGTATTCGGTATATTACCATTTGTCTGGTAGTTCATGACATTATTCGAAAAAATAATCCAGAGCGACCTTGACCATGCGGTAAAAATCCTTTCACGTGGCTCGCAATCTAGTGGGGCAAATGTGAGAAGGCTGACATTCCCACGAAATAAGTATCACAAGCCGGGCACAACGCAATTGAGAAAAGCACCGGGGGGGACTTAATTAAGCCGAAAGTACCACGGATCGGGAAATAGAGGTCCTGCTATCATAGGAACACCGTGCCCGAAGGAACTGGGCTAGAAACGCAATATGCAACCTAGGCGGGAGCAAGACTGGGACGGGGCGGCCGTCTCATCCGCGCATGCTCGCCGATAATACAACCGCCGTGTCCAACATCAGGAAATTTCTATTCCGTTCAAATCCCTCGGAAAGGTGGACAACGTGTCCAGATCACGTGACTATTTTTATGTATAAATCCATCTGAATCGGTTGTCGAGACCTACTCGTTGTTCGATCTAAGAGACAGGGGAAAATGGATGATGGCACTCGAAGGCTGTCAATAATAGCTACCATTAATAATTTAATGGAGAAAGTATATTGTCTTTATACAGTTTACAGAATAAGTTTCAATCGAAGAAATTATGAAATGTCTTGAGATACCTTAAACTAAAGTTGGACTATTATTGACGATGCCGACAAAAATAAGCACAGACATACTAGGATGATCTTTCAAAATTCAAAGAACGTTTTGTTGAGGGATGGTAAACTTTTTATTTTCTCTTTTCATTTACATATATTACAACAGCCTTGAGTAGGAAGTAACAATGAACGTACAAAATAAAACAAATAAGCAAGAGTGCAATGGAACCAATGGCAGTACTCCTATGAGCCCTAGGTATTTCTACATAATTACGATTAGTTTCACGATCACTGGAAACGATCACCAGCGGAGAGAAGGGTTCGAGGGATTTTTTTAAAACAAAATTACTTCTCTGTGACTGAAAGAAAACAGAAATACACAGCAACAGCATTCACGACGGAATTTGAATATAACAGTATAATAAACAAAGCTGTTCTAATCAGTACCAAAACCGTCTTGTGAATCCAATTTTAAAAATTTAACAACAAAATACCTTTACAAAACGACATAATGTTAAGAATTTATAGTAAAAACAAATCTAATTTTGGTCTATGTAATTTGGAGTCAGGTCAATGAGTTATTTGCTCGAAACGTGTTATATACATGCAGGGTTTCCCGTGAATAGACATCAATAGTTCAGGATGATATTCTACATGTCAAATAGGACTAAAAAGACCCTATTGTACACTATCTGATTCTTAATTGTATTCAGGTTATTTCAGTCTATTACAACTTGTACTCATAAACTTCGTATCTCATAAAATATTGAGCCTATTGTAAATTTAATTCAATGGAAATAGCATTAAAAATCCTAGAAGAATTAGTTTTGTTTTTATTATAACCTTAAGCAATCAAATGAAAACAAATCAGAACAAACTTTTACCAGTTTCCAAAGTTCCTATCCTATGTTTAAGTAAGATTTTCTTGGTTCTGTAAATACTGACAGATACGCCGCCTACAGAAAAGTTTCCCTTACTAATGAACGTTAAAAATATGTACTTAATTGTTCAAAGGTCAGTAATTACCGGAGTAAAATTAATTTTTAATATCTAAACATTTGATTTTTGGATTCAAACAGTTTTAAAATAAATTAATGAATAAGATGTTCAAACTTCGATTAATATGATGAAACTAATACAAAGTATACTAGAAAGCCTCTTTGGTACAATATTGAGCGTAAGAAAAAATAAGCTTATATAAATTACATCGAACGTTCAAAATGTTATTCCTGAAGAATAGAAGCCTGACATCAATTCCCTTGAGAAATAAGTATGTGTGTTTAAAGCAGTAAAATTAAATGTTAAAGAATGAATGTACAGACCCAAAAAAAAATCATCGTGATCTCTTTCCAAACAGTGACAATAAACCCCAACTCAACAATACAAATTTGATATGTATACTATCCCTAAGATTATGATAACACATACAATCAGATAGTTCTGATTCATTTATTTATAAGAGAAAAGGTGATCGTCTTACACAATTTAAACAAATTATACAACCGAACAAACAAGAAAATGATGAAAAGTTGA
Organism: Cimex lectularius; assembly: GCF_000648675.2. Lineage (NCBI taxonomy): Eukaryota > Metazoa > Arthropoda > Insecta > Hemiptera > Cimicidae > Cimex > Cimex lectularius. The sequence goes on along the minus strand of NW_019392915.1, from coordinate 113,907 downwards.
TATCTAATTTTATTGATGATACCGATTAATGAGCCATACTAAGATGATCCTTAAAAGAAATCTCTTAGAACTTTTTTTTAAAGAAAATCACTTCTCTGCAATTTTGAAAAAACACAAACATACAAAACACCACCATTCATGACATAAATGAACACAGCAGTATAAACTTATATGACCTCACCATTACGAACAACCGAGAACAAATCCAATAGAAATATTTTGTTTTATGAAACCACCCAGAATGGATAAACGATCGATGAAAAAGTGGATGTCGAACGCACGTATTTGCTTTTAATGAGGCATGAAGGCAACTTTATGACCTTAATTCAAAATCCTTCTTTATGTAGCCTAAAAAACTGATGAACTTGTACCTTGATTGATGGACCATCGCTGATACCGAGAAGCAGAGAAAACTCACGTACCAGGATCATCAGAGAAAATCAAGATCAATAAGAGTTTTAGTGAATTTTCTTCATGCTAACATTAACGTGCTTCCCATCGATAATGATGTAAAACATGATCTGAGTTTAAATGCGGGCATAAACTCAGCACAAAAAAATACCAGATATATAAACTCACTTCAACATACACCATGAATATTGAACACCGCAGCAACATAATACCTACCTTGGGTTCGTCAATAAACCCTATTTAAAACTAATCAGATATTTATAGTAAATTTTATCAGCTTCAATTAAATATATAAATACTCAATTAATTATACACAATTTTTTCGAAATGAAAAATTTGTGTCACAGGCCGGATCCGAATCCACGACTTTCGGCTAAATACGCCGCTGCTTTACCACTTGAGCTACCGTGGCTTCGATCGCCCATGCCACGAACTTCTCATTTCGACTACCCGATTTTGTTCTAATTATAAGCAAATCGCGGCTTCATATAGAAACACTTTTTATTAACGATTATACTAGATTAGCGGGTTCGAATCCCGCCTGTGAAGCAAATTTTTCATTTCGAAAAAAATTGTGTATAATTAATTGAGTATTTATATAATCAGATATTCTTCAATATTAATGAATGATGATATACTCGTCCTAATATATAGAAACAAGCTACCTAAAAATTAGACAGCACAAATTTAAAAATTAGATGCATAACCGGGGCAGTGATTCCAACCCCATTAGCTGCCTTAGAAACTCTAATAAAACATACATCCATTAGAAATAAATAAGAAGAGAACTTAGGAAAAGCTCGAAACACACTCCAAAAACAACCAATTGACTTGGATGGGTACAAAATGTTTCGAGTAAACAATGTTAAATAAAATCAAACACCCACTGCACATTCCTAGAAATAGCTACTGACAACATCCTATAAAATTTTGACTGAATATAGGGGGCTTCAAAATATTATAAAGGAACTGGATCAAGTATATTCTTTCACATCATTTGATAAAACAAGAGTTTAAACAGTATTGTTTGATAATGGCATCGAATATTTAAGTTTTAATGCTTTTCCGTAAAGCATGCAATACACAATATCGTTAAAAGGTTTTATGAGGATTTCAGAGCTGTTAGAGCCAATCGAAAACATATCGAGTAAGTCTCTTATAGTGAATTAACAGTTTTTGCAAGTTTTGAGATTTTAGAAGAAGCCAGTTCGGTGCTCTGAAAAAATCAGTCAGTTACTCGGGGTCTAAGTGTGTAACGTCAAAATGACGACGCATTTTAACTGGAATCATTAACTGTTTGGAAGTTGTTTCGCGCAAATTACACACTGAGCTTTACCCTCGCTTTATAAATCCCGAATCTAAAAAGTTGTCGTGGTAAGCTTTTTAGATATTCCACTTCCACTGAATTTTGACCTGCACTTGTAGAATTTGAGCTGTTCTTCATTTGGCCGATCGTCAGTAATGTCCTCCTCGGTAGGTTGTACTTTCAATTCCAATTCGGCTGTTTCCTGGCCGTGTAGGTGACTGAGAAACTGTATGCTCCCTCAGTGATTCTAACTTCAGCCACCGATCCATATTGGAGTAGATAAATGATCCATGAGAATGACACATTTTCGAGAAACAACGGCTGTTTGTACGCAATAATAGAAAAAACCCAGGGTGTTCCTGAAGCAGCAGTGCCCGGTAATGAATGATATCAACAATGAAATTCCTAGGAAGCATATCGACCGTCCAGTCTATTCCCGTCCGTCTCACTTAGCTCACATGTGTAAAAATAATCGTAGAATGAATAAAAAAAACTAAAGTTTTTCGTTTTCAGCACTCATTGTCATTAGGTTTTTAATTTTATTTATTTCTACATTTATTTTTGTAATTATTAATTTTTTTAGAGGTTCGCCGAGGACCCGTTAGTAGTTATGGTTGCCGGAACCTAAACATTGCCCTCAAGACCCCCACAAGAGCTGAAAAATATTTCCTAAGCAGTAGACCAAAACAGGAATATTTATTGCAAACACAAAATAGGTAATTTCATGGCCGAAAAGCCGGGAGAAATTTTTTGCCCGATGTCCGATGTTCCCCAGAGGGTCTACAGACCAGAGTTTGGGAAAGCCCCAGTCATCCGATAAAGACAAAATACATTAAAAATGCTAACATTATTGTATGCTAGTAAATCAGAGGTCAGAATTTAACGATATAACATAGGGATAACTGACTGAAACCTAAGCCCCGTTTTAAACTGCTCCAAAATGAACAGATAACAAATAAATTAAGAAATGAAGGGATACTACCAATTTGTAGTATTTACTTTCCCTAGCATTTTTATTTTATTTTTCAAGAACCTATCCGCACAATGCCATATCGTGGGCAAGACTTAAATTACGTATCTCATCTTGCCTTGTAATTTCATGTTTTTACCCTCTGGGTTACGGGACATTTTTAAGTAAAAACTATTTACAACCTGATTTATTTTAAATTTATTCTTACATTTCTTAAAACATGTGATCTAAAAACGATTAAAAAGGTATAACAATAGTGTGCTCTGGTTATTCGTGTTGCAACTTAGGGAATTTACGCTTATTGAACTGACAATTATTTTACATACCTTACAAAGTATGTATAATAGTCCAAAGAGTACATACCTGTAACATACAAAATACATATTAAATATGAAGTTTAGATACTTTTGAATATTATATTTGTATAATAATATAAAAATGCCGTGAAAAAAAAGGATTGGAATTTGTAAAACAATTCTATGACAATCCAACATACATATCCATTCCATTGGTTTACTGCCTATCACGCAAATTAAACACATTCTCTCTTCTGATAACTCTAAAATAGCCTTCTAAAACAATTAAACTATTCACACCTTTTTTTTCCAAAATTAAAGATCCCACACCAATAAAGTCTTTTGTAATTTACGAAATCAATTGTATAAATTGTCCGGCAACTTACATCGGAATTACATCTGGATAAGTTGGAAAAACAACGGATCTACGACTGCAAAAACCCAAACAAAATCCTACAGCACTGGCTACCCACACTTTGAACACCAACACAATTTCTATTTCAACAATCCAAACATATTAAATACAGAACAAAACAAATATAAATGTCGCAGGTCAACTGGCTGAGGGTGGTGATGGAAAGGCCTTCCCTGCAACGCATCCCACATGTGCTCAATGGGATTGAGGTCTGGAGACAATAGGGGAAAGAGTAGATGGGAAATTCCCAGGCCCCTATGAAGTCTGACTTTGTAATCCAGAAATCGAAAATCCCTGTTTTGAGAGTTCTATTCCTCGATCATTTCTTGGACATAACGAACTGTGGTGAGGTTGACTTCAACAATATGCAGTCCAGTTCGTCCTCCAGTATCAATCCCAGCGCAGTCCGTTACACCGCCTCGTTCAAAATGCACTGATGGCGCACGAACTGCATTATATGCATCCCCTGTTCTCGGTAGACACTTCGGTGCCTGCTATCACTGTACTATCGGAAACGCGTCTCATCAGTAAACATAACAGCATTTCAAGTGTTCTCTTCTAGGCGCTCGCTGCACCATATTCTCCTGAGTCGCTGGTGGCGGGCTGTTGCTGCAGGTCGTCTCAAAGAGGCATACTCAATACGATGTGAGTATAATTTTGCACAAACGATTACGCATCGGTTTTGTCAATAAAGGCCTTGCGAAAACATCTGTTACTTCACTTAGGACCTGGCGGGCACAATAATATTGCGAACTTCTGGTTCAAGGCGATGTCTTTTCATGGTTAAAGAGAATACAGCTGGATTAAAATGAAAAAAGACGAGAAAAAGTTTTTGTTTACAAAATGAGTAATCTTCATGTTTACTATTCTTAAGTCAATCCTTTATTTAAAAGGAGGATTAACAGTTTTTTATTTTGTATTTTGTTTTATCGAACTAACAACAATACATCGGTTAATTTAATTAAAATTAATAGAATAAGAATAAATTGCAAATATCTTTATTCATTTGTGAGAAGTTTATATTAAGACAGATTCATCTAATCTTGTGTAATCGTTACAAATTGCCGTCTCCGCCAAATTAACGCGCTTCTAACCTTAATTGTAATTAAAACACTGCAACGATTTTCCTAGAGAGTAGTGTACATAATAAAACAATGTTTATTATATTAGAATACATGTGTATAAACAGAGTATAAACTGATAAAGTGTGAGAAATTTGAATACCGAGAATATTCAACCTTCCAGCTTTTAAGCAAGCCAGTCGAAATAAAATCACGTTTTCTTCCTAAAAAGATCAATAATTGTGTTTACTATATTTTTGTACAGTTTCAAGTTAAATAGTTAAAAATTTCTGCCATGTTTGTGTTTAATTCGCTTTCAATTCTTTATTTAATTTTTTAAAAGGAGGATTGAAATACAGAAAGAAATCCTTTACGAAGGCTCTAAAGGAAAGAAGACAAACAGGTGTTAAAATGAGAAAGTAATCTTCTTGAAGTAAAGTAAAAGTTTTTTTTTCTAAAAGTGGAGAGGTCGGTTAGCCAGATAAAAATGTACTTACAGCTCGTGGGTCCGTATGAGCTACATAGGCTCATCTGAGCTTCTAACGCCAGCCACATCCCTTCTCAGAAATCCCAACTACCTTCTTTCCTTTAGAAGGTTCATTATTCAAAGGGCTTAGGGATTTTATAGTAGAAACTGCGAAATATACATTAAAGGACCTTTTCGAAAGCGTACGCTTTATTAGCTGATGGAAAAAAGATAATAAGCAATTTTTGGTTTACGAAGAACAAGGTCTAGCCGATGAACATAATCGGAGGAAAACAACCACCCAAATTAATCTATCCATCGTCGATTAACAGATTTATAAAATTTTACTGAAAAAAGAATGCATAAGTTTTGAACCGTCATATTTTCAACATTTGTTCTGGGGGGTGTCGGTGGCCGCAACAGTTTAGTCGTTGACACGGCGCTCATCACTGAAAGGTAAAGGTCCCAGGTTCGAATCCAACGGCCCTGCATTCGAACCCGACATAAACGGGCTTTTTTTCGAAAACATCGGCACCCCGAGGGTTGATATAACCTCTGTTGCGAACCCTCGTATAAACTTAAAAAATAAAATAAAAACTTGTTAACAGGTTAGCGATTATTCTTACTTTGACCTTTTGGGATGTGGATTGCGTTATGGTTTCTCACCATCTTCAGTTGTGAGCATGTGGTAGTGTCTTGCCCAGCTTACACCCTGAACAACAACAACCGTCATGTTTTCGCAAATTTTATGCTCTGCAACTATTGTTTTCATTTTATCAGAAAAGTAACAGGGAAGCGGCTATTTTTACTTAGAACTTTGGGACGCGGAATTCTTCTGCTGTTGATAACCAATTGTATACCTCATCACTGAAATTCTACTTTTCCTTCCCATTTCACAGGTGTTGCGGCGGTTTGGATTCGAATAACGTTCGAATTCGAATCCACGTATAAATTCATAACTCCTGTGGGTTTTATCCAATGTCCACGCTATTATAACCGTTGGTGTAGATGAATGTGTAAATATTAAATCAAAAAGAAAGGGGAGAATTGGAAGCGGTGAAAAACGGGGGTTAAAGAATCGACGGAAATGAGGTTAACTCACCGTTCGGCGTTTCCAAACGGAGATTCCTCTAGAAATAATGAATGATGGAGTGAGTGCGGTGTTCAATCCTTTTTTTAAAAAGATAGTTCCTACTCACAGTAAGTTGTTTTCCAACCATCCGGATTTCGAGCCCTTAGAGGTTGAAGGATTTCTACAACCACGTCTCTCGACATGAATTGCAACAGTGAACCCCCCGATACCCCTGCCAACGCGACGTGCCAATGAGAAGCTGGTTTTTTAATGGCGCTCAATTTGAACGTGCGAAAAGCGGGAATTGTAACACAAGTAAATATTATAATGGTAAATACGAATAATGGTAAAATATGAAAGAATTGAATTATAAATTAGTGGTTAAAGATAAACGATAAAAAATTAGAATAATAACTTAATATTATTAAATTATTATAAAAATAATAACAATTAAAATAATTAATTTAATTATTTGGACGTTTATTTAATATTATTTATGTACATATTAAAATGGGAGGTAGATCAAAATCTATTATATTCTTAATGTATTTATCTCCATGTTCAATTTTACATTTTTTAATTTCATTTTTCACACCAATCTAGTTCTCTCCCTTTGTTGGAACTATGAAACTGTTATATTTAAATTTGGATTGAAATTATGTTTTGTTTCTTTTAGATGGTCCTTAAATTCCGAAAACTTGTTCAATTTAGGCAAGTTTTCTTTTAATCTCGTTTTTATTTCTCTACCGCATTGTCCTGTATATTTAATATCACAGTCATTACAATTGAGTTGGTAAACCCCGATTTGTGCCAAGTTGTCTACCTAGTCTTTAGGTTTTGAGAGGATGTTTTTAAGTCAACCCGTACTTCTAAAAGCTATTCTGAAACCTTCTTGTTTAAAAATTTTACTAACTTTTTCCGATAATTCACCAATGTATGGCAAACAACGGAAACCTAATGATTCATTTGTGGTGGGGTGTCTGAGTCCTATTGTTGATTCTTTTAAAGTTAATTTTTTTATTCTTTTAACTAGCAACCTATCAATAAATATTTCTATACACTCATTGTTTTTTACTAGGGTTTTAATAGTTTCTAATTCTTTTTTTATAGTTAGCAGGTGTTAATGGAAGTTTTAACATACGGTCTATGAGCCAAATGAAACCATGGGTGGGAAGAATCCGCTGGTATCATAGTGTCTGTAGTTGTGGGTTTTCTATATACGTCTATTTCTATTAGGATGTTTATGATGGACAATGTTAGGTCTAAATAGTGTTGTATTATTTATCAGGCAAAAATTTTAACGTGTAAATAAACAATTTGGATTGTAGGTATGCTACTATTTCTGTATGTATTTACGACTAGACCTAGAACAACGATTTTGAAATATTTAAGATCAGATACAACGGTCGTTTGGAAAAATTTTATTCAATAAGTATCATTTAATATATTTCTTTTAATCTAAAAACCTAGTTCCAAGTAATTATTCTTTTTATTTAGGTATTTGGTTGAGATGAAAATTTAGTTTCTCGAGCCGGATTCGAACCCACGACCTTCACCTCAATACGCCGCTGCTCTAACCACTTGAGCTAACGTGACTTCAACGAGCAACCAAGCAAATATAGATTAACTTTGATTAAACCTAAAATTTCTATATTTTGTATAAACTCGTATTAATATCTTATACGTATTTGTATGATTTAAACAATGTTTATAAATCCCAGGCCCTGAAGATGATCACAATAAAGATCGGGGCGTTGACACCATAAGGAAAATGTTTTTTAACCGACATCACGCCCGACCACAATCTTTAAATAAACACTAATATCATTCATTAATACCATCATCATTAGTATTATCATCAATTACAACTTTAGAATGAATATGCAAATAGTGTCTGATCTGATCGTTCACCATTAAATTTAAACAATTTAAAAATATGATAATATAAATTTTGCAATAAGCCATTATTATAAATGAGCTCACCGTGAAATGGCTAGTCATGGGTTTTCACGCCCAAAGAGTTTTTCTTCTAACTGAGAAGATGATGTGCATATGAAGTTATATGTATACATGAGTTAGTTTAACATACATAAAATAAAATAAAAACGTTTTAGAGCAATTTCGCATGATTTTTTAAAATTTGAATTAATAGATTTAATGTATTAAATAAATTTTAAACGATTATGGTTGTAATCACTTTATCATAGACTACATTTCTCGCTCTCTATACTTCCCTGTTGATCCAAAAGTTATAAAAATAATTATAATACTGGTTATATAAATATTTAATTTTACTCTCTAGATTAAGGGTTTTAGTTTAAAATACGCACAAATGTACAATATCTTCTTTAGTAACTGTCATCTGTAATTAATTATAATCAACGTGTCACCGCCTCCGAAATTCTTGGAAGTGATTAGAACGACACTTCAATGGAAAATTATGATTGATTTAATTATTAAGTACTTAAACGATATCAAGCAGATACTTAGGTCGGCTTTAGTATTGACTCTGTTGTTAGAAATTGTGTTTCACTGTGATCTGTTTGTTTTATTGTGTATAATCAGATGGAACCCCAGCTTATTTATTTAGGGCACAACTTTGCAATTAAAAAATAACTAGGATACAGCTGGCGACGTGAGGACGGGGTATCCAATATTAAATGATAATCTAAACAGTACGATAAAAAAGCCCATCGAAATAACTTCTAATTTGATATAATCAAGTTGTAAATAAGGCCATGTGACGCTTCTTTAAACATGAGAATGTACTCAATCCCTAAAATAATCCCTTCGGTTCCCGGGGAACTTTAATGATAATTGCCTAGAGTATAAAATGCATAAAACATAGTACTCCCGGTTAAAGATGTTCCGATGTATTTCTATTGAGACGTGTGGGGTAATCATGTATAATTTACGCCAGGTACACGGGAGGTCCTGGGAGAGCATGAATGCCTTTCGTCCTTACCATTCCGATTACATATTTCGAATGTTTTGTAGCTCCACCTTTTCACTAATGCCGTGTCATCCTTTTGACCCTTTCACAAATGGTGTTACACCAACAATCCGGCAGTCACAATAATTGAAAAGTAAAGCTAAAATTAACTGCATTAACTCATTCAACAGCCAAACTTTGCAGAAACGTTGCACAATATATTATTCACTGTCTAAATCGTCTCTTTAGAACGCTTTGTTACCTTGACTATTCAGACAAAAAGAGCTGTTTAAAAGCTATGCGACTGTTTTTAGGACTTTCTTTCCAACTTTATTCTCGTACTTGAATTTATATTGTGTTTAAATTCGACGTTGAACACGTGAAGGGAAGAAAGGATTGCGGGGAGATGATCGTGAATCCCGCATGTCGCGGTTCATTGAGGACTTCGTGGAGCTTGTAAAAGCAGGATTAACGAGAAAGATAAAGGGGATAAATGTTACTTTGAGTCGGATCCGATGCAGGATTTAACTTTTCGCTAAACGCACTGCAAGGAAGACTTTTTTGCAAAAAAAAAAAAAAAATATATATATATATATTGAGTGTGTGTCAATTAATAAACAATTAGCTATTTGAGCATGAAAATGTTTTTGTAGCATAGACTTTCACAATCAATTAAAAACAATAAAAAACCAGCCAGGTTCGTTGTTACCATTTTCATCGCAGTCATCAATTATCCTCCCTCCTCCAATGACCCTGTAGTATCAAAATGGTAATTAAGATGAACGGCTATTTTCGGAAAATGTCGGCCTTCGAGAGAGAGAAGGTTTAATTTATTTTATTTACCGAAAAACTAATCTGGTCTGTTAAGCTGGGTTTACGCAATTATTAATTAAGGAAATTATAAAGCCTACTGTTGTAGATGTTAAAATGAAATTAGAATGGGGTCCATTGAAAGGTAACTTAATTATGAGCTTAAATTATTTTTTACTTTGTTTGGCAATATACAGGGTGTCTCGTGAACAGATATCACTACTTCAGAAGGTTATCCTACATGTCAAATTGAACTAAAAAGTCTATATTGTTTGAAGTCTGATTTTCAATTGTGTTAGAGTTATTTCACTTTTCAGGTTACTTCAGTATATCACAACGTTATTCCGTAAAGTCTCCCGTATCTTACAGCATGTTAATCCCACTGTAAATTATATTACACCATTCGAAAAAGCATTAAAAACCCTATTATAACTTTTTTTATTATAACGTTAAGCAAACAAAATACAAGCTCTCTTAGAAAATTAACTTTTACGAGTTTCCAATGTTCTTGTGTAAGGTTTAAGTTAGATTTTCTTGGTTCTGTATATACTGACAGATATGGCACTTGCAGAAAAGTCCCTTCTATTAAGTTCTACTTCAATTGTAAAATTACAGTTTAATTGCTCAAAATTTGATTTTTTGAATAGAAATGGAGAAACAATTAATCAGTAAGATTTTGAAACTTCTATTAAATAATAATGGAAGTAATACAATGTGAACAAAAAATCCTCTGTACAATATTAAACATACGAAAACCCAAAAGCTTCTAAAAATTAAATTAAGTGTTCAAAATCTTCACTTCCTTGAAGAATGCAACTGATTCCTGACAGATTTTATTATTCCCAAGAGTTCAACCTGCTTTCTCTTCTGTCATAACAGTACAGGATTCCTGAATCCTTTATGTGATGTTTATTTTATATTACTCTCAGTATTTACAAAACAAAAAAATCTTACTTAAACTTTAGGCAAGAAGTTTGGAAAGTCATAAAAATTTATCTTCAGACTGATTTTGTATTTTGTTTGCTTTCGATTACACTAAAAAAGAACTTCATAGGGATTTCAATTCTCATTTCATTGGTGTAATCATATTTACAGTCAAATTAACGTTTTATGAGATTCGGGAGACCGTATGGGATATTATTGTAATAGACTGAAGTAACCTAAAAAGTGAAATATCTCTAATGCAATTTAGAATCAGACTTTGGACTATAGAGACTTTTAATTTAAACAGTACAAGAGCAGAAAAAGCTTCGTCCTAACCTTACAATCATGAAAAAATAATGGAGTAATTAAAAACTGAAGAGGGATCTTCAGGCCTGTTGAAGTCATGATCCTAAAATTCTACCAATCAGCTAGTCAAACACCCAGGCGGAAGTCATGAAGTCCGTTTGGGATTGCATCAAGGCCCTATCTTTTGTTTGGGACGAGATAAAATTCTACCAGACCTCTGTTTTGGTACCAGGACATACAGGGCAAAGGAGGAACAAGAAGGCCGATTAATTGGCCAAGGAAAGTTCGATGACCTATCGACCCTCAACCCTTGAGGCATGCCAAATTGCCAAAAACGTACACCCACCAAACAATGGATCAAGAACATCGTTTCCTAAGACTAGAATAGTAGCAGGGTTGGTGACGAAACTAAAAACTCCAGAGGCATATAGGACTCGGGCAGAAACAAGCCTGTGCAGATAATTCCAGTGAGAAGAATAAATAACGGAACACGTCCTCTGGTAGTGTGAAGGCCAAGACTCCTATGCCTAGGAGAGGAAAAGAGTAGCCCGAAGGGAGACCTGAACCAAGCTTTTGGACCTAGTAAACCCGTAAGCATAACGAAGAGCACTAGATAATAATGGAGAGTGCTTTGATTTGATGAAGATTAGTCGTGGTGTGAAAGGTCCTGAAAGGCCCGACTCCTTTACTGTTGGAAGGATATGCTCTTACCCAATAATTTCTGTGTAGAGAATATTATTTTCAGATTACGAATTATTTATATGCAATCGACTCTTGGTAATTCGAAACCCAAGGCACCACAAAAATAATTCGACTTATCAAGAGGTAAGAAAATCAAATTATTAAAAGTTGATATGCATTTTTACATGTCATTACTTGTATTGTACATGTATAAAACACGGTAAAAATAATGAAAATATAAATATTAGAACATTGTAATGCATTATTAACAAGATTTGTGAACCAGTTTTTGTTCAATGTAGTCTGGCAGCCTTTGTATAAGTGATTTTCCAAACTGACTAGTGCTGAGAACACATTGACAACACACCTTTCGCGAACAAACTAGAGAAAATTCGAAGAAACATAAAGCTGTAAAGAAGTAAACAATAAATGGAAATTTAGAGGAATTTTACAAAGAAAAAGTTCCAATTATAAAGAAAGGAAGTGGCTCAATTTCGATTTGTAGTACACTCTTTCTCCCACTATTACGAAAATTATTTGGCGATAGTATATCAAAACACAAAGAATGTTTTCGATTTACCGAAATGACCTGCTAAGGAGATCGTATTAACAAAAAATTCGAATTATCAAGTTTCGTAATTAAAAGAGTCGTCTGTATTCGAAAAATAAGCTAAGCTGTCAAGAAAAAGATGGTATTTCCTATTTCCACAATACTTAAACTAATACATTATATTTATTTTTTTAGGCATTAATTTTTGTACAAATTTTGAGGATTTTGAGGTCGTTGTGAGAGACATAATACATAACATTTATAATTGTTAATTGTATTATTATCATAAGGATTGATTATAGTTGAATTGTAAAATAAAGTATGCAAAAATCCACTTATAATGTGGTGCTTAATACTAAATATTAGTTGTTGTGGTTGGTTGTGTCTGTGTCTAATGTACAATCTTTTTGTTACTGTTAATCCCGTGCTAAATAGTGAAGGTAAATTTAATGGAAAAATAACGGAAGCTAAAATTTCCGTTGTTATAGTCATAAACTGTATATCCTTACCAAAATGAAGCAAAATGTTTATCTACTGATAAAAAAGGAGCAAAAAATATTACCTAAGGGATAAAATCTATTGTCAGCGGGATCTTGGTTTTACGATAATGAAATGGCATTCCGCAACTGCCTATTTGTCATCTTTTATACGGCGGAGGACTAGCCATAAAATTCATACCCGACATCAAGGGAGGAAAACACTGAAATGCTATTTCCTTACAAGTGAATGGGGTTCTATATTTTTTCCGCCACTTAAGATTGTGCGAGTGGTGTGCCCGTGCGCGAGAGGAAACGCCTCGAGCTCAAACAAAACTGAGGAAAAGCTCAAAACTGGCGTCTCAGTGGAAGTGGTGCTTTTTATCCCACGTGTTGACATTCATCCGTGGTCGACTCATTTTATTCTAATCGTGTGATTCCTCACATAATTAAGGCTGTACGGCACTGTAATAGTTAGGAAAGCAATTTGTTTGTAAATTTTACAAGGCACATAGTTTCTATGTCAAGATTTTTGCAGTGGAATTGATATATCATCTAATTATATAAATGTTTAGGTGTTTCAAAGTTTTCTGTAGATCTGTGCTGGACTAGATTTGAAATATGGTCCTATTTGAAATTTTAATGTTGTACTGGCCATGTATAAGCTTTTTTAAATTCAGGTAAAAATTTTCAACTAGACTAAAAAATATTATAAATCCTCTTTTTTTATTACGTTTTCTGTTCAATAGAAATTCAGCCTGGCCATCTAAAAAGGACACTCAGAAGTTAATGAATTTAATAGTGTAACACTCAGTGTTTTGAAAAATTTCAGTCCGATTTTGAGGAATTCAGGTTTTCCATAACTATCTTACTTAAACCAGATTGTCAGTTAACATTCCCGATGAGGTAAATTTAATACGTACTTGAGCTTATTTAGCATTTTTACTGCACGATATTTAAGGTCTCTAAATTAAATAGTAATGGGTAAAAGTGTGTCTCAAATTCTATGATTAACCTCTGGTTTTTCATTCAACCTATAAATAATGTCAGCTGGTTATCAAATAATTGCTCAGGCTATCCAAAAAGCAAATAAAAAATAGTATGTTTCACTACAGACAATATAACCATTATAGTATAAAATTTACTAATCAATCTATTAGGTAATTATATATTTGTTGTGTGAGGTGAGGGACAGGTCGCTGATATCAAGGTTGTAGTAATACTGCGGAAATGCTGCAACTTCTCCATTATGAATGTATTTATTAGCGTGAATGTTTTGTGTAAATGGACGTGGATGTCGAGGAATATCGAGTACTCCACAAGCCCGTCAAAATGAAATTAGTCTAATGGATGAATGAAATTCTGTACATACTGTATGAATGTATTTATAAGCACGAATGGAAGGAAGTCGGTATCTTACCAACTTTTTATTTAGTCGTAGGGGCAGGACCTCAGTCGTGCACCTGTACTCTGAGCCCTGCCAACTGTAGATTAGGTAATAATTTTCTTAGCGTGAGTGGGTATTGTTAGTGAGTCTGTAAATATTGAAGTATTTTTATCAAACCACGTGGGGGGCAACAAAACACTCCTCTCTTTGGTCGGTAGGAAACAAAATTAAAAGAAGAGATATAGCGAATGAGATAGAGATAAAGTTGAAATGAAACAAAGAAAAATGCGAGAAGCTTATATACGGAGGTGCCGGCAATGACCCTAGTAGTTAGCCGGCCGGGGGGGGGGACAAAAAAACAAAAGAAAAAACTAATAAATATGGACGATTGAACGTGAGAAGAATTTGTTTTAAACAGAGATTTATAAATTTTTTGTGGTGAATAAATCGTTTAAACTTTAAAATACAATATACCGAGTTTAGAAATAATTGGATAAGCAACGGGTAAAATACAAGATAAAACACCAAATTAAAAAATGAAACGATAAAACAAAAATTAAATGTACCATAAGGGGGCTTAAGTGCTAGTCTTAACAAGTTGTCAGCAATGCTAATAGTTAAAGGATCAACCGCTATGCTTTCATTATTTAATCCACTCTGCCTAATGGCCCCCGGTGGCCACTTCCGAGTCCAAAACAAATAAATATTTAGACCCGGCGCGGGAATCGGCTTTTGCCAAACTTCGGTTAGCTTTTGTTTCCGATTCTCTGGCCATTTTCGCCCCAAAGCCCTTCTCGTAACAATTTTACCCAGGTCGGAAAGCTACGATCTGGCAGACTACAAAGGAAAATAAAAAATAAAAAAAGTATTTGGCTTAAATAGATTTCGAAAAATTATTCGGGGTAAATACATTGTATCCCAGATAAAAATCTTGATTTGGTACATAGCTGATATGATAATTTTTATTTATTTTTTTTACGATGGTTCGCAACATCAGAGGTTATATCAACCCTCAGGGTGCCGGTGTTTTCGAAAAAAAGCCCGTTTATGTCGGGTTCGAATGCAGGGCCACAGGATTCGAACCCGGGACCTTTACCTTACAGTGATGAGCGCCGTGTCAAGACCTAAACCGTTGCGGCCACCGCGCCCCCTGAAAAATCATAGGGTTTTCAAGCTACCATTCCAATGTTCTTATTTGTAATACTATAAACAAACTGAAAGAAAAAAATCTTAAATTTGTGAAAAATCCGCTACGCATTTGAAAATTAAATAATCATGTAAATTGTTAAATTTTTGAAAATACTGTTCTATTTGAGTTTACTATTTTTGAGAACAAATAATATTTGAGTTATTTTTCTAATTCGTACTTTGCATTTTTTATCATGTACACTTTAAAAACAATTAATTATATTTATTAAAACAACCCATAAAACACCTTCTAAAGAGGCTTAATAAATGGTACAATAAAATGATATTCATAATGGGAAAGGCGAAGGAAAAAAAAGAAGACATTGTTTTTTAACTACCATATTAAAATTAATTTGCGTTAGAATCCAGGCAAGCGCATGGAGTTGTACTCGTTTTATGAAAGAAAATGATTACAACAAGAAAGAACAAATAAAAACGCGAAATTCAAAAAATGGTCAGCAAACTACATCTCCCTTTTAACCAAATGCCAACATTGCTACATGTGTCAAAAAAAATTACGATTATACTTATTAAAACAATAAAACAACAAACCTCCTACAGAGGGCTAATAAATGGTACAATAAAACGACATTCATAATGGGAAATGTGAAGGAAAACAAAAAATACAATATTTTTTAACTATCATATTAAAATGAATTTGAGGGCCGCGGTGGCCGAGTGGTCCTAATCGTATCTGCGACGATAGCGGTCCTGGGTTCCAATCCCGGTAAAGCTCATGAATTTTTAGTCTTGAATAATATGAAGAAAGTATGTAAAGTGGTTTGATCCTTCGTCCGCGACACCCAACGGGTAGTTGGCCCTCCTGAATGACGTGAATTATATGAGAAAACGTAAACATGTTCGGAAAGTTGTATGTTTATTGTAATGTTCGTGAATTGTGGCATGCAGTACTTTTTTGATTAGCAAATCTTTTCAATTTCCCTTGAAAATAAGGAATACTGCTCGAGTGGTCTTCGGTGTCGATCAAAATTGAGTCTGGCACCTCGGTTTGCTCTGGAATCCTAAGGCCATCCCACGACACACTTTTTCCCTAATAGAAATAATTTGAGGTAGGGTATGTCAATTCACGTTTTAGAAAAGATAGTTTTTTCACAGCCTGTTCTAAGCAGCTAGCCGGATTTCCAGAATTAAATATTCATCATCAGGCTGAAGATACAAACACGTCTTTCGATGTGAATTGTGGCAGTGGCTTGTAAATCCACTGCCAACTTTTCAATGAGCAGCTGGTTTTTCGTGCCCTGATTTTGAAAATGCGAAAAACGCGGATTATAACATAACTAAATCTTACCGTCATCTGTATTTAAGAAAAATAATTTTACATTAAGGATTAATTTCCATGTCCAATATTATTTAAGTACAATTTTAAAATTGCGGTTAAATCAAAATCTGTTATTTATGCATTTATATCCAAGATTAAATTTTGCGCTAATCAGTTAGTTAGTAACCGATTAGTTGATTCCAATCACAAACAGGTCCATTTATTTTCAGCAGTGAACTGACGGTCTTAGATCCGTTATCAATACCCCATTCTGTGCTTCCAATTGCACTATTCATATCGACCTAAATTTTTCCTTTATAAAAGAAGTTAAACACATACACATAATTTTTTTTATTGCCTTAAGGATTATTTACGCTGAAAACAATGGTGCAATCGGATTTTAAATTAGTCAAAAAATGACCTAGTCGTTACATTCAGTATTCCATTCAAAATGAACGATATGTATGTACAGATATGTACGACTGCTTTAGTGATGGTGATGGTAGCAGTCGGTTGCGTAGGTGCGTCGAGCAGTCGAGTTGTACTCCTAGAAATTTCCTGATCGCCCCAGAGTAAACCACTAAAGTTTCTTCGTGTTTCTCGCAATATGAGGTTGCTGTTCCATCACCATGAAACCGGCAGCATAATTTCAACGAGGACCTCATTATAATATTTTACTGTATGTTCGCGAAAATCCGAAATATTGGAAGGGTTTTAGGTTTTTCAAAAAGGAAAATTAGAGGTATACTCCAGACTTACAATTTTAAGTCGTATAACTGTCATCTTGGGGGCCGCGGTAGCCGAGTGGTTAAGGCGTCAGACTCTCGGCTAGTAGATCCCGCGGTCGTGGGTTCGATCCCCACCGTCGCCTTTGGACTTTTTCTGACGCCTAAGGGAACCGGTGGCCGCAATTGAAAGAAACTGACACGGCACTTATCAATGGAAGAGCGGGATTGGATCTCGGCGACCCTGAATTTGGTCCCAACCCCCTTTAAAAATGAGTTTCTTCAATGGAAGAACACCTGTACAACGGTTCACATTTGTGTTGCGAGCCCTCCCCCAAAATATGGAGCCAGGGATAAAGTACAATAAGCTGTACAGCTCAGCTGCAGTGCTCAGGAGGGAACTCCTCCAGTCCCTGGTATCCATTGAAAAAACAAAAAACTGTCATCTTGGTCAGGGACTTCGGGACTCTGATTATGACACGCCTCTAACGTTCCTTGCACAAATGTCGATTTGAGAGGCTGAAGAAAACGTTCTTCCGTACATCCTATGGATTGATGAATCCAAGTTCACCTCCAATGGCATACTAAACCGTAGGAATTTTCGAACGAGGGCTGAGGAAAATCTGAGATTTTCATTCTCTTTTTCACAGTATCAACGTTTGTTGTGGGCTTCTCGGAAATAAATAAAATGGGCCCCTATTTCTAAGGAAATAATTTAAATGGTGCTTAATTCCTCCATTGTTTGAGCAAGGATGTTTTACCAACACTATTAGATGATATTCCTCTGCAACAACGACAAAGAATGATTCTCCATCTTGATGGATGCCCCGCACACAATTCTTTGTATCACCACTTCCGGGATAGGTGGGTATGACCTCAGGGCCCGATATGTTGACCTCCTCGGTCGCCCGATTTAATTCCACTTGACTATTTTCTGGGTGTTTAAAAAAAGTGTCTACGCCAATCATAACCCAGCAACCTCAGTTGAAGAACGGCGGCAAAGGATAGAAAATACTTATCAATCCATCTCACAATTCTATCGCTCTGAGCACCGGTGAAGAGTGGTTAAAAAGAACAAATATTTGCATCTTTACGCAAGGCAGGCAGTTCGAACATAAAATGGGATTAATAAATAGCAAACCAAATGACTGTTGTTTTTTTTCTTAAAACGTTTTGCCATAACTTTTTTTGACCAATTTATGATCCGATTGCATCATTGTTTTCAGTCAAAAATGCCTTGAAAATGATGTGTCAGGATGTATATGGTCGTATTTGAAATTTTGAAGTTGAACTGGAACAGAGGTACCCTGTATAGTATTTCTCAAAAAAAGGTAAACATTTGACGGTAGACTAAAAAATATCAAACACTTTTTTTATTTGTTTTTATAGTGTTACTGGTTTAAGAGCAATTTAGCTGGGCCATCTAAAATGGACACCCTGTATATGTGGATCACTGTTTAGAAAAATTGTATATATGTGATTGCATCCTTTGATTTTTAACTGAAAAAGTACATATAAAATAACCATCAAAAACCAGGTCAGGCAGAAAAATATAAATTAGAAATGAAAAAATAAAACTACATTAAGTCTAAACTAGTTAAAGATCTTAAGCTACAGGCGTTCAATAACCAGCTTTACATTATTGTTTATCTACAGAATATAGAATGTAATTACTCAGAAGTGTTTCACTAATTCGATTTAGAAGTGGCGCGATTTCACGGCTAACTAATGGTTCCATGTAAATGCCAATATAAACGGCTGTATTGTTTCCGAAGGCAACAAAATAACTATGTCGTTGATCTTTATTGTTATTACACCGCCGTGAGATAACACACCGTATAAACTTACTTTGCTTTCTCTCATTAAGATAAGGGGAAAAGTTTCCATTCATACATGTATTACCGGTTTATTAAGTTTTTACAATTTATTTTATTTATTGCTATCTGCACAAAATAAATATACATTGAACAAATTGTATAGTTATATGCAAATCTAGAAAGAGAGAAAACAGCCAATACTGGAACTATCTTTTATTTAACTGGGGGAGTTAAAATAGGAGATCACGAGGCCCTCGTCGTTTTAAACGGCATGGAAAATTATAAGGGTGCGCCTTTGAGGAAAGAGTTTGGACTAGTGGGTTTGGGTGGACGGAGAGTAGAGTGGAAATTGAGGAAGCGTGGCCGGATCAGGTCTTTCACGAATGGGATTGTAAGGTCTTTATGAACGATTTGATTGATCACGTACAAGGGAGCAATGAGGATACGGCGGAGGGAGAACTTTAGACTGAAAGGATTGAATTCGTTGGATGTTTAAGAATTTGGCCGAATAGGTCCGATGGGTGTTTTGTAAGCGGTTAGTTTGTTATGTATGCTTAGATTTGATTTTGGTCCCAGTCTGAGGAGTTATATATTTTGTTAAGTTTTGTCTTTTTATCTTGTAATAGGGTGCCATGAAAGCCTACTGCATAAGTAAAGCCCAAAGTACCGGACTTGTTTAGGTGGTTTTATGAGCACTGGTGAACAGGTTTGACTTTTCAACTTAAACTTGACTTGTTTTTTTCTCGTTCAACTTGATCCGCCATTGAATGCACCAGTCAGTAATGAGGTTCAGCTGTTGTTGGATTGCTTCTGTGGCTAGATAACATTGGAGTGTGTAGTGAGGATTGCTGTGTCGTCCGCGTAGGTTTGAGTTGTATGTTTCGATCTGCAGGTATGTCAGCATATCTCAGGTGGTGAGGGACCTAAGTTTATTAAGTTAGATTTTTAAAATAAATTAAAATTTAGACGGCAAAGATTTGAAATTAATAATTCTGGTATGATGATTCTTCGTTTAATACAAAAATATTATCGTAAATCGCTGACCTTAAAACTCCCAGATGTGCTTGGCCATGTGCAACGGTTATTTTCTTTATCAGCGAACCGACTAACAAGAACGAACTTTTAATAGTTTAAATGAGGACTATTGCACGGCATTTACAGTTTCGGAGTTTTTTTTACAGTTTACGGAGTTCTTCATAACATATACATTGGTCGTAATTTGTTCAAGTAAAGTGACGTTAAGTATCGTACAAACTTAATTGCCTAAGTCGTAAACTTAGCCTTATATTAGGGCAAGTATAAACCAATTAGTGCATAAATCGTGTAAGAATAAGGTAAAAATAAATATGAATGATAAAGACTACATTGTATCTTCAGGTATAATGTACCACATTTAGTAGAAGCAATTTTATTTATTGTAGTAATTATTCTGAAAATTTGAAAATTCTTATAGTACAAAGTTGTACTTGACATGTTCTGTAAAATTAGAAAAAGTAAATGACATCACAATAAACTTATTGAAAGCCTAATTGAAAAGGGGAAGAGAGGCTTCGGTGGCCTATAGGCGTTGACACTAATACCCCCCCCCCCGGAAGTACTCAACCATAGGTATTTCGGGTGTATGGAAATAAAGAAGGGTCAAATCCATAGTAGATCTGTTAGGTCGAAGTGGAAGAAATGGCGATTGACCGTGACCTCAGAAATAAAGTTGCTTGAATCTCCGGACGGTATGGCCATGCCTACGATTTTAATTATTATTTAATTATTTCATATGAGTACTTGTAACAAAGATTTTTTTATCACTATGGTTCTATAATTTGAACAAGTATAACGTTATTAAAGGACAATGACTCAATTATCATTTAATTTATCTGGATTAATAATATATTAATCAAACTAGGTTTATGTTTAGGATTTTCTTTAGGAGGAGAACATACAGAATTCTAGTATACAAGTTCTTTAACAAATTAATACATCATCATGGGTGATAATTATGTCAAAATTTGTAAATTTCTCAACACTAAAGAATACGTGAAAAAGAAAACGTACGGCTATTGAAGCATGTGCTATCGTGCATACCGCCTTTTTATTTAAACATGAACCTCCTCCGAATCAGGGCCCAGGTTTGAAAGGGTGTATTGAATACATCATGAGGTTGTTCTTTTCTTAAACTTCCCTTTGCTTAAGATGAAAGAAATGGCGAAGTTCCGATGTCCAAACAATATTTAAAGAAGGGTGTTTACAGTTAAAGCTCTTTAGATTAATTGGTACAGTAAATACTTTTTCGGCAGTTAACCGATGAACATTGGCAATTGTTTCTGGATGGCTGACCCTAGGGTCTGTGGTCGGAACGTGATTAAGTAGCGTGAAACCAGGAAACGGTAAATAATCGGGGAAACCGAGCATCTCGGGAAAGAAGAAAAAACGAAACACTAACCGTGTATTTCCTGGTGCGGGTGGTACGGTGCTGAGAATGCGCTACTGGAACAGGGATGCCTCCGCATGAGGGCGTTGCTGTTGTTTCCCGGTGGCTGCATGCTGGACAAAGCACCGAGTGGTGTATACGACTTGCAACTACCACCGGGGGAACCAACGGCCTCGACACTGCTGCCACTTTGCTGAAAAAAAGAATAAAAATAACTGTACAAAGATTTGATCAATTTCCATGTGGTTTTTATTGTCAAACGCTACATTTAGAAGACCATAAGTTTTTATTTATAAACATTAATGATAACATTAATGATTCGAAGTGTGTCCAGTGGCAAACGAGCCACTTTTTATGACACAATTTAAGCATGCAAACGGATGAGCACGTTTTGTCAGATGTGATCACAATTATTTCCTGATTTCGTGAGTTTAAAATGGTATTAAGATTGAATGGATTTTGATTAATTTGGAATTTAATTTTTTTTTCTTTCATTTTGTTTCTTTCATTATCTGTTTATAATTATGTTAAATCATCTTAATATGCGTATAACGTTTCTACAGACTGACAATGTTCACATAGTGGTGACGCTTTCATAAAAAAAGTTCATGTATGCAGGGCCAGTTCTCAGCCGGCTAAATGAATGGCAAAAATTCTTGCTCACGCCTAGCCTTTAAAACCATGGTGTAGTACATACCTAGGTCCCTATCAAATCCAGATAATATTAACGCCTATCACTCTCTGCTAAATTATAAGTTCTGATAACTTCGTTTAAAGGCAGCTTTATGCATGTATTCCATAGAACACTGCGAATTAATTTTCCGAGTGTTTCTACTCATAGTCACAAATCGCTATTTTTGTGGTGTGAAAGACAATAATCCAGGGCCTGAAGTTTGGGTTTCATTTTAATACTGTGGCTATTACTCGGATCCCACACCGTACAACCAACTTCACCATTAATTTTAGATACATCGGTTTAAAGACAATGAGCTATCCGCCACGTTGTCATTATAGATTCGTGGGTAAAATTATTTACAATACTGGCGTCCGTATCCTTGTACTCTTGAAAAAATGGGCCTTTACCTATAGAAATAGCGTGTCATAGTTCCATTTGAATACATCCAATTTGGACCTAAAATTTTTTAGCTTTAACGGTTGATGGGTATTTAAAAAGGTACAAACGGATGGGGGAGAGGACAAAGTTCCAGTATTCTGTGTTAATTTAAACCAACCAATTTTTTTAACAATGCCACTTCTTGGCATAAAGGAATGCAGCTTTTACAATAATAGAAATTTTCTGCCACTACTTTCCTCCTAATATTCAATGGGCATTCATTACATTCTGCTAGCATGTTATTTTTGAGTTTGCATTTGAGTATTTAACCAATTAATTTTTTGAATAGTGGAACTTCTTGGCATAAAGGAATGCTTTTATTAGAAATTCGTCTGCCAGTATTTGCCTCCTAATATTCAATGGGCATTCGTTATTTCGTTCTACTAGCACGTCTACAGTTGGTGTCGTTCTTAAATATCCAGTGCACTTCCTGATACAACAATTCTGTATTACAATCAGCTTTTGCAGAGACGTTTTGAAAGTCTATAAAATATTGATCCATAATCTAAAACAAGCCTAATGATTGTTCGATAAAATAACAAGGAAATAGTCTGGTCCGCACCATACCGACTTTCGGCACATTTGGGTATTTTTCTTGTTTTATTGATTACCTTCTCTACAGGGGGTCCTTTTTAGATGGCCTGGCTGAATTTCTCTTTAAGCATTGAGGCTATCAAACAAAGAAAAATATATAAACGTTTTGTGGTTTACTCTGGGGCGATCAGGAAATTTCAAACCTTGTGACATAACTATGTCATTTTTGACCAATTTAAAATCAAATTTTGCCATTGTTTCCAGAGTAAAAAATCCTTTGAAATGATGTGTCCGGATGTATAGGGCCGTATTTGAAATTTTGAAGTTGAACTGGGCCTGCGGTACCCTGTTTAATTTTTCTCCAAAAAAAAGGTAAACATTTGAAACTAGACTAAAAAATATTAACACATTAACAGTATTTTTTTTATAGCTTCATTGGCTCAAGAGAAATTCAACCGGTCATCTAAAAGGACACCCTTGTATATGCTTTTTAAATTTTTTTTGGGTCGAAGATTAAGCCTAGAAATTTTACTGAATCTACATGACCTATATTCTAACTTCCAAAAGCGATTATACAAATAATAATTATTCAGAAATCGTGAGATGCGGTCTGGTGTGATGTAGGTTTCAGAAAAACATTTTCTTTATCGTGCCAACGTTTCGATCTTTATTTAAATCTTCTTCAGAGCCTGCCAGGGGCACTCTCAACACGACACAAAGGATGGCACACTTACGCAGAAAACAAACACTGTGAGTGACTAGAAATACTTTGATTGAATATAAAAAATATATTTCAAAGGGAAAAACAAGGAATAGAAGAATAGAAGTTACGTATTTTAATTATTCAACGTGCCAATACTGAAATCGAAAGGCAAAAAAATATATTCACCATACTACTTCACAATAAACGGGCTATATAAAAATAAATTGTTCTTCGTATTAACAAAACGATTCAGTCATTATGTAGTACATGCAGTCTGCTTATTGAGTGAGTAAACCGAAAGCTTGAACCTAAATCACATTCAAAGAACATTTATCTCCTTTATCTTCTCCATTAATCCCTCTTTTACGGCCCCAGCAGAAATCCCAATGAAACGCGATATGCTGGCTTCACGATCCACTTCTTCTGGTGATTTAGTTTTTATTGTACATACATACTTGCAGAGTACAGGGGTTGGAACGAATATTGAAAAGATTACAGCGTTTAACAACCTTTAGCATGATATTTTCGTCATGGAACGAACAACTGAAAAATTGTGACTATTAAATATAAATGATCCTTAAATTATCAATTGACATAAATAGCTCACACAATTCTGCCGCCCATCTGCATTAACCATTTGTTGATAAAAACACCAATTTTCTACAGGAATAGCGAGAACCTGTAAACCTATAAGGGGGCGTCATGAAAAGTTTCTGAAACGTGGGTCAATATGATAGGATAATCGTTTGTGAAACTTCTTGTAGCTATTTATGGTCCTTAATACATAAAAAGGAGCGTAGACTATGTTTCAAAAGACATAATTGTAAGGATTTGATACGTTTGAGATTGCAACGTTTGGATGAACCCCAAAGTTGTATACCCGATTATTTTCTTGCGTAATTTAAAGCCATGTAAGTCGTCTGTCTTTGTACAACCCAAAGTATCGGGCAATATTATCTGGGGAGAGATGATTTTTACTGATTTATTGTCATTTTCCACCGCTTGAACAACTGCTCAAGGGTTGTGACATGGGTTTAATGATTTCTAGCTGAGACGACATCTTTATTAGAGCAAAGATATAGAGATGCAGATGGTGAGGAGCCACTGATGAATTTAAAGTGTCTGGTTAAATAGAATTTTAGGATAAGATGGTAGAAAAAATGGAGGACTTTCTTATACTTCAAGATCCAAGGCTTGCTTCAGTTCTAGGAATATCTGGAGAAGATTTTCACTTAAGCGTAGTAGCAATAATGTCTACAACGTGTTAGTACAGTATTAAAAACACACCTTCATCATTTCTACATAATCGCTGTGTTCTGAAGATTTCTGCTCATTTTAACTTGAATTCTATTTATCTGACCGCTGCTTCGGAGTGAGGTGCGGTAAGGTATACTCAGATATCATACCAATAGTTGCCGGTGTCTCTCTCTCTTTGTCCCATCCTCTACACCATTTAAAATGACACTTTTCCCAATTCCGAACACCGTCATTACCAGCTATGGGGATGGTTCTACAATTCTGTCCTCAAAACCCGAATCCTATCCAAGCAACCCCCAGCATCGAACTTATAAAACTGGTGCAAAAAGTGGAGTATAAAAGAAAAAATGTATATGCGTACTTCTACACTGAACAAAAACACCCATGCCCTCCACTATTTATCAACACCAAGAAGCTACCGGCTTCCTCTCAGATCATGCACTTAGGTCTATACCTAGACCGCAGATTTACGTCGAATCCCCACTAAAGCCTTAAGACACAGCAGTTTAACAGAAGATTTGGACAATGACGGAGAATTTTAAAACTGAAATGTATTTAGACCGTCAAAACAAAACTCTCTAGAACACATTACTACGACCAATTTAAACTTATCTAATTCTTCCAATCTAAGTTCCTCAGACAAATTGTCAATGCTCCTTACGTCATTAACCTCACCTGTCTGCCCAAGCCTCACTCCCGATGATATCAGTGTGGACACTGTGAGAAAAAACTATTAGATATAAATTTGTAAAATGAATCAAGAAAGTTTTCTCTGACTTATCCTGGCAGCAGTAATATCTTATGTCCGAATATCATATCCGCAGAATATTTTCCCATCATTCTATGTATAAATGTATCTGAATTAATCGCTAAAAATAATAAAAAATCTGATTTTTTAAAATTGACGAAGGAAATTAAATGAAATTGATGTAAAGGCTGAATCGTGCCTGACAACAGACCGACAACAAGAATAAGCGGAGATTATCATCAAATTCGATTAAATTGCTGTCAACAGTTTATCTGCTAGGGGGACCCTACCGTTGTATTACAGTTTCATTTGTTTGATGAAAAAAAGGCTTTTTCATTTATAAACGTTTTACTATCAATTTTGAAAACTGTAAACAACGTGTTAAGACGATTAAACGTTATTTTATCGTTAAATTAGAAATACGTGTTAAACTGTATACTTTTTGTGAGACAAGTGTGATTTCAACCTAATAGCCCACTCGACAATAGCTCGGCTGGGGTCTGATAAATAAATAANTATAAGCCGGTGCTTTTGAAAAAATCCCATTTGTAAGTATGTCGGGTTCGAATGCAGGGACCTTTACCTTACAGTGATGAGCGCCGTGTCAACGCCAAAACAGTTGCGGCCACCGATGCCCCTGATAAATATTGTGCGACGATTTTAAGATTACACTTAGGTTTCCTTAACATGCGTTGGTCAATGTTTAATGCGACATTTATTGAAGAATAAGAGAGAAAGAATTAAGTTAGATCGAGCAAGGATGGATGAAAAAGGCAAAATAAAGTGAAATTTCATCAAACTAAACTACTTTATTTTCATCAAGGAACTTTTAAACAATCTGACTCTACCCTTATACGAACTATGAGGTTTAAAATAATCAATTAATCGTTGTCAATTCCCACAAACGTATAACATTGTCCCACGTTAGCACATTTAGCATATGACAATCTCGAAAGGTCGTTCACCTTTTTTCGAATCTTGATAGTACTGGTGTGGGGTCTGATATACGAGATTTTTGTATACTATTTAGAAAACCTCTTTAAGTTAAGACTTTGTTTTCTTTATTGTCGGTTATAACGAAGATCGTTTCAAATAATCAAGTCAGATAAATAAAGGAAGAGTTCAAAAAGGTGATCAAAGCAGGAAAAATCCAATTTCATCAAACGTTTTTCTTTAGGCACTTTGAAACAGACAATCTAGCAACTCTTTGGCCTTAAAAAACAATCGTAAATAATCAAGAACGAAAATTCCCTAAATTTATTTCAAAAGTTACGTATAACATTCCTGAATACGTAAGCACGTTCAGCATATGACAATCTCGAAAGGTCATTGACCTATAGCCGTATCTTAATAGCAAGGACTGGTGTCTCATATGCAAGTGTTTTGTGTACTATTTAGAAAACCACTTTTAGTTATAGTTTGTTTTCCTTAATCCTGCTTTATAAAGAGATCAGCTAAGGAAAGGAAGGGTTCAAAAAGGTGGCCAAAGCAGAAAAAATTCAATTTCATCAAACGTTTTTCTTAAGGCACTTTGAAACAGACAATACATTCTAGCAACTCTTTCGGTTTAAAAAATCAATTAATCGAAAATAATCAAGAACGACAATTCCATAAATACAATTGAAAAGTCATCATTCATTAATCATTCCTGAATAAGTAGGCACATTCAGCATATGACAACTTCGAAAGATTCACCTCTATTCTATCTTAAATAACACGGTCTGGGGTCTGATATACAAGTGTTTTGTAAACTATTTACAAAACCTCTTTAATTTAGGAGTTTGTTTTCCCTACCGTGGGTTATAACGAACGTCTTTACAAAGAATCAAATCAGATAAATAATTAATGGTTCAAAAAGGTGTTCAAAACATGAAAAATCCAATTTCATCAAACGTTTTTCTTAAGGCACTTTGAAACAGACAATCTAGCCACTCTTTGGGCTTAACAACAAAACATTCGTAAATAATCAAGAACGAAAATTCCCTAAATTTATTTCAAAAGTTATGAATAACATTCCTGAATACGTAATCACATTCAGCATATGACAATCTCGAAAGGTCGTTCACCTATATTCGAATCTTAATAGCAAGGTCTGGGCTCTGATAAGCAAGTGTTTTGCACACTATTTAGAAAACCTCCTCTTTTAAGTTTAGAGTTGGTTTTTTTTAACGTGGGTTATAAGGAAAGTCGTTACAAAGAACCAAGTTAGATAAAGAAAGGGACGATAAAAAGATGGTCACAGACGGATAAAAATTCTATTTCATCAAACTATTTCCATCAAGTCACTTTTACAAAACTCTTTGCGTTTAAAAAATCAATTAATCGTATACCAGGAATTCCTAAAATTTATGAATATGATAACCGTTCGTATCTCGGGCTGGCGTCTGACAAGCAAGTGTTTAGTATGATACTTATTCAAGTTTAGGCTTCTGTTTCCTTACGATTGTTTATACTGAACCTCTTAACAAAGCAACAAGTCAGAAGAAGAGAGTGCCAAAAAGATGGTCAAAGCAGGATAACAATAAGAAATCGACAAACAATAAACGGTTGCGGCAACTTTTTAAATTATTGTAAGCATCTCATCAAGTTATTAAAAGCTAACAGGTCCTTGGCAGGTGAACTGGTGCTTGTGCACGGCGAGCGGGGGTTTGAAAAATTTAGCAGATATTCACCCTTGGTCAGGGAGAAAGGCTCCTCAGGGCGATCATCAATGATCAAGTTTTCAACAAGCAAACAAATCTACCCACGAGTAGTTATGACTTTCAAAGATCAATGGACGGCTCGCATGAACAATGTAAACAATGTAACTCTGAGAGAAAAGAAAACTTCAAAAACCTAATGGATGTTACATTTTTCAAAATTTTCAAGTTTACACTTCTGTTCCCTTACGATTGTTTGTAATGAATCTCATAACAAAGTAACAAGTCAGATCAAGAAAGAAAGAGTCAAAAAGATGGTCAAAGCAGGTTAACAATAACTAATGATCATACAATTAACGGTTGTCTGAAAGGTCTAGTTATTTACAAATAGAAGCATAAGTTTTAAAAACGTTCGTTGTTTGTTAAAATTTGTTCTTTTTTTTCTTTCCATGTGGCGATAAATCCTTCTTTTTTTCTCGCTATCAACTGCCAGATTACACGTAAACGATAAACCGGGATGACTCGAGCTATTCCCTGATAAATCCAGTGACATCATCGTTTCTGTCAAATCGAAGCGGTCTCGTACATAACGGCATTAAGCCACAATTCTGAATCCTCGCCACCAAACTCCGGCCCGGATTTCAATAAAGCCATGGGGGATTTTACTTCTACTTGTTGCATTATTCAGTTTTTTAATCTCCTATTCTAATTCCCGTGCTGACCCGTGTTTGACGCCCTTTCACGTGACTTCACCTTGTTCAAACACGCCTCGGAAAATATACTTCTTTTTTTTCGTGTTGAAAGGCTAGGCAAATTAAATATTTGTCTGGGGTTGTATAATTTATCAAAGGAAAGTCGGGGGCTTTGTTCGGTAAAAACAACCATTGGAATTATTATATAAGCTTCTTTATGAACGCATTGTTCTTTTTAACTTTGATTTTATTTTTATACATACCTGAACAGGACTGATTTATGCAAGTCTTTCGAAATTTTTCTACAATTTAAGGATATCTCAAAAGCCAAGGTTATCTTATATCCCTGTCGACTTGAAAAAAGAACCATTTCTTTTTATATTTTACCAGACAGACATGCTGGTCCGTTGTCTCTCGCTACTGGCAATATGTTCACTTCTATTCATAGTTTGTATCAAATAGAAAAAGTATGTAAAAGTCGTGGTCTGACCCAAATGTATTCAACTCTGAAGGACTTATGATTTTGTTACTTATATTCTTTATTTATTGTAGTTTATTATGTACCAACAAAATGGTCTAAAGTGCTTTGTTGGGTAATATTCCTCACAAAAAACCAAACAGAAATCGTTGTATTTTTAAATATTTATAATATTATTGGCCTTCTCAATGCCGAAGTACTGGAACGGCTCAATAAAACACCCTCAACTGTGTGCTTCTGAGAAACTTATTTTATTTGGAGATGAAAAGTACAATTCCAAGACGGTGTTTTCTCGAACAGCTTTACTGTGCAAAGGTGAAATGTTTGACACAACATGGTCACACGCGTCTGGTGGAAGGAGGTTCCTGAGGTCAGACGGTCTTTGGAACTCTATACAGCCGATATCACCCTAAACCACAGAACGGTTTGGTTTAACTGTAACTATTCGGTGGTACAAAACAGTTCGAACTTCTACCTCTTCAAACTAAACTGCTCAGAAATGAATAGGCATATTGCCAATTTTGAATATTTTCGTTCCCTAGCATTTTACTTTACTTTTATTATACATTACATTAAAATTTATTAGAAATTATTAAGTTTTATGCTGAAGGAAAATTTAATTTAGTGATTTTCAAAAATAACAACATAAAAGGTTTTAATTCCAGAATTTGTTTTTTGTACACAATAATTTTTTTAAACAATTAATAACTTGTATAATGTCCTCTGCTAGCTAAAACCTCTGTTCTCCTGTTAGGCAGCCTTCTCTGCAACGCATCCATGTGCTCAATGGGATTGAGGTCTGGAGCCGATGTGGGAAGGGGCAGCAGGGAAATTCCCAGGTTTCAAAACATTGATGAACTACTCTGCCTCTATGAAGTCTGGCATTGTCATCCTATCGAAAATCCCTGGTTTGAGGGATGTATTCCCCGATAATTTCTTAGAGTTATCATGGACGTAACGGACTGCGGTGTGATGCCTTCAACAATCAGTTCGTCCTCTAGTTTCAATCCCAGCCCAGACCATTTCATCGCCTCCTCCAAAATGCACTGAAGGAAGCACGGATTATACAGACAAAACGCGACTCATCAGTAAACATAACAGCATTCCAATTGGTGTTCTCTTATAGGCGCTCGCTGTATATTCTGCTGAGTTGCTGGTGGCGGGCTGTTGCTGCAGATCGACTCAAAGGGGAATAAGATGTGAGGCCAACTTCCCACGATTACGAATCGTTTGTGTTGATAAAGGACTAGCCAATTGATCGGGCCTCTTATTGGCACTTCCAGTGTCTTGGAATCGGGCTAAAGCCCGGGGACCATGCTCCGAAAAACGCCAACTTCCTCTGCTATATCCTTTTGCCGGTGACCTCGATGACTTATTTTCATAATAATATAGCGAACTTCTAGTTCAACAACTTCGTCTTTCCAATGTTAAAGAGAATAACTGGATTAAATTGGAGGAATGGTGTTTGTTTACAAAATGAGTAATCTTCATGTTTACTATTCTTAA
Organism: Cimex lectularius; assembly: GCF_000648675.2. NCBI lineage: Eukaryota > Metazoa > Arthropoda > Insecta > Hemiptera > Cimicidae > Cimex > Cimex lectularius. The sequence goes on along the minus strand of NW_019392915.1, from coordinate 82,739 downwards.
GTAAATCCGTTATTAAAAATGAGGATTAACATTTGTTTGTTTTTAGCTTGTATTTCCTCCAACTAACAAGAATGTATCGGTTAATTTAATTAAAATTAATAAAATAAGAATAAATTACAAATATCCCTATTATTCATTTTTGAGCAGTTTAAATACTTGATATTCGTCCGATCATCGTTTATTCTTTTTTTTTTGCAGGAGCAAAGAAGCCAGATTGAAAAACGAAAAGCTTGCTGTTTGTAAAAGTGAAAGTTAGGATGAATGGTATAAAAATGGGTTTGGTGGCATATGAATGGTAGTCATAAGGTCAAAACTGCTCACTAACAATAAAATAATTCAAACTTCTATTTACCATAAAAGAGCAAGAGGAGGCCAATCACGCATAAGAAGGCTACCCTAAAAGTGCTTATAAAAATACTGTACGGGAAATGACACCAATACTAGAATACTTTGCCAATCGTAAAACTATGGTAAGTGAATTCAAAATCATCCAATTAATTTTCCACTTCATAGAGAAGCAGCAAAGAGGAAACTGACAAGACTGGGAATGCAACATGCCAGACGCCTAGAGAACACATTTCAAAGCTGTAGATGCTACTCATTCGAACTGAATGGACAAAATATGAAAAGAAACATGACTTGCAAATAACATCAGGACGAAGTAACGAGAAAACATTGAAAAGATAAAGAAGACGTAAGATTAAACGAGATTGAAAACAACAGCCTTTTCGATAGAAAAAAGCTCCAGTTATTGTTGTCTTAATAAATGATGTACTTTCAAAAAGAACAAACTATTGTTACAATTTTATAATATTATGAAAGTTTTTTTTCAAAAGTCCTGTACATCTCGCCTTTTTATCAAACATATTTATGTTTAATTTCAAATAATATACGCCAATATCTGTGTTTAACAAAGTCAACTTATCAAACCCAGATTTGATATGGTTATTCAACCTATACGCACGTTTTCCTCTTGTTTGTTGTGCCAAATTACTTTTCGATTTCACCGTCGACTTCGACATGATTTGGACAGGCCTAAAAGGGGCCAGCCTCGCCATTCAATTAAATTCCAAGTTTTACGGAAAATTAATTTATCCAACTTCATTGCTTATTACGGACGGGGAAAGGGCGATCGATGGGCTTGTAAAGGAGCACATTTTGCGAAATTCTACGAAGTGTTTGTTAATTAAAGTGGTAAAAGGATTTCAGCCCTGGAAAGGGTATTTATTAGCTTTGAATGAACTAGATGGGACGGTGGTTGCAGAGATATAAGCTACCGCATTTTAATTGGTTACTCCCTCTTCCCTTCGTTCCGCTCTCCTCTTAAACAAACGGAACACTTTCTAACAAGATTGCACCCCGATTCCAACCAGATGCCTCTCCCTATTACCCACTATTCATTAATTAATTTGGTAGAACAAGGCAATGCTTTTTAACTTTGATCAGTTATCTGATCAAGTTTATTAATTCATAATCTACTGCGTCTAAAAGCTATGAAAATGGCAAGGCGATGTGACAAGGGCAATTATCATTTGATTATGCTGGGTTCGTGGAATGAATAAAAATTTACTTAATAATAATAATGGTATGAAGTGAATGGAGTCATTATTTGGTTTCACACCCCATGGATCTCATTCAGGCTAGGTGAATAGTAGGGTTATGAAGAAATATCGAGTACACCGCCCCTTGTTGAATGGACGAACGGTACATGAATAGGAAAGAACTGTAGAATGTGTGTGTGTGTGTGTTGAGAGAGAGAGAGAGAGAGAGAGAGAGAGAGAGAGAGAGAGAGAGAGAGAGTGAGAGTGAGAGAGAGGAGAAGAGAGAGAGAGAGAGAGAGAGAGAGAACATGTAGTTTAGTTAGCTTGGATAACATGCAGCTGAAATTATGTAACTGTCAATAGCAACGGATGAGGGATTAATAGTTTAGCAGGACGGACAAGTCGTGACGTCTAACCGTCCTTTAGGTCTATTCGCGGACTGACACCAAAATAGGGGATTCTCCCTACAAGATTTATTCCAAATTTCTATACTAGACGTTTTTTTTAAACCAATTAGCGTGAATTCTATGATGTTAGAGATTAGAATTCCGTTTACAGAATGAAAAAATTATAGTAGTTAAAAAATGAGAGGTCAATTAAATTAGACGTCCTGTACTGTAGTACTGCTTTTTGATTTGATTCTTAATATTTTGGTTCACGTTAGCCTTAAATTTACCCTAATGTTCAATGGCTTAATTGTTCTTAGAGTCTTGACTGTTTGAAATTGTTGTAAGCATCTCATCAACTTATTAAAAGCTAAAAAGGTGAACTGGTGGTTGTGCTCGGCGAGCGGGGGTTTGAAAAATTTAACGGTAGATATTCACCCTTGTTAATGGAGAAAGGCTCAGGGCGATCATCAATGATCAGGTTTTCAACAAGCAAAGAAATCTACCCACGAGTAGTTATAACTTTCAAAGATCAATGGACGCCTGAGAGAAAAGAAATCTTGCAATCTTGAAAAATTATGGATGTTACGTCATCAAAATTTTGTCACGCGCGGTGAAAATTTGGTGAAACAGCACCTGTGGGCAATAAAAATGGCTAAATCGTCGACAGATATATTTCTACTTGGTAGAAGATGGCAGGGTAAAAATTCAATATTGTTTGTTATTCAGAAGTTATAAAGGTTTTATTCAACACTAGCTTGAACTTGATGTATCTTCTATATACTCTAAAGCGGTGCAAACAGTGAAAGAATAGGCTAGAATTAGTCAATAGTCAAATAGCATTTCTTCATTTCATAGTTTTGGTTAAGTGTAAAATCGTTCGAGCAGATTTCAGTTTTCACGAAGAAAAGTTATTCGGGGGATCAACCCAGGCCTTACCCACTTTACACCCCCGTTTGTAGGTTGTGCAGTATAGAGGAAACTGCCGCCCATAGTATGCAAAGTAACTGCTCAATGGAGAAATTCGTAGGTTACCTAGATGACCCGGGAAAATGATCTTGAAATTAGTATCAAGTCAATTAAAGTGAATTAAAGAACTAGGAAAATTACAAGAAACCACTAGGTGTAGTGCTTGGGGAAACCAACATCATCACTGTACAACCCACACACAACTATATCACAACTATATCAGTCTTCTTGCATTACACTAAACAACTGATGCATTGATTAGAAATTCTGTGTGCTTAGTGGTCCTTTTTCGACAAAGAACATCAATTGTATCAATGAACTCAAACGTAATTTAATCGTATAAAAACTCAATAGAAAGCCATTCTTTGCTTTTAAACGCTTTGCTTTGTAAACGAGATAGTCAGGAAATATCAGTAAAAATCTTACGGGTTCTTACAAAGTGTTTCGAGACTAACGGTAGAGTTGAGCAATGCTGGTGAAGCCGGACAAAGCACCTGTGTACCATTAAGTACAGAAGGGGGAACACAATAGTTCTTAAAAGGGCGAGGTATAAACAAAACCCAGGCATCCACAATCTATCAGGCCATTACAAAAGCCATTGTGATTGTCAAACTCTCTTTAATCAGGTTATAAGGCTAATTTCATTATTTGTGCTATAAGATAAACCATTGTGAAGGTTCGATAGGTTGGATAAAACAAACCATGCCTTTCGGTAGAAATCGCATAAAAGAAAAAAGTCAATTGACGCTTCGTGTAGTTTTGTTTACCAATTGATGAAAACTTTGTGTTGATAATCTTCGATTATGAATGTCAGGTCATGCGACTACTTCAGAACATCGGTTTGTCACGAAACTTCAAACGACGCGGTTACCCATGCGAGTACCTCCGGAATTATCAAAACCCATATCCGAACAGTCTCGATATGAGAAAAATAAATAATTTGTAGAATAAAAACAAAAGTTTCAAATCTTGCAATTTTGTAATGTACAGTAGGTTTATGTAAGTTGAGCTTTTCTGCAACGGTGAATTGTTTTGAACGTTGATTTTATCGAAATACTGCCAATTAAACAATAAATGCTTAGAATAGTTGACAAACAGGTTAAACGTGCTAACAGCCAAGTAATTTAAATAAAATACGTTTATACGCTCAACGGAGCGTGGAAAAACATTCCAATATGAAAAAAATGGATTATAAAATAAAAATTTTATCTGGAAAAACACACTTGTTTACCTGTAACTTTTCTCACTCTTGTTCCAGGCCTAATGTTAAACTGTAATTGAAGTTTTTCTAAACATTAATTATGAAAACTGACAAAAAAAGACTATACGACTTTTTTGTATTACTGAATAAAAACCTTCAAATGAATAGTTAAATTATTAGTGTTAGTATTAATCAAAGTTTTTATAGCCCTCACATATCGAATCTCAGTAGTTAAATATTTTTCCTTCAGAATAAACCACTCTTTCACCGCTTTTTGATTAATAGATAATCCAAACAAATCCACCCCCTTTCAACGCCTTTTGATTATTAAAACATAAATTAATTAATTTTAGCATATGAATTACTAACGATAATTTTATGACAATGGCTGTACATAAAAATAAAATTATATCAACATGGTAATTTAGGCTTTCTAATAACCTTGAAAGCCGAAAAGTCAAAATAAGACACATTCTTGCACTTTTGGACAGCAAAACACATTCTTGCAAAAATTTCGTAAATTTAAATTAAACGAAAAATTTATTGAGTTCGCGAAAGTTTCTGTAGCCCTGGGTTTTACCAAAAGCTCGGAGATTAAATATTGTCCTTACGTTCAAGCTACACTTTCAACTCCTGGTTCCTCCTTTTAGTTATATATATAAATGTATAAAATAATAAATGCATTGCAAGTTCTTGAAGTCCTGATAATGTTGACAAAACTCACCCTTCTTGTATATCTTTTACAAGAATATCTTATAAAACACATCTTTTTATATAAATAAATCAATTATAGATCTATTAACATTTTTATGTACAGCCATGATAGTATTTATATGTTGAACTACGTTTTACATATAAAACTAATCAGACAAAAAGTAATTTAGATTTTTTATTGGCCATGAAAACTAAGAATCAGTCAAACAGGTAATCTTTTGCCTTTTGCCATGGAAATTATTTGCCATTTTAACAAAACAATAAATTTATTGTGTTTAAATGTGGACAGACATCGCATATCACAGATAGGTTCCACTTCGACCATTGGTTTTGGTTAACATGTTAATTATTATGTTTGGATAAAATACCCATCCTCCATTTTTTTAAACAATCATTAATTATTCGGAAATCGTGAGATGCGGTCTGGTGTGACGTAGGTTTCAGAAAAGCATTTTCTTTATCGTGCCAACGTTCCGGTCTTTATTGAGATCATCTTCATGGCTCAAAGTGTTTGTCTTCTGTGTAATTGTGCCATTCTTGCGTGTCGTGTTGAGACTTACTCTAGTAAAGGTCACTGAACACCACACACTCTTGTTAAACGTTGAATTTCGATAATTGTGGCAGTCTTGCGTGTCGTGTTGAACATGTTTTTCCGCCTTTATGGTGGTGTATTTCAACATTATTGTCACAATTTGATTGGTGGTTTTATTGAAAACAAGAAAATAAGATTCAGGATCGTATTAAACGAAATAAGGCATATAAAAGTAACAAAAACGAAAAAATGCCTGGTGTAACGTAGGCCAAAAACTCCTTATTGGAAAAAACAATTCGGATTTAAGCACCCTTTAAAACCGTTAATTAAGAATTTTTATGAGAAACAAAATAAATAAACGTTTTTGAGCTGGATTCGCCAAGTCAATTTTTTCACCGATAACCGGTGTTACAGTTATTAATCATCTGAATTTTATCCAAATTGAACATTAATAGAGCAGTTAGAAATATTGCTTTGTTAGGCTATATCAACAAGGTTTAGATATTATGTCATAATAAATGAGAAAAATAAGAATAAAATCTGTAAAACCACCTCGAATGTATTATTATACAGGGTGAATTGCTACTCGTGCTACAAACTTCTCCAGTAGATTCTTCACCCTAAAATGAACAAAAAAGTTCATATTGTCCATGGTNGTTGAGAATCGGACCATGGACAATATGAACTTTTTTGTTCATTTTAGGGTGAAGAATCTACTGGAGAAGTTTGTAGCACGAGTAGCAATTCACCCTGTATATCTCCAGTCTCGATCTATTTGAAGGGACGACGTTTGTTCCATTAAGTGTAGTTTATAAGGTTGTAAACGCCTGTAAAGTCCATTTTTCCGTTAGATCGAAGTTGTCCTTTCAAAGTTAACACCATTTTTGTGATTTTCGAGAGAGAAAAAAAATGTCGGCATTGTATTCAGGAATTATTGAGAGTGAACAACTGATATCAACTTTCTTTCTTGTCTCCAGTCTCTTGTTCTTCCCAAAAAACGTATGTATTTTCCATATGATCTTTTATGCCGAATAGGGAAATAAAATCTACTCACAACTCTTGAAATTTAAGAATCAGAAACAGCCATTTTCTTGCGTATTTAAACGAACAAAATAATTATTATTTACCAATTTGGACCAAACAATAAATTTAATCCAATAATCTAACTTTTCCACATATGAAAATTACCTATAACGAATTTTTCTACTGTTTTTATTACCCTTTCAGCAACTTTTTGATTAATACACAAATATTGCAAATATAATAAGTTCGTTCAGCTTGATGATTGTAGTACGATTTACCTTTATTTCATAGACTTTTAATCTAAAATAATAAAAAAATTTCTACAGCCTAACTGAGTTCTCGTTCCATTCCCAAAAAACAGACCTTTTGAGATGAAAAATTTTGCGGTGCAAAACAATTGGGCTAAAAATGCTATTTAACCACTTATTACATTCTGGATAATTTATATGAATTTTTGATAAGTAAATTACTAATTAAGGCAGTTAATTATTTCCTTTTGTGGAAATTTTTATTATATTACCTTAATAATTATTTCACTCTATTGATTAACATATTTTGAAATGAACAACGATTTCGAGATGCAATATCAGTTAGACAAACAAATGGTAGGAGTATGGTCTGAAGAAACTGTATATAAAAATCACCTAATAGATTTCATGTTAGACGAAATAAAACAGGTTATACTGTTTTCCAATAAAGGAAAGGCTTAAGTCGGCGAGGCTCTGAGAAAATTGGGAAAAATAATCAATGGGAAAACAATGCCGCAATCTCTACGGGAACGATATAGTAATTTTCCACTTGATGAAACTGATATGGTACGAAACCTTACAAAACCGGCTTTACGACAAGAGGAGACGGTTAACAAGGGAAATTTTCCCCATTTATCATAAATTCTTCATTTCGCGCGCGCGCGTGTGTGTGTGTTTCATCGTCAATCATTCCACGATGAGTTTAAAAATACCATAAAACCTCGAAATTTTTTAATTCCATCTCGTTCCCAACTTTTAATTTTTAATTTCATTAAAACAACCTTTGCGTTGTAATTTGTACGGTCGATTCAATTACACGCCGCAGTGGTCTAATGACCGCGATTGGTTTTACAACAACAATAACATATTAACGATGTAATCTGTGTCGTAATTGTTAAAACCAACATGTCGTGCTGTTTTTAATTTTTTTTTACACATTTTAATTAACATTACAACTTCGTTGTAACTACTACCGTTTCAATGAATTAAATCCAATAATATTTATCTTGGTATAAAATACGCTTAACATTTTATACAAAAATTCATTACCATTCATGTTCAATTTAGTGAATTAATTTTGAAAAATTAACACAGGTGGTGAAGAAAGGTTCGCTACAATCCATTCAGAATTCCCCCTTTATTCTTTTCCAATGTTAAAACATCGATTCAACCTTGCTGAAACGCAACTTTGTTAAACCAAAAGCCGGTGAAATCAAATCAATGAAACCCCTTTCAAATTCGTAGTTACTTAATTAACCTCATGACAACAAATAGTCTTTCAAGCTGAACCTTATGATCAGACAGAATTTTCAAAGGTGACAGCCCGACAAAAACCTTTGTTGTGGATATTAATTTATGCCTACGCTCCTCTCTTTTACAAGCTTAAAGGCTAGGAATAATTATCGTTTTCCAAAGAAATTTCAATATAAATTCGTATAATTCCTAATGTTGTTAAAGCCTGATGACCCTGGTTATAATCAAATTACGTGTTCATTACTTCATTATACAATATTGAATGTTTTACCTGAGTTTTTACACGCTAATTTAATTTATTAGCACATTAAAATAATTAATTAATAGGAACAATAAAATATACGTTGTTAGTCTGTATACAGGCGACGCTCTGATGCTCTGTGTTCCGCATAAAAATTTTCATTCCACATTTCATGTTTCCATTTGTATCAAGAACATTATATAGTACGTTGATATAAGATAATTATATAACAAGATAAAATGCCAAAAGGCGCTTTCAGTAAAATAGGCCAAAAATATGGAATTCTTTCTGACCACAACCCTAATCCTAAGTAACTATTAGAAAGGCTGGTCGATTGCATAGAAGATCCTGCCAAAAATATTGTTACAACTTTCGGATTTGTTTTAAACACCCATTGAAGGTCTTAACTAAGATATACTATACAAAAATGGACTTTTTGGGCTGTACTATCCGGGGGGAATTTTTTTTCCGATGCCCTGTGTTCCACATAAAAATTCATTACTTTTCAGCATCTTATCCAAATTCCACGTTATTACAGTTAGTAGTAGTATTATTTAATCACGGTAGCTCAAGTTAGAGCAGCGGGGTAATGAGCCGAAGGTCGTTGGTTCGAACCCCGCTCATGACGCTAACTCGTTCATCCCAATCAAGACCTTAGAAAAAAGTATAATTAATTGAAGTTATTACATGAGTTGGAAATCTTAATATTTCTTGTTTCAGCCAATGTCAAGAACATTTAGATTTTATGTTATGACATCGTATTAAATGAAATTAAATATAAAAAGTTAAAATACCAAAAGACGCTTCTAACAAGTGAGCCAAAAAATGGTACCATTCAGATTTGTTTTAAGCACCATCAAAGGTCTTAGTTAAGAAAATATATTTCAAAGAAAAATAGACATTTTTCAGCTGTAATAGTGGGGGGAGCAATTTTTTCGCCGATATCCTGTGTTCCACATAAAAATTCATAAATCTTAAGGATGTTATAGAAATTCAACGTTTAACAAGAGTGTGTGGTGTTTAGTGACCTTTACATGATGATTATTTGAAGGTCGTGAGATGCGGTCTGGTGTGACGTAAGTTTCAGAAAAAACATTTATCTGTCGTGCCAACGTTTCGATCTTTATTGAGATCATCTTCAGAGCCTGGGATTTATAAACATTGTTTAAATTTCAAATTACCAAAAACACATCAAACGTTTTATTTTATATCTCCATTTCCAAATTTATTTAGGTTTGTGCCATTACGTGAACTTGATACGGTTATAAACACCTATAATGTTTCCTGAAGGTCGGTGGAGTTTTTTCAAAAACATCGACATTTTTGTGATTTTCGAAAAAATAAGAGGCATTTTGAAGTTTGTATTCGGATTATTTTTATGTGCAAATCACGACTATTAACATTGTTTCTTACAAAAAATAAAAATATACAATATTTTAATCTAGTAGCTCCGTTACTACGTCAAATTATATTTGGCAGCCAGCCACGGAATCAGTATCGTAGATATGAAGATATTGAAATATATAATGTGTGACTAAACGACTTAGCAAAGTAGATTAAAATGTATTTATTTATTTTTTAAGCAATAAACCATGTTAATATTCATTACATCCTAACACATGTAAAATAAATTAACAAAATAGGCAGAAAAACTATTCCTTTGCATTTGTCTTGGACCTAAGTGTCTAATATTTTTCGGCCTTTTTTAAACAGAAGTTTTTTGCTCTACTTTCCTGAAAGAGACTTTTCGTTTTTGTAACTTTTCATGTATCTAATCTCATTTACAGTACCCTGCATACTATTTTCTTGCCCTAGATAAAAACCAATAAAATGATATATAATAACTTTGAAATACATACAGCACAAAGGCAGAAAAACATATGTTTAAAAAATTACTTAAATTAGTAACTATATTTTTTTTCTCTTATGTTGACAACAACGCTCGGACTTATACGTAATATTTTTTGACCTAGTATCACCAAACACAGGTTTAGTTAATTTCGGTGATTCAGCGTCCGGAATTCCTTATTAGATAGAACTGTATTGTAAGATTAAAAATGGAACGTTCATATTTATTAACCTAGTAAATTATTAATCCATCCCTAACTAACACGTATGCCTCTCGAAAGCTCTTCGGAGTAGGAGAGTTTTTCTGTCAAATTGGCCTCCTCCCTACTTGCTATTTAATGTTAAAAATAAATATTTAATACATTACAGATAAAAACATTGTTTCCAAATAGAAAAAGTAGTTTCACAACAAATGAATAGTATTAATCATAGTTAATCTTTTGTCGTAAGGTTTTGGTTGAGATGAAAAAGTTAGTGTCACGAGAGGGATTCGAACTCATGACCTTCGGCTCAATACGCCTCTGCTCTAACCAACTGAGCTATCGTGACAATAGCCTAAACCTTACATAAAAAGATTAATTGATTGAATGAAGTAATTTGGCCAATAGACCACTAAATATTACTGATTTAATTAATCATAATATTAAAGATTAAAACACCTTGTTTTCAGAATTATACCGAACTATACAAAACATCAGTATTGTTCTGAAAAAAGGAACTAAGGCACTAGAATAAGGGTAAGGTTAATACGATCTTTCTTTACGAGCTGGAGTTGTCACGGGATAAAAGAGCTTATCCTCTAGCGGAAAAAGAGACTACCTTTATCTTTCATCGCTTTTTCCCAACAAAAAATGCTCAATTTAGTCTTTAAAGGAAGGAAAATATAAAGAAAAACTTACCGAGTGGCTAACGCTGACATGGTCCGTCGTGTGAATGACGGTTTCTGTTGTGACCGCTGTCGATTCAGTCTGCGTGTGGCTGGTCGAGGAGATCCTGTATTGCATCCCCGTGATGCTGCAGTGCCTCGTGGACCGAGTGGTGCTGTTGACGTACAGGCCGGTGATGGTCACGTCAGTGTCTTGGTTGACGATGACCGCCACCTTTTTGCTCGAGCCGCTGACTATCATTTCGTCGTCGCTCGTCTCAACGTCCATGTCGGTGCTGGTCGAGTCGTCGGAAGAATTTCTCATACCACGTTTACGTAGATCGCCATCGCCGCGAACGGAACGTTTTTCCATCGAGTATGTAGCCGCGAGCATCGCTGACGCGTTCAGAGACGCCATTCTCTTCCTCACGACCATATCCTTTAAGTCCATCATCAATTCGCACCTTTTGCGTCTTTTTCTCACTTTCTTAACCGGTTCTTCTTTCTTCTTTTTGTTCTCGTCGTCGGACTGTACGTCAAACTTTTCTTTCACTTCTTTTTCTTTAACTGCGGAAGGTGAAGGAAGTGGAGGAGGTGAGGAGTGACGTTGCTTCCCCTTGGTTTTCTTTTCCGAAACGTCAGACTCGTCACCGCTCGAGGGTTGAGAAGAGGAAGATGTTTCAACGTCGTAATGACGACCTACACTCCTCATACCTGGGGTCGTGCGGAGTGTCCTTCGTGTGACTGTGTTCTCCTCTTTCATCAACGAAAAATCGCTTTTAACCGATTTATCGTCTGAGGTTTCCGGTTCGGCTTTTATGACGGCTTCATTTAAGTTCTGTTCTTTAGGTTTTTCCGTCTTCTTTTTATCGACACGCTGTTTGGACTTGTCGAACATTTCCATCATCGCTCCACGGCTTTCGTTTTCGTAGAGGCAATGAACTTTGGCAAGGGCGTTTAGCGACGCTTCTCGATGTCGTCGCGGGCCTTCCCAAAAGCCAAACAGTTTCAGACGACGCGTTTTCAGATCGTCGTCACTCTCTTCTCCTTTGATGTTAGTTTCGGCCACGGGGATAATTTCTACTTTCTTTTCCTCGACTTTTTCTACCGTTTTTCCTTTGAATATATTTCGTTTATTGCACTCTTTTTTCGACTTTGTAGGAGATTTGCTCCGTTCTTTTCTGACTAGTTTTTCCGGTGCCGGCGAAACTTTGCCCTCCTCCGCGCATTTTTTACTCGATTTAGTGTCATCCGGTTTTGACATTTTGATCTTATGTTTAATATTCTTTTTTATAATTTTTTCGTTGCACTTTTTCTTTTTGCTTATCTGTTTCGTAACTTCTGCAACGTTAACTGAATCAGCTTTTACTATTTCTACTTCTTTTTTAATCTCCTTAGACTCCGATTTCTTTGGTTTTAGAATTTTAAGTTTCTTCTTAACATTGTCGATTGTGTCTTCTTTGAGAGACTTAGGATCTTTTTTAGCTTCCTTCATTTTTTCTTCTTTAGCATCGACAGGCTCTTCCTTCGTGTCTTTCTTCTCTAATTTAGATTCTTTTTTAACGTCCTTTCCCGATTTTTTCTCGACATCCTTTTTGGTCTCTTTTTCTTTGACCTCTTTGGAATCCTTTCCTTTACCCTGGCAGGAATCTTTCTCGTTCTGTTCCACAACGTTTTTTATTTCCAATTTGTTCTGGAGTTTATTTTTGATCGGTTTCTTCGTCGCGATGGTTTTCGAAGTCGAAGGTTTAGTCTTGGGCGGCGTGATCTTCTTCGTGAGCACGGCGACTTCTAAAATGGTGCTTACCACGGTTTCCAACTTTCCACTTGTTCCGCCGATATTCTTAATCAGACTTTTGGCAGGCTCCGGCTGCTTGGATATTTTTCTCTTTCCGATCTTACCAGAGGACGGACCGGTTTTTTTCACTTTCTTAGGGCCGGTTTTATTTTGAGGCTTTTTGACATGAATCACAACTTCGACGGGCTCGCTCGAAGTTTCGCCGTTTTCGGCCTCTTCGGCTTCTCTGGCCTGTTGTGATTGCGCCGGTGTTTCGGGTTGTTGGTTTGAACTAGTACTAGGTGTCGAGTTGGCCTGTTTTTTTCCAATAGCCTTCTTCTTTTTCTCTATTTTATCCAACGTCTGTTTTTTAGCTATTAGCGACGGTTTCTTGACGAATTTTTTAGCTAACTTTGGTTTTTCTTTAATCAGCGTCTTTGGCTTTGCGTTTCCGGCATTTTGACCAGTGTTCGAAGGCTTTTTGGCAACCTTCGGCTTAGTCGTCATATTAGAATCTTTCGACTGGGTTTTACTCCCGGCAGAATCATTACTCTTACCGGTTGTTTGCTTCTTGTTGCCTTTCACCTTTTTTTTTAGTTCGTTCGCCGAAACACTCCTGGTTTGCCTGACTTCTTGCGCTGGCCGCTTGCTGGCGGGAAGGAGAGGTTTCCTCATCTCAATCCCGCCTCTATGTTTTTTATTTATCTACGTCCGGCTATGACAGTTTCCATCCAATTAAATTTAAAATGAAAATTATAAAATAAATTATAAAATAAATAAAATAAATAAATAACACTCGGTCAATTTTAACTGCGAACCATTTTTAACCGAAAACCCCCCACGTTTTGCGCACGTTTATAAAACACAAATTCCACTGGTAAAAAACACTCCGCGGGCACTGTACATTTTACCGAACAGCCGCACTTATCTTCCTTTGATGATTTTCTACACCACACTGCGTCTTATCTAAAACAAAAAATTAACACAGATTAAAGGAATTGTTTATCCTTCCATAGGTAAAAATTATACTAATTATTCAATTGCCACAAATACTTTTGTAAGAATAAAGTAAAGATGATTAATGAAATATATCTGGCGTCTTAATCCATTTAAAGGAAACTTGTAGCAAAGATTTACGCCGTTTACAACGTAAAAACCATCGCAGTAACAGATTTACACTTGAGATTATACGCGGTAAATCTTTTGAAAGGAGATGTCAAATTGTTGATAAACACTGAATAATAAAACAAAAAATACCCCATCTACAGCCAAAGATTATCCAATATATTTATATTACCGAAGGACATTCTTGAAAGAGGGTTCAATTCCAAAGGAAAAAAATAAATTCCTATGAAAAGTCAGTCGGGGATTATTTTAATGAGCAATATTTTTCTCTATTAAAACTCCGGAGGAAAGATAAAACCGTCTACAGTTTAAATTGTTTATTGCTCACTATCATTTTCCTTGAAAAACTAAATAAACAGACTGTGCGAAATAAACTCTAAAGCCAAGTCGATTCAAAAGATCCTAAATTTCAATAAACAAAGCGAAAAAGTTAAATCAAATTAACATCTACCGAATCTACCATCCGTGATAAATCTATAGCAATAAATTATCCAGGCTAACTTTCTAGGAATGTATTGTACAAAGTAACACCTAAACAACAAGAACATGACCAATTTTACACCGAATTCAAACAAAAGGTCAAACTACTGCTGACTGTTATATATTATTAACTGAGCACTTAGTTCTTTTTTATGGATATAATTATTTAAAGAATATTTTCAATTATGTTCCTGTGCACTAATCATTGGTTCTCAAAGGGGTGTTTAAGACAGACCAACAGTACGCGATAAAAAATCGGTTCAGCCATCAGGCAAAAAGGGAATAAGAATAAATTAATTAACTTAATTGTTGAAATTGTTTTATTTAGAATATGGAATTTGTAAGACTAATCTGCCTTATTTAAATTTGCTAACATTTGTTTTTTGTGTGTTTTTTGAATAAAAAAAGTAAATACATTACTTTTTTTCCATTTTTTAGAACGTTTCGGGAATTTGCACCCATCAACATCTTCATTTTTTATAAAAAGACATAAGACGATCTCACGATCTCCAAATAAGTATAACATTGATATTCATATTTACCAATCTTTATCTTGTTTAACTTTTTTTATTAAATTTATAATTTATTAATATACATAATGTATTTTTGAAAAATAATATCTTGCATAAAAAAAAACTTCCATCTGTAATTTAGAAGAGCAGATAAGATCATTTAGGGATAATGGAAAACCAAATTACACGATTGATCTCACGTAAAACCATTAGGAACCTTCAAAAATATAAATAAACAAAGAACTACACTAAATAGAAACAAAGGACGAAAAATTACTGTACTCGATAACTTGTAAATGTACATAAACATCACATTTAACACTAAAAAAACACAATTAACAACAGTTAACACACATCTATTGCCATTTAATACACTGTACCAATTAAAAAATGTAAAAGCCGGCACTCACAAAAAACGACCAATAAGAAAACTCAGACTTAATCCTCTAAGGTACCCACAAACATAGCACCGACACACATACACACACACATCACCGCGGCCTTAGAAAATTGACTGCAGGGAAATCACTCAACCCAACACTGAAGAAGGCGAAATGCCGAAATGCGTCTTACAAACGAACCCAGCGAAGATAGACGTTGATGATCGGTAAGAATAACATTACATTTTCCATTTAAGCTGTTGACAAAATCGTATCAATTAAGAAGAAACTTGATTTCTGGAAAGCTTTCATTGAAAAATGACAGCCTGAATTGTTCGAAAGCCTCCACAACTTCTTCTCAGAGAAAGACTTAAATATAACGATTGGTGATAGGATAATAAACATTGAAATCCTCGTATTTTTCAAATGAGGCTTCTCAGAACCATAAATCGGCTGTATTAAACGAACAGTATTTTAAACGCGCTTTATTGTTAAGTTCCGAGAAGGAACTTTGTATGCTGGATTCTGATACCAATTTAAAAGATATCTTCAATGGCAAAATCGTGAAGTGGAGAGTACTGTAAACTTTCAAGAGAAGGTATTTCTTTTTTATTGCCATTTACTAACAGCAAGCATGTAAAACGGGTATATTCTTATGCTCACAAAAGAAATAAATATAGGAGCCAATCAAATGCAGCTGCGGGTTTGAGAATATGTCTACCCTCTTTTGAACCAAATTTTGGAAAATGCATTAGTGCAATTGCAAAAGGTGCAACAGTAGACCGCACCAACTAGTTAAATTGACATCTAGTCTCAAAAACCCCATTAATTTTATAAATAAATATAATGTTTGTGTGTCTAGTGTCCCTTCTACTTTAATTTTTGTGATTTCGGTTCAAAGAAGTTGGTATTGGTTGATATGAAAAACATAAACATTTCTACATTTTCGATTTAGAAATTTACTTCTCAGTGTCCTTAGTATAAAAATGAAACGTGAATGAAAATATCATCATTACGCTGGTCTGAGCAGAGTTGAAGGGTAAGTATGATGTGTTATGAGAAGGATTATGGCCTGGGATACTCTTTGGGACCCTAACCAGTATTTTTATACTATAATATAGCAGACTGAAAAAGGTGGAGGACCAGCTCTCTAAGGAAACATGCACGTTAATGAAAATATTTGCGCTATTTTAGTGGAAAATTTTAAGAAAAATCCTGATAAATTTAAAACAAAAAAACTGCCAACACTACAAATAAAGTTCATTATGTATTTAGTTTCAATTGATCAACAATAACAGCACCAAAAAGCCTGCATTTCAAGAAACACCAGCAGACGTGATCAGTCAGCAGGCAAGTTTTCATCCGACTCACTCCATCAATCCAAACCTTCATTCGTCTTGATTTGTTGTTGCCGATTTTGGCCTTTAGACCTTACTAATTAAACTCGACGTCAATAAAGCGACTTCTGCCGGGGTTAAACGCCCTTAAAACATGATTTATAAATCCACAGATTGCGGATCAATAAAAGGACCTTTCCTGCCACAGTCTGCGATGATATACCAAACATAGCATGATTTATAGTCACCGCCACAGGGTGGTTTTTTACGAGTTGGAATATCCAGTGAACCTTTCTGTTAGCTATGAAGAATGAAGTTGAAGACTAGCCATGGAAAACCAGCCGAGGAGGCCTATTAGTTTTACAGTATCCATTTACAAACGTCTGCCTTCTCCAGTATAATTAGATTTTATATCAATATCAGGGGGAAGAAAACTAGGCATTGATTTTTATTTATTTATGGGGAAAAGTATTGTTGAATAGAAGTCTTTATGTAAGGGTTGGCTGAAATAAAAAAGCCAGTGTAACAAGCGGGATTCGAACTCAAGACTTTCAGAAAAAATATGCCGATGCTCTACCACTTGAAGTCAGGATAGCTCAAGTGTTAGAGCAGCGGCGTATTTTATCCGAAAGTCGTGGGTTCGAATCCCGCTTGTCACTGGCTTTTTTATTTCAGCCAACCCCTTACTTAAAGATTACTTAATTGAAAGAAGTTCTTTGGTCATTCGGATCACGAAATATAATGGATTGAATAGAAGTTTGATTTAAAAATACTATAATTTTTGTACTGAAAATGGTACCGATAATTAATCAACTAACAAATCTCAGCCTAAACTTTGAAAAAAAAAATTTTACTTTGTATTTCTTTATTTTAAGAACTATTTAAAGATAAAGAAAATAACTGAATTAAATACAAATTGACTTGACATATAACTAGCTAAAAGGTAGAAGATTATATAAATTCGTACTAATATTCACATCAAGATAGGCCCGACAGTTGAAATAATTTTCCTGCAAAATTAATTCCACCCAACTTTAACGCGGATCAGACGGAAAGTAATCGCACCAGAGGCAGGTCAAGCTGTTGTACTGTTTGTGGTGTAATTCATCGGGCGGATCGCAGAATGAATTTACAACACTTACAAGCACACCTTTGGGACATATTTCATCAAAACTTTACTTCCAAGAGTTCATTCAGGGCAGTATTAAATTGCATGTCACATTTCATGAAAGGGGATGAAAGGGAACACTGGAAATGTTTTGTAGGCCGGTTAAAAGAGCAATGTGCGGACGTGGCAAGCACGCTATTATTTTCCCGTGGTGTCTATAGAATAGAAGCTTTTATAAATCCACAATATCATTCAGTTAGTGGAACAGCCGTTTAACGGGGCCGAGGGAAAAACACCGATCTGACGTTTTTCGTGAAAGGCAAGAAGCGACATTTATCAACATTTCATGATGGTAGTTTCAACATTCTGTCAGGAGAAGACAGAGCGGAAAAGTTGGCCGGATATCCCTCCCTTATCGGACAAAAGACAAGACGATGAGAAAGAAGTTATCTTTTCTAGGCACTGCGAACGGTTTATTCCGAAACACTGCTGGTTTAATAAGGGGGCGGAAGAAAGGGGGCGAATTTATGGGGGTCGGGGCGGGAAGTTGTAAGATTCGGCCCGAAGACTAACTTCCCTAATTCCGAGTGTTTTGAAACAATTACATAACTTCATGATTTGTTATGGCTTCCCCCCCAATCTTTTCCAAGGTTGCCGTTTATCACAATTTAATAAAGAGTACTCTCTTGGGAAAATTACCTTTTAATTTTCAAACGACAGAAGGTTCCAAGCTACAGAAAGTATTAGCACTAACAATATTATATAAAAACCAAATATATAATATCTAAATAAATGGTGTTTCAACAGGAAAAGAATAAAAACAATAATCGGGACGGGGTGGAGCTCATAAAGTACTCGAATCCAGCAGCCCTGCGTTGATATGACCTCTGCTGTTGGGAACCCTCGTAAAAAAATTATAAACCCATAACAAATTCCAACGTCCATTAAAAAAAGAACTCAAAACAGGAAGTAAGTCAGGAGGAATCAAAGCTTCTACTTCACACCCTTTCGTCTTAACATTACCCCTTTCTGACTACAGGTTTTCCAAAGTAATGTCCCACACCTCTTCGGGAAAAGTTTCTACGTTGAAAGATGTAAAAACTAAAGCGGATGCTGATGTCCAGCCAATATCTAATAATCGAGCAAAACTAGTCTTTAGATGACGAAACATATACAGAACTTATGGGAATTACAAAAAAAATGCTGTTGTAACTCTTGAAACAGACATTTTATTTCATTGATACTTGTCCTATTATCAAGACCAGTCAGATTTTTCAACATTTTTTTTAGGGGCAAGAACACTAACGGTCATGGCTAACCGAATCTTTGAAGTTAAAGTTGTAAAAGTTTTGTGTTTTCCTGACTTTCATCGAGATTGTCTCGCTATGTGGCTGGTACTAAATTTAACAGGATGTGTTCATTTCAACACGCTTTCAGTAAGTATTTACAGATATTGATGACTAAGTGTCACTATGTCAGTCTATCTTGATTTGATTCGAGAAGGCTTAAATGCATAAAAAACGATTAACAATTCAGAACTTTATTTATTCGCATTTTATTATTTTTCAGGATGGAACGCAAAATGACCGAAATGTAACTTCTCTGCCATTCAACAGACCCCGACCTCGCTCCTTCAGGTCACCGCTTGTAACGTTTTCAGATAGCGTACAAATAATCCACATAGCTGGTTGACAAAACCACCGAAATTTCCAGGAAGTGGTGTCATTATTTGAATATTTTGAAAACGCATTTGTTAGCCCTATTATCGTTTCCTACTGCAAATTGCGGTACAATAGTAGACCTATGGCGTATGTGAATTTGTATGAAATTAATTGGCGAAACGGAGGGTGAACGAGCAAAAAATAAATGACACAATAATGAAATTGCAGCAGAGAAGAACGAGAACTACGACCTAAGACTTTTAGTGGAAGAATTTAGAGTGTGAAAACTTCGTAGAAAAAGAAATACGGAAAGCGAAACGTTCGAAAATATTTAGGGGGAGTTTGAGAGGAATAATGGACAAAAGTTTTATTGGTAGGTAAGAGATAGACAGGATAAGTTCCGAGGCCATTTTAGAAGGACGAGGATGGTAAGCTATGGATGATGACTAAGTACCCCAAGACAAGGAGGGTTTAATGGAGCTTATTGCTTCATTGCAGAATTATAATGTTTCACGAATTGTCGAGATAACTGCTGAGTTGCTTAAGTAGGAGTACTGGCTGTGGTGACTCACGTATACAAATTAATATGAGACATCTTGGAGCAAGAAATTATGTCGGAGGGATGCATCGAAGGTGTTCTTTGTCTAACGTAAAGAAAGGTGACGGAACGGCATGCAAAACTTGCCGTCTTGTCGCACTTTTGTCGATATATAAGATACGTCCCATAGCGGTAATCGAAGATTGACTAAATGGGATGTACATGGACATATCAGGACGCAAAAGAGATCAACGATGGATTTAATATTCTCACTAAGGCTACTGTTGGGGAAAAAATGGCCACGAGCATAATTGCAGATTTCAGTCTGTTTCCACGTCGTAGGGTCCCGGAGAAGCTAATAACAGATGCTAATAACGTGAAAATGGCCTGGCATTATATGGGGTCACGGTGTGGGTTGGTAACCCCTTGTCTAGTCATATGTGTGTTGGGTCAGGGGGACTCATTGTCACTATTCTATTTGGCATTATTTTTGGCCCTCGAAAAGAAAATAAGAGTGACCCATCCGGACGAACCCTTGTGGAACAGTCTAGGTTGACTTATCATATGGCGTATGAGGGAAAACGTGGTCATAACAGCGAGGACTTTGCCCGCCCTATCAGGAGCCCTAGAGAATTCTGAAACTGCAGCACCGAGTGCTGGTTTGAGTATTAGTTTGAATAAAACTAAGTGTATGAAAATAGCTTAAGCACCTGCGTGCAATGGTGTCGAAAGATGTTAAATAAATGCCGAGATTAATATAGGAAAATCGGCTGTACAGTCTTGAAATTTAAACAACTATCTCGGGTAGCAAAATTCTTTTCAATTATTAGATTCGTAAAACGATGGGTAGGAAATAATCCGTCTTTTCCACATAGGCATTTATTGAGTCAGACGAGTTTCGGTCTAATATAGACCATCTTCAGAGACGTTTTTTATATACAATGGTTTGACGAGTTTTCTTATAAGTTCAGAAGTGGATGTCTGGACGAATATGGACTTGGCGTGCAGTCTGTCAGTCATCCACTTCTGAACTGATAAGAATGTAAAAATCGTCAAACCACTTTATATAAAAAAAGTCACTGAAGATGGTCTATACTAGACCGAAACACGTCTGATTTTATAAATACATATCGTAGAAAAGACAATTTATTTCCTACCCATTATCTTATTATGGAGTTGCACAAAATCAGGGTGGACACCATCTAAAATTATTACACCCGCCTTAACATATGGAAGTGGAATGACTCCGTATAAAAAAGGAAGGTCCACAAAAAGATATTCGACCTTGTCTGTGAAAATGGAATTTGGAGCAATTTAAACCTGAGAGAGATGTTTGGCGAGACATATCTACTAGCCCAAATTAAAGAAAAATCTGCGAGGATAGGCAGACCAGGATGATAAGTAACTATCAAACAATAGGTTTACCACCTCGTAGACCACAGAAGGAAGTCAGGTGGACCATACAAAAAAAAGGCAGACTGAGATGGCTAGGCCATATTGAGAGAAAGCACAAGGTTGCCGAAGAAGATGATGTGACTCAGAAAATTGGGAGGAATAGTGTGGAGAGGGAAACCAGAGGAGAGAAGATAGTGGCTTTTGATTCTGGAGAACGGCCCAGACCTAACCAGAGTTGTAGGGCCAACCAATAAGTAAAAAGCATGAAACAAAGGACAGAAATGTAATTTCTTCAATTGTTTATTAAATACCCGACCATGCTCCTTCGAGTCTCCGCTTATAACGTTCACGAACGAGCACAAATAATTCATTCAGCTGTTGACAAAAACAGGAAAATCTCTAGGTATTTTAATAGGTATTTGTGTAAATATTTAGAAAACGCATTTGTTAAAACTGTTAACGTTTAACTTTGCGAGACAATAGCCGGCCGTCTGTTAAGTAGATCTATGGCGTACGGGAATTTAGATGGAGTTAATTGGCAAAACGGATTAATTCTCAATGCTCTGATAATTCCCCGCTTCTAAGCTAACAATAGATCAGTCGCATTGGAGCACGAATGAGCATTTAGGAATCCGACTTTAGCGTTGTTGCAATAATCACTTTGATTCATGTTAATAATAAGCACACGTTTAAATGCAGGGTTTTCATGGAATTTATATTACAGCTGTTGAAAATAGTTCGAGTGTCAGACTTGCCAGCCCCGACCTACATAACATAGTCGGAAAAAAGTTTTAAAAAAAGCTAAAAGTAATTAATTTTGTGTTTTATTGAGTTTATTAATATGTTTTATTATGACTATAATAATAAATTCTGTACGGTCAAGCGATAAGTTATAACTTCAGATTCCCTTGAATATTAATGGAGTAATTTCATTTAAATCATCGACTTTGGAGAGAAAAAAGAAGTAATTCCTGTCGAATGCCTTCGCGGATTGAGAGGGGGAAAGTTATTAAATCCCTTGATTAAATTCCCCAAGTTATTTATTTATTCAGACAAACCGATTCGGGTTTTTATTCTATCGTCCTAATGTTGATGTAACATGAGGATTCGAGATGGCAATAAATATCAATCGCTGCATAAAGATGGCTCGCTACAGGCGGCCCGTGGGTAATGGAAACATGTTTATATCACGAATGAATGCTATCTCCCGAATCTTGAAGCGGATGAAACCCCTAAATTTACATTTCGGTTATTTTCTGCAAACACCTATATACGTGAACGTGACGCGGGTTTAAAACAATTCAGCAAACCTCTGTGAATTAATTCGGCACGCATTTTTTTCTTTTGTTTCAGCGTTTGTGAGGAAAAATCAACTTAAGTTGTCTCACGCTAAGGCGTTTGAATATTTAAAAAAGTTCATAATTGAAATGAAGCCATCAACTTTGTACTCTTTCTATAGGTTAAAATTTTAAGTGTTATATTTTTTTTCAATGAATTAAGATTTATGTAAAGTATTGATTGAGATAAAAAAGTCAGTGTCACGAGCGGGATTCGAACCCACGACCTTCGGCTAAATACGCCGCTACTCTACCACTTGCGCTATCCTGACTTCTATCCACTCGGACCTCAATTTCCCATTTGCCGCCGAGAATCAAATGGATTACACTACATTTGAAAAATGGCAAAATGGATGGAAAATTCGAAAGGTGTGTTGAGGTGGGAAGTTGGTGTGCAAGTGGATAGAGGTCACGATAGCTCAAGTGGTAGAGTAGCGGCGTATCTAGCCGAAGATCGTGGGTTCGAATCCCGCTCGTCACACTGACTTTTTTATCTCAACTAATACCTTACATAATGATTAATTAATTGAAAAAAGTTAATTGGTCAATCGGACCACGAACTATAATGGAGTTAAGTGTTATATTTCACGGGAACAAAATTTACTGCACTTACGAAAAACCCATTTTACTTGGCTATCTTTATTTTATTTATGTACATTCTTGTCAGATAATATTTGCATAAAGCAAGGTCTTTGATGTTAAGGTGAGCCTACTGTCATTCGTTAAATGCCAGAGCAAAATTTACTCCATCAATCGTTTATTTGTGAAAAAGAATTAAAAGAGAGTTATGTCTGTTGTAATAAACATTCAGACGATGTGTGTAGAGATTAGTGACCGTTAATAGTTATTCAGATATCGTGAGATGCGGTCGGGTGTGATGTAGGTTTCAGAAAAACATTTTCTTTATCGTGCCAACGTTTCGATCTTTTATTGAGATCATCTTCAGGGCCTGGGATTTACAAACAATGTAAGATCAACTGTTTAAACTGTCCGGCAACTTACATCGGTCTTACATCCCAATATCTGGACAAGAGAGTAAAGCAACATATCTATGATTGCAAAAAACTCAAGCAAAATCCTATAGCACTCGCTACCCACCACTTTGAACACCAACACAATTTTGACTTCATAAATCCAAAAATATTACATACAGAACAAAACAAATATAACGTAATCAACAGAGATAAACACAGCATCAATTACAGAACAGGTACATGTAAACTCAGTCACAGCTACGCCAATATCATTAATCAAATACAATATAGATGACATACATATATCATTACATTCCACACATCAAATACTTTTCACATAGTCTAATTTTTCAACAATTTAGCTTTCCTTTTCCTATTTATCCCCTTTCTATATAATCCTGTAAGGATTATCTGGCCGAACTATTACCAACACATTGTTCCCCTTTGTCGGCTTTTTTCACTTCAAAGAAGCCGACGCCTTACACAAAATTGTCTTTTATACACCGACTTCCTTCCCCACCCCTTCAAATCCAAACATATATCAACATAAAGTGGGCAAATGTTCCTGGCGCTCTCAACACGACACGCAAGGATGGCACAATTACACAGAAGACCAACACTTTGAGTGAGTAGAAATACTTTGTTTGAATATAAAATATATTTTGCATTGTATAAATTCAGTTTTCCTCTTCCTACATGTATTTGTTAAATGTAAACATTGTTTGTAAATCCCAGGCCGTGAAGATGATCTCAATAAAAGATTGAAACGTTGGCACGATAAAGAAAATGTTTTTCTGATACCTACATCACACCTGACCGCATCTCACGATATCTGATTAACATTCAGACGATGTTTACGATATTCATATACTCTTTTATAGCTACATGATAGATCCGGACGACATAATAGTTTGGATAAGTACATAAATATTAGTAATTTTGTATTTTATACATAAACGATTTAGGGGGAGGAGGGATATAGGAATTCTCAACATTCTCAGTTACTGCGTCGAGCTTTCGATTCCCTTCCTCAAGACTTTGAAACTATAATGAATTTACAAGGTTAACAAAAATAGGCAACTATTTACAATATTACCACTTATACTTTCAACAAAGATTTCTGCTGATTACATCCCGACACCACTATCCTAATATACGTTGATGACACTGACATTCTATCCTCTAACTCCGACCCGCTTAGATTATTAGATTCAGTTTGTCGAACCCTGCAGACAACCTACATTCAAATGAACAATGGTTCAAAAACTGGCGAATACAACTGAACACTTCAAGCATAACCTTACCTCCTTCCCACTGAAAACGTCATTCGGTACCTAAGGCTGTATTAGGCAACTATCACCTGGAATCCCCATTCACAATTTGAGAAGAATAACTGAACCTACGAAGAAGGATTAATTGAAGTACTACTGATCAACAGATCTAAACTCTCTCATGACAAAAAAACACTCATCGTTCAAACCTGATACCAATATGGACACATACGGCAAATAGCTATGGCGTTCAACCCAACTTTCAATTCCCTTTTTAAATTAAGTTGTGAAATTCAGCTACAAAAATTCAACATTAACCTCCAATGTCACTCTAATCCCCTAACTTAAAACTTAACTAACGTCAAAAAAACTTAATTAAAGTAACCGCTTTCCTCCCAATCCCTTCCCTGCAATCCTCCTCTACGTCTCAAGACGGTCGCCCCGATACCTTCTCTAAGAGAGGGCGAGTGATTAAGCGATGATTTCTACTTTTTGTCTTAATTTGAATTGTCTTGCTATCTACGTAACTTATTGTGCTTCGGGCAGATTGTTGCATTATTCCTCAATAAAAAAATTAATTCATTTAAAAAAGAAAACAAAGATGATCTGTTCATGAAGATACAAGAGGTTCAAGCATAAAGAAATTACGAAGTAAATAAACGAAAATTATCAAACACCCGTCAATTGAATACCAGAAAATAAAATTATTTATTTACGCGTGCGTCAATTGACGCGCTTAAGTAAATTTGATAATCTGTATACATCTTTAAAAAGACAAACACAAAATGATCACAAAAATAAATAAAAAGATATATAAGATATAAGAAGTGTACTTCAGTCTCGGGGAGGATTATTGGGAAGGGATGAAAGGTTTCTAACATGTGGGTGTGTACAGCAGGATAATTGTTTGTAGAACTTCTTTCAAGTACATATTGGAGCATTGACGACGGTTCGGAGGATTTTGGATGCATTAGTGGTTGGAACATTTGACTAACAAACTTCGATTCCATATGTCCAAATGGGTCAGTATGGTGATATAAATGAGTTTCTGTTATAGAGACAATTTTTATCCTTCTTTCAATATATTTCAAGAAGTTTGACGAGTCGGTTTAGTTCTTGACTTTTGAGTTTATGGATTCCACGTAAGTCGTTTGTCAATGCCCAAGGTAACAGATTACCGTACTTTACTGGTAGGACAGGAATACCATGGTAGTAGATGGGACTTGAGTAAAAGTGGCATATCGACATTTTTATCCGTTTACTGTCATTATCCACAGCTTGAACCACTGCTCAAAGTATGGATTTTATTGGTTTCTGCGCTAGAATACTAGATCTTTACGACAGGTTAGCTATATCACAGTAACAATAATTTCAGAAAAGGTACAAAAATACACTGGAGCAGCACTCGTTTTCCCCTAAATTGGGGATCAAGAATAAGCGGGAATGAAGGATGAAAAGATTGTTTAAGCAAGAGTTTTTCTAGGATTTTGGTCATTATAGGCAATACCCTAATTGGATGGTAGGATGATGGAAGGTTAAGGGTTTTTTTAGGCTTTGGAATAATGAGGAAAAACTTCGAATGGGAAGGGAAGTATGTTGTTTTAAGGATAGAATTGTAATTGTTGGTAAATAAAACTAAAGATTTTTGAAATAGGTGTCGAAGAATTTTTGCAGTGCTTACGTCAAAACCGGGAGCTTTCTTTAGTGGTAGATTGCTTATGACATGGGATATATCACTGGGTGTGATGGATTTGTTGGAAGGATAAAAGATTTTAGTTCTTGCTGTCCTATTGTTTAGTCGAAGTCATTGTTATTCGGTCAGCATGAGGAGTGAATAGGCTGGAGAAACAGGAGGCAACGAAATCGCTTTTTCTTCGTCGGACGTACACCAAGAACCGTACACCAGAAATATATAAAAGGAATGGCGTTTTCTTTAAAATTGGCATTTACCTGAGTTGTAGAATGAAATTATTTTATTAAAGGATATTCATTATCCGGAGTCAAAAAAAGTACTTTTTTCATTTTACCATACTTTGTTCAATTGACGATACCTAGAAAAGAATCGCCTTGCGTTCCTTGATTAATTTTATACGTTTTTCTATTTCTACTTTTTCTATAGTTCAATGTTTCTTTTTTGATTGAAAGAAAATAAAGGACAATATTAAAAACAGAAAGAATCAAAAAGGTGGTCAAAGCAGAAAAACATTCCATTTCATTAAAAAATGTTCATCAAGGCACTTTCATCCAAATATTGTAACAACTATGCTTTTTTATTTGACATTTTAAAAAAATCACCGGTGTTAAGCAGCGAATGACATAACATTCTAAACCTACGAGTGGGATCTGAAGGGCGGGATAAAGAAGAAAAATACCTAAGCGAGTTTGAGATGGTCCGTGTGGTCTCGTCTTGACATAACACAAGAAAACATTTTTGAACTTTGAGTATATTTCCGTCGCCACAGTACGTTTCGTCCCTTGCTGCATGTGACCGCCAGTACTACCTAATTGTTATTACAGAAAATTTGGTTTCTGGTAAGTATTTTTTAATTTAATCGGTACCGTTCATTTTCATTAGCATTAAACATTTCTGGGTGTCTGTCAGACCAAAACATCCGGTAACCACCAAATTACAGGATCATCATCCCACGAACAGTCGTTGAATAATATTTCTGTAATAAAAAATTACGCAATGGGCCGGAATAAAAGGAAGGAGCCAGATCCGGTCTGGTGATAAGTAGACAATCTCATAAGAACAAAGTACAAATTGAAGCATAATCACGACGATTTTTCTACAAACATATTTTTATTACTTATCTATCATTTTTAAGCTGCAGGTACAACAATTCAAATCTATAAAAACAGATAATGGTAACAAAATGTTTTAATGGGGTATGACAGAAAGAGTCCATTAATGCAATGGGGAGAGAAAGCGAATTAGGTACCTCACAGAAATTTTTTTTTAAACCCCATTGTTTCAGTTAAGCCACACACACAAAAAAGACAAAAATGGCTCGGTCGAAACATCTTTTATCTCGGCTTTAACATTTATTTAACCTGCAACGTTTTGTCACGGTTTGGATAACGAGGTCGGCTTTTGAGCCACTTTATTTATAACCCCCGGGGGAAAATACGCTTTATTATGAAACATTAATTGTTTCAAAAGGCGATATAAATCCAAAACCAGAGGAAAACTTAGAATCGTCGGTTCCGTTCCGAGATGGCGTTTCTATCGCGAAATCGGTATACAAACCCAAATAACCCGTGCAACCCTTCGAAACGTCGTATAAGTCAGAGCATAGTCAGAGGTCGGGCTTAATGTTATGCTAACTGTGAATCATTATCCTAAACTAAGCCCACGCTTCGAATAAATTTGTTTGTGATTAGAAGAAAGGGGCTAGGACCGAGTGAGATGTCACGATAACATGAGCTATCTGCCCTCTCATACACGTCATCACGTCTAAACCATCTCGTTACTCAACTTCTCCATTTATCCTGGAATATGACATGCGTTACATTCATGATTTTATACCTGAGCACGTAATCACGACCCGAGTACGAAAATGTATAACGGGTTCTGGTGTTTTTCCCCAACCACTCCTAGTAATGTACTGAAAAGGGTAGATTGTTTTATTATGGTAAAACGGTTATTTACGATTTATCGAAGATTTTTCCTCTCTTCGGTAGAAATAACCCGAAAGTATCTGTATTACCTATATTTTTAGCATTTGTAAAACGTTTGTTATTCACCGTAAATAATCAATTTTCGTTCTTCTTTGGGCTTTTTGTTCATTTTTAACTGTTTTGTCATATCTGAATAGTAATTTTTTTTGTCTCTATGCGGTGACGCAGAAATATCTCAAATTTAATATTGGAACCGAGACTTGTTCAGATTAGCAGAAAAACTGCAATGATACAGAAGCATGCCGTAAACCAAAAGAAAATAAGCTCTAACATTTGAAAAAGGATGAAATACGTGAGATCGTAGTTTGTTCGTTTCTGATTAACTCGGCCTGTCTACCTTCGTCTGTACGACGTGTTCAGCTTCTCGCCATCCTCTTCAGTTTTTAATATTTATTTTGATTAAAACCCGCCACTGAAAATGGCAAGAAGCCTAATCGCGTATGATTTGTCTAAAATAACGAGTATAGGCAGGCTACAAAGATGATTATTATTGGTTATTAAAATTACGCGTTACTACAGGCAGTTTTTTGTGTACATTTTGAATCGTGATAGGCCGAAATAACTGACCATTAAAACAATCAAAATTTAACTGGAAAGTACAGAAACTGCTGCGTTCGGATCATCGGGACTCCGCTGAAGATATATTACATTTGTACAAACATAAATAAAAAATATTTAAATATTTCTTGTTTACCCTATTTTGTTTACCCCCTCAAGTATCATTTTTAGTAGGGTGAGATCTAATTCAACTTCAACAATGCTGATAATTATTCTAGGTTCATATTGTTGATATATCATAATATCGTAAAACGATATACAAAACTTGGCCATTGTCTTTCTCACACGGCACACAGCGTGTCATTGCTGTGTGTTGTGTGAGAAAGACAATGGTCAAGTCTTCTATATCGTTTTACGATATTATGATATATTAACAATATGAACTTAGAATAACACACACTTTGAGCCCTGAAAATGATCTCAATAAAAACTGAAACCTTGGCACGATAAAGAAAATATTTTTCTAAATCTTCCGTCACACCAGACCGCAACTCATGATCTCCGAATAATCGTTGACTAACGGTCACTAAATACCACACACAAATTTGACCATTGTTTTAACAATATTTTGTTTTTGTTATTGGATGGACTAGTCACGTTCGATAGCATTTTGCGGAATGTGGCATTGGGGTTTCATCCAAAGAGGTTCGATTCACTGCGGTGTTGTTCTGCTTGGTTGTTTTTGGATACTGAATTAACTTAATTGTTATTTGTGTTTATTTTCGCTTTTTGTAGTTTCATTATTATTTATTTGAATGTCGATAAAATGTATGTGCTTTTTATTAATTTTTAAAAACTAGAATTATTGTAATATGCCCCAAGTTAAGCAAAGAAAGCCCTGCTAAAGAGGTTATATTTCTCGAAAGCTCCACGAAGAACTAAGGGTTTCTAACGGGCCTGAATCTTGATTTTTTTAAATTCCATTTTAATGTTGAAGGCTAATCACTAATTACATCAAATATAATTTGTTGATGTCGGGAGGAGTGGTCAGGAATGAGGTAGTTTAGAAAAACACCTTTTTCATTTTTTTTTGTCGACGTGTCAACCTTTATTCAAGTCATCTTCAGCGCCTGCGTTAATTACAAAAACACCCCCACCATCATATAAAAACAGCAGAATTCAAATTCACGTTTCGCAACACTTTCAAACAAACCCAGTATGACAACACAAGAATAACTCCACACTTTATGTGAGTATGAAAAACTTGTTTCACAAAGTATACTTACTTTTTCAATTGTATTTTTTCCAATCTACATATGTTTTGTGATTTACCCAGGCCCTGAAAATGACCCGAATAAAGGTCGAAACTGAACTCGAAAAAATGAAAAAGGTGTATTTCTAATTTAAAAAAAGATATTTTTCTTTACCGCTCCTCACGACTTCAACAATCTATGAGACAACAGTACACTAAGAAACACACATCGGATGTAATGTTTAGAATTCATGTCTACTTGGAGACATTTTAAAAATGGCACTGATGTAGAATGGCACCACTCTTTACTTCGGATGTCTTTTCTACGCTGTCAGCAGCTTTAAAGCTTTTAAAATAACATGACATTTTATTGGGTTTTTCTTTTGTGTTTTATGTAAAACAAATGTAACAACATTCATCATTTACTCTTATTTATGTTAGGGTAACGGTGTTTAGCTACTAAGGGGACGTGAGAGCGACTGGAATCTCGCTGATTAAAAGAGCCTCCAGATCTCGAAGATCCGCTTGTTTGCACACTGGAAAAAGGTCTGTTCTCCCTGAAAAAATAATTGTCACAGCCGAGTGGGCGATGGTGTGTCAACTACTTCTAACCGCAAGGTTGGACCTTTATTTCGCAGGCACCTGGGTCCGAGTAAATTCGATGATTAACTCTTAATACGTAGTTATTGGTCAATATTGGTCAAGAGAGAAAAGAAATACCATTTCTGACTCATTTATCAGCCAGCGTTTTACTTTCCATATGTCAAAAAATTATTATTTTAATGTTAACCAGTACTCAGTGTTTCATGTAATCAATCCTCATCAAAATTAAATATATCTTCCCTTTCGCTTAAAAGCTTGATTTCCCATGACACACGTGTTTTTTTTTTTTTTTTTTTTTTTTTTTTGGTGGGGGTTTGATCTACTATACTCCTCGAAAAAAGAATGTACTGATCTTATCAAACATTCCATTCAAAAGATTATTAAATGAAGCAGTTTTTGTTAAATTTCCCAATTGCTAGGAGACTTCCTCAAAGCCTAATGATTTTTTAAAATCCTTTAAACAATTTCCAATGCTTAAATTTTGATCTCTCTAGACATCTTAGATGTCTCTATGTTTAGAAAATTTAATAGATTATTAAAAATACCCTAATTTTTAAGAAAAATACAAAAATAACGGAGAAAATCTGTTATATGAGGAGTCCATTTTTCCCGAATAAATTTTAAACAATCTTCTCAACGACTAAAATAAAAAACATGTTTTTCGGGGTATTCTACTCCATATACAGTCTACTACGCCATAAGTGTAGTACTAATTGAATTAATTATCCTCAAAGGAAATTCTGCGTAAAGCTATGCAACAAAGGCCAATGTCAGTTATCGTACAAAAGAACATAAACATGCATGTTAAAACTTTGTTCATATTTACATGTTACAATCTTTTGAAGTTAGTATCCAATTAAAACCAATTCCACACTTTAAATAACTAATAATAAATTATTGAATGCATTTTCATATTAAACACGTTAAAAACAAAACGTTATCTGTGATATCAAAAGTTAAATTTATAATTTTTTGACACGAAAAACGTTTTAAAATATATTTAAACATTATTTTGTTTCGTGCATCAATACTATAGGGGTGGTAATCAATCTCATACATATCACAACTTAAAAACATGTACACGTTTCAATCTGACAACGTGGTATTAAATATTACTCATCCTTCTTCTTAAAAACAAATGAAGGAATGCGCAATATAATCTCATATTCAATATTCGGCGTTAAACTGAGGAAAGAAAGACAGTTTCAATAATTTATAATACAAAAGAACATAAACAAGCATATTAAAAAAAATTCTGATTATCTTTTAATGGCAGTATGAATTTGAATTCATTCCACCCTTAATAAACTTATCTGAATATATTTCCAGGTTATAAACATTAAAAAGAAAACGTTATGCTATGATGTCAAGGGCAATTTTATAAATTATGACATGAAAAACATAAAAAAATAATACTTTCATTCCCCCCTTTCGTAACGATAATGAAATAAACATTATAAAGTTGAAATATTCTTTTATGTTTTTTCCATCAAGAGTAGGTCAAGTACATGAGGTCGACAATTATCATACATTAACACGAATTTGTCCCTAATAAATGAAGCAAATAGGTCCACGGCTTACAGAACTTCCTCAATGTACCTTAGTGCCGTTAAAGATCCATTCAGTATGATAATCAGTTCGATAGGGCAAGGATGTGGATTCCACCCCATACCATAACTGGCTATTTTTGAAAAGGCTGTGACTCACCCATGGGGCATGAAACAAAGCGTTTTCTGCACACACGGTCCCGGTCATCGATTGCCACAATCCAAACCGGCACTCATCTGTGAACATAACATCCCCTCATTGTTCAAGAGTCCTAGCGAGATGCTGATTGGCGAATAGTCAACTTTCAACTCGATTCACTATTTTTCGTGTTCCGCTTGACCAATATCATGCAATTAATTAAGTTTTTTAAGTTGAGATAACAAAAGTCAATGTCACGAGTGGGATTCGAACCGACGATCTTCGGCTAGATACGTCGCTGCTCTACCACTTAAGCTATGTTGACCTCGATCAACTCGGACACTAACCACCCATCTCAACCCCACCTTTTGAAAAATGGTAAAAACGAGGGAAAATTCAAAAGGTGGGGTTGAGATGGGAAGTTAGTGTCCGAGTGGATCGAGGTCACGATAGCTCAAGTGGTAGAGCAGCGGCGTATCTAGCCGAAGATCGTCGGTTCGAATCCCACTCGTGACAGTGACTTGTTTATCTCAACTAAAAACCTTAATTAATTTCTACTCGATGTTTCTCCGGTATTAGGGAACCTGATGCGGGACGTCTAGATTCACGAAGTCTTCTGATGAATGTTTTAGAGCTTAAATTACGAACCGTTGGTATGTAGCTACTTATCAAGGAAGCCGGTAAATGACGGTTACGTTGTGGGGTATAAGCAATAAACCATCATGTTTCTAGCCGCCGTACATCGCGATCGACCACTACTTTTTCTTCGTTCGAGGCTTCCGGTGGCCCTAAACCACTGAAGACCATTGGGATGGAAGAGCACACCAAGAACTTGGGCTATGTAATAGACACTACGTCCATCTGCCCGGGCATGATCTTCTTATGCTTTTAAGAAAAAAAAATTTTACTCAAATTTATTGTTTCATGAAAGAAAACAATTTAAAAAACCAATTAACTCTGTGGACAAATTGGTTCTGAAGAGGATAAATTGAACTTCTTTATTTTTAATCTTCAGAGTGTAAAAGGATTACACACCATAAAAGTAAACAATAAGTTAATGTTGTACATTTACGTTTTAAGTCAACTATTAATCTTCATACCTAGATATTATGGAAAATAAAGAAATAAATAAAGCGTCCGGTTTTTATCTTTGAGTGTACATTAATTTTTATGTGTGGTGATTAGTGACCGTTAATCAATAATTATTTAGAAATCGTGAGATGCGGTCTGGTGTGATATAGGTTTCATAAAAACATTTTCTTTAACGTGCCAACGTTTCGATCTTTATTGAGATCATCTTCAGGGCTCAAAGAGTTTGTCTTTTGTGTAATTGTGCCATTCTTGCGTGTCGACAAACACTTTGAGCCCTGAAGATGATTTCAATAAAGATCGAAACGTTGGCACGATAAAGAAAATGTTTTTCTGAAACCTACATCACACCAGACCGCATCTCACGATTTCTAAATAATTAATTTTTATAGTGATCCAATATTCAGATTTCAAAATGCATTACAAATAAAACGTTTCTGTGTGATATTGAGGGAAACATAATTTATAACGCGAAAAAACAGAATATTTTTGTTTGTTGTTCGCTGACCCTTTTGTTTTCAATGTTAATTACTTTTTCATCGAGGAATCAGCCAGGATGTAAGAAAACTGAAATTTAGTCGTTACTGATTATTTTGATCAATGACCAAAGTGACGACTAAAGTTTAGGTTCATCACCCCACAGACAAAACGGAGAAATCGCACATGAAGATAACTTCAGTTTAAAAAAAACAAACATTGTATTTCCCAATATTTCGCTATGTTGGATTCATTTCAAGGAGATTTATTTACAAAATGAACTACAAAACTGACATTTACATGTGGATAAGCTAAGATTTCCTGATTCCTCTTTCCACCACGCACTGCGCACCAAGAGTGCGCAACGATAAAACCTGTAGTTAAGTAAAATGTAAGTTATGTTCAATTTTGTTTTTTAAACAATAAAAAGCTAACCTGACAGTCTTTAATTTTATCTTAAGAAGCTGAAGATGAAAAAGCTGGTGTCACGAGCGGGATTCGAACCCACAACCTTAACTTAACTTTTTCATCTCAACCAAGACCTTAGATAAAAACTATAATTAATTAAAATAATTAATACTGTCAATTATGACGGATAAACATATAGAGATTGGATATACTTTCATTTTGCAGATGACCTGAATACGGTTCCAACAGAATCCAAACATTGGAAAATATAGTTATTCAGATATCGTGAGATGCGGTCGGGAGTGATGTAGGTTTCAGAAAAGCATTTTCTTTATCGTGCCAACGTTTCGATCTTTTATTGAGATCATCTTCAGGGCCTGGGATTTACAAACAATGTTTACATTTAACAAATACATTTAGGATGTGGATAAGTGAATTTATACAATGCAAAATATATTTTATATTCAAACAAAGTATTTCTATATTTTGCATTGTATAAATTCACTTATCCACATCCATAAGATTGCGAGGTAAATTTCATGACATTATTAACATTGTTTGTAAATCTCAGTCCCTGAAGATGATCTCAATAAAAGATCGAAACGTTGGCACGATAAAGAAAATGTTTTTCTGAAACCTACATCACTCCCGACCGCATCTCACGATATCTGAATAACTATAGATTAACGGTCACTAATCTCTACACATTGGAAAATATGTTTTAAAAACTAAATTATTATTATTTATTTCGGCTTGTAAGTTTGTGTTTATATATATAATGCTTATGGATCATTATTTAGCTGCACGATATATATTGTACCATTTGTAGACGTTACCAGTCTTGAAAAAAGGAAATAAATCCTCGAAACGTTGGCATGAAATAAAGTAAATTTTTCCTCACTTCACCTTGGCCGTAACCCATCCAGCAACTGTTAAAAATCCACGGTCCTATGTTTTATATCATGCAAAACTAGACAGCTTTTTCTTATTTAGCCTATTCCTTGATATAAGTATCAAAATTATAAAAGAATATTTAAATATTATTAAAATTCCTGCATCAATTTTATCGCGGTAATGGAACCTCACACAATTAAAAACATGATTCAGTCTGAAACATAAGTATTAAATATTAATCCTTTTTGTTAAAAAGCACTTAACTATTGTTAATACAATGCAGTATTTAAAGTCCGTGTAAACCTGTGAAATCTATGTGGTACTTTTTCTTACGATTTGTTACACAAAAGAATATTACTGAGAATATCGAAATATATCCACAATTCAATCGTACATGATGAAATGGACAAATGCTACTCATCCCTCCATTTAATTTTTTTTAAATGAAAACATTCAATAAACTTTGAAATAGGAAACAAAATCTGCAGAAGTAAACTGACG
The DNA here is from genome assembly GCF_000648675.2 of Cimex lectularius. Lineage (NCBI taxonomy): Eukaryota > Metazoa > Arthropoda > Insecta > Hemiptera > Cimicidae > Cimex > Cimex lectularius. Next base: position 46,933 of record NW_019392915.1, on the reverse strand, counting down.
ATAATGTTTAAACTTCTGTTATATGTCATTCCATTCCTCTCATTTTTGCCGACGACCTAAACATATTAAGAACAATTAAATTTAATGAGGATTGCCGACTGCTTCATTCCGACTTAAATTCACTTCATCTACGGTCCATTGAAAACAATTTAATACTAAAAGTTGAAAAATGCAACAAAATTAGTTTCTATAGATCTAACTCTTGTATTACTTACAATTATAACATCTTCTATTTATCCTCAAAAACCACCATAGATGATCTTTGTGCAACTGTTAATTATAAACTATATTTTAATAGACACATTCATAAAATAAAATCCACAAGTTTAAAAGCGCTAGGCTTTATCTCACGATATTCAAAAGATTTAGAGGTAAATTTCATGACATTATTACATGCTCTACGGTGAGTTCTTCACTCAAATATTGTTCTCCAGTCTGGATCCTTCAGAGAGTATAAAATAAATTTTTAAGCTGGGAATAAATGTTTCCGATTGTAACCAGTTTCAACCACAGTTAAACGTAATTCCACTAAAAACACGCAGACTACAATTCGAATTACTCACTTTTTTAAAATTATTAATTCATACATTGACTGTCCTACATCTAAGTATGTACTCCGCAAATGACTCCATCTAGTGAACACTTTAAAATTTACAAGGAACGTAGACACGACAGGGCATTTTTTGATCTACAGAAATGTAACTATAAAATCCAACCCTGACAGAGATCCGCTGTTTTTTTTTTTTAAATTCGCTGTGAGATGTTGCATATTAAGTCATCATTAGGGATCGAGGGAAACGCAGGAAAGTGTAATTTTTAGCTAGCTGTTTAAAGCTCAACAAAAAGTAGCTACCCAAACATTAGGCAGCTTACAAAGACTAGCAAACCTATCTATCACAGGGGCAATGAGAACAACCTCTACAAACGCATTAGAAACTTAGCTAAACCTACCTCCACTGGAAATATTCATACAAGGAGATGCTAGGAAAAGCTCACTTAGGCAATTAAATTGGAAAGCAACTAAACAATTCGGGCGTACAACCATAATGAACAAAATCAGAGACCCATTATTAGAAATGGGGACTGATTACATGATCCCGGAAACAATCTTCAAAACTTCCTATAAAGTCTAAACGGACTATAAAGGAGAGGAAGAACACAGGAGAGCATCAGATGCAATGATATGATACACAGATGGCTCCAAAACAAACGAAGGAACCAGATCAGGCGTTTTCTGTACAAGCCCAAAACATGAGCAATCAAACTCATTAGGGAAGTATTCTTCGGTCTTTCAAGCGGAAATACATCCATCAATGCTTGTACCCTGGAAAATATTAAAAGAGGTTACACTGACAAAAAAAATCCTCATAAGATCAGATAGCCAAGCAGCTATTAAAGCATTAGCATGTAATATAATCACATCAAAATTAGTCAGTGAATGCATCCAAAATCTCCAAAACCTGGGGAAACACAACAACCTGATCTTGGGTGACAGGGCACAGGGGAATTTTGGGTAACGAGAAAACAGACAGATTGGCCAGACGAGGATCTGCAAGACCATACATAGGATCCGAACCTATTCTTGGGATAACAAAAACAAATATAGAATCCTCCATCGCAGAATGGATCCAAGCAAAACAAAAGGAGAAGTGGATAATCTCCAGAGGTGCTAGACAGAGTAAACCTATGATGAAACAAGCCTCACCGAGACCTGCAAAAACATTGCTGCAATTGGAGAGGGCCAAACTCAGAGGAGTGGTAGGACTACTAACCGGTCACTGGCATCTGAGAAAACATCTACACAACATGGGTATATACAGCGATGATCCCATTTGCAGATTATGTAATGAGGAGGAGGAAATAGCCACTCACATCATCTTCGAATGCGAAGCAGCAGCCCATTGGAGGTTTAACCTAACGTACGGAAAAGACTTAGGGAATCAAATTGCAGCAGCAACAGTCAATGACCTGATACTTCTAAGAAGAAGGATTGAGTCTATTGACTGAACTAAGGAACTAGGAAGGTACAATAAGCCAGAAGGCTGCAGTGCTTGGGGAATACAAAACCCGCTTCCTAGTATCCTTTTCCACCATACCATAGCTGTTCAGGACGTATTTCACTTCGTGGCCGAACGTTCAATATTGAATGAGATTCTCTTCGCATATTTTGGTGCGGTAGTGTTGAAAAGAGAAAACTTCCTTCAAATAATATTGAATGAATTAGATACTCATATCCTGGTGCAGAATGCCCCGCATGCTTTGAGATATCGGTACGCTTTCAGGTGTTAATTCTCACCTTAATTTAAGTTTAATATTAGTGACGATATTTCGTTTGATAATCAGGGATATCCTGCCAAGCTTTCGGCTTTTATTAAGCCTTCTTCAGGGCTAAATACTCAGTCAGAAGTGTAAACAAAGGAGGAACGTTGAGGTACTTTAGTCAAATTCTTATTAAATTGTACATACATTGTACAATTGCTCTTGTATGTGGAAATAGATAATTTAATAAAAACTATATACAAACACGATCAGATAAGTTATAAGGAGGTTAATAAATGTCTGTACAATTAATAAGAATTTGACTTAAGTACCTCCTTTGTTTACACTTCTGACTGAGTATTTAGCGCTGAAAAAGGCTTAATAAAAGCCGAAAGCTTGGCAAGATACAACAGTATTCATTTTGGAAAACATCCCTGATCCTCAAACGAAACATCGTCATATCTACGTTGGCCGATAAATCACTGTTTGATTTAATATTAGTGTATGTTTATTCGGAGATCAATAAAATAAATAAATAAAAGTGTTTCAATTTGCAAAAGTGTATATTTGTGTATATGTGTTTAGTGACCGTTAGTTAATGATTATTTGGCAATCGTGAAATGCGGTCTAGTGTGACGTAGGTTTAGAAAAACATTTTCTTTATCGTGCCAACGTTTCGATCTTTATTGATATCATCTTCAGGGCTCAAAGTGTTTGTTTTCTTTCTTTCGAGATTTTCTGCGAAGAGTGCCCATGATACAAATTAGTACATGTGTTTACCCTTTTAGTTAAGTTCCCCTTGTATTTTTCGTTAGTACGTCAGCAAGTACATATTTTTTCTTTATTATTATTTTTTACATTCTATTAAAAAAATCATTATCATTATAAAGAAGAGTAATATATTTTGGTAACAACCTCTGGGAGACGGGTTTTCTATCCATGCTGTAATGTAATATGCCAATTATTAATTTGTTAATTATGTACATGTATCAACAAAAGTATGTATATCTATCTATCTAGGACATCCCTCACTTACAATTATTTAATACCCTGATTAACATTTTTCTGAAACAACATCACAATTCGCTAAATAAATCTTGAAACCTAGGCATACAGGGTGTCATTTTTAGATGGCCAGGCTGAATTTATCTTCAACCAATGACTATAAAAAAATACGTGTTTAATATTTTTTAGTCTAGTCTCAACTTTTTACCTTTTGTGGAGAAAAATTATGCAGAGTACGTCAGGCCCAGTTTAAGTTCGAAATTTCAAATACGACCCTATACATCATTTTAAAGCATTTTTTACGCTGAAAACAATCGGAGTCGGACTGCCTAACCTATAGCGAGTTGAATAATGTAGAAACCTTCTTTAAGATTTTTTTTAAATATATCAATTATTTTTTAAAACATTATTTCTACCATCTTCGATAATCTAATATGAAGCTTAAACGTTTTGGCCAGATTATAATCAATTATGCTTGTCAACAATGTTATTCTGATCGATTTGTCATCGGTTCAGTACTAAACACGGTTTCCGTAAGCGTCCCAACGTATCATTCCGTTTCGACGAAATGATTAGAATGTGAAAGGGAGAGAAACGATCTCCTTTCTGAAGAGGCATTTGATTGTATATGCTAATTCGAGTTGGCGTTTCGGTTTAGGGCATAGGAAAAGGGGCGAAAGGAAAATAACTGTTTTGAGTCTAACAGGAAATTAACTCTTCTTCTTTGGCCATCTTGAGCTGTTTACTTAGACAGTTGTTAACTTTATTCGGTTCACCAATAATTAATTTACCATGGTGCTTTTTATTATTGCGTTTTCTTTGTTTTATTGTGTACTCATTCATGCATTAAACATCAAGTGTAAACAGACCAAAAGAAAGAAATATATATAGATTGAACGCCAACTCGTTTTCATTTGGGTTTTGGGAAATAGAAGGGGGACTTGATGATACGTTCCATTCGATTGAACCGAGACTAGTCACTGACCTTTAGCCGATCCCGTCAGTTGACAAGAACCAAGGCCGACAAGAGTGTTTCGGCGATATCGATCCTCTTTTAAGCAGCTTAACTTTATTAACCCCACGCCAAAATATTGAAAGCGATAATTGGATTACCTCAAAATGTTCGATGGAGATTGCAATTTACCGAAAACCAACACCAGATGAGAACGCGTTTGAAGATTATAGGCGGAAGGGGGATGAAATCGAACGTGCAAAATTGAACGACAAAGAAAATCATAAACGAACGCTCTTTGAGGTTATTTGAAAGATGAAAAATAATGGGGAAATGATTCAGTATTACGACTAGGTCATGAGCAGAGCGGCTTAGAGAAGGTTTTATTAAAACCTCTGGAAACGAGAGCACGGGGATTATAACCCGATTAAATCTGATGTTTATCAGTTTAAGGAGATGTTTAATAAGAGCCGCCTTTATAAATTCCCTTTAGCCGTTATCCCGCTGCCACTTTTTCTGCTTTTTTAAAATAGTGGTTCTTCCGAAAAACTCATTGGATGTAAGGTATGTCCTTTTTCAATTAACGGAGGATAGATTTTCATTGTTTCATTGTTCATCAGTTTCAACACTTTAAATGAAATTTGTTAATTGATTTGCTCTCAGAAATATCTACTACCAAACCAGAATATATTGGGTTGTCCGGAAAATAATGCAGGATTTTGGTATTAAACAAAAAAAAAGAAACTAGTTACTTTAAAGCAATGTTCTTTAATCAAAATAATTTNAGGTAAACAAACAATATCATTTGGAAGAGGATTAATAAGTGTTGACATTCATACAAATGAGTAATCCTGTAAACGTAAACAGAATATTTTATATAGAATTTTTTTAATGAAAACTTAAAATCCTGCATTATTTTCCGGACAACCCAATACATCGTAACCGGGATGATTAAAGCGGTGAACACACCCGATGCAACGCTACTCGACGCTACCCGACGCCTTGTCACGTTTTGGTAAGGTGTGCACAACTATGCGACGTCTAGCGAACGCCACGTAACGTCACTCACACAGCGTGCGTCACAAATCCGTATCGCAATCGCAACGCCTCTTTTGTTCTTTATGCATTATTTTGAGCAAAAACATGTAATAAATAGTTTGTTAAACTTAATTGTTTTAAATAAAGTTATTCCGGTGATTTGATAAATTTTCTTCCTAACCATCATAATTAAATAATTTTTATAAAAACTCATGAATTTTTGAACTGATTTAATTTGGTTTACATTAAAATAAGAACGTTGTAATTAATATAACGACAAAATTACATATACATAGTTCGAAATAAACTACAAAAAATATGAGTGTCCTGTTCTGACGCTACTCCTCGAAAACGGTGTAATTTTATGAGCAAAATGATGAAATAAATTGTTAGTTAAATTTTATGAGCAAAATGATGAAAAAAATTGTTAGTTAAATTTTATGAGCAAAACCGTGCAATAAATTGTTAGTTAAATTCATTATATCTAAAAATGGTATTCCGGTGTTTTAATCAGTTTTCTACCAAACCATTATTTTTTTATTTTTTTTAAATAAAATCTAATGAATTTTTGATCTCGGTTAATTTGGTTTATATTACAATAAGTAAGTTGTGATTAATATAACGACAATAATACATGTAGTTTGAATAAAAATAAAAGTGTCCGGTTCTTTTGTCTTCGACTGTACTCGATGCTACCCGACGGAAATCTGGACAGTGGGGATCGCAGAGCGTAGGATAGGGTAGCGTAGGATAGCATCGGGCAGTTGTGCACGCGGGTAATACAATCTTATGAAAAATTGGACTTTGGATTTTATGAGCAAAACCGTGCAATAAATTGTTAGTTAAATTTTATGAGCAAAATCATGAAATAAATTGTTCGTTAAATTTTATGAGCAAAACCGTGCAATAAATTGTTAGTTAAATTCATTATATCAAAAAATGGTATTCCAATGTTTTTATCAGTTTTCTACCAAACCATTATTTTTTTATTTTTTTAAATAAAATAAAATGAATTTTTGATCTCGGTTAATTTGGTTTATATTACAATAAGTATGTGGTGATTAATATAACGACAATAATACATGTAGTTTGAATAAAAATATGAGTGTCCGGTTCTTTTGTTTTCGACTGTATTGCACCCCAACGAAAACCTGGACAGTGGGGATCGCAGAGCGTAGAGTAGGGTAGCGTTGCATAGCATGGGCAGATGTGCACGGGGGTAGTACAATCTTATGTAAAATTGCACTTTGGATTTGCGTCGGGTAGCATCGGATAGCGTTGCATCGGGTAAGTGTGTTCCCCGCTTAAAACAAGACTTCACTGTGTATCTTTGTCATTTTGTTTGTATCTATATCTGTAAACGTAAGTTAATTGCTTCCTTAAAAAATTAGTGTTCTAATAAGGTTGAAACACAATCAGTTGTTTTAGTTTAGGATTTTTGTGTTTGTGAGTTCTTTGTGTGCGTCTGTTGTTATCCTCGTCATTCTCGGTTCCAAGTAATTGTATTGCTTCATTTATTTTTGTATGTTTTTTACGTATCTGTCTTTATTCACATAATTTAATTACTACCTTAAAAGGTGAGTGTCTTAATTTGTATAAAATACAATTTATTAATCATTTTTCTATTGATATATAATATTTTTTAACATTTTCTATAATTCACTAGTTTTGGTGTTCCGCTTGACCAATTAATATCTATTAATTAATTAATTAAGGTTTTTAGTTGAGATAAAAAAGTCAATGGCACGAGCGGGATTCGAACCCACGATCTTCGGCTAGATACGCCGCTGCTCTACCANGTATGGGAAATTATTTTGATTAAAGAACATTGCTTTAAAGTAACTAGTTTCTTTTTTTTTGTTTAATACCAAAATCCTGCATTATTTTCCGGACAACCCAATACTTCATTTTAACTTATTAAATTAACAAATTAAATTCGCCGAAGGTCATGGGTTCGAATCCCGCTTGTGACACTGACTTTTTTATCTCAACTAAAAAACTTAATTAATTGAAAAATTTTCTATAATATTTCTATTTTGTAATTTTTAATTATTTGTATTTTTATGTGTGCGTGTTTTGTTTGTACAATTGTACAAGTCTGTGCTCAAGTAACTTAATTGCTTCCTTAAAAAATTGGTATACATTCAATTAATAATTGAATTTTAAGAGATTCTGAATATTCTCATTTTCAGACGATTTAGGTTCGGAAAAACAATAAATAACAAACATTCATGGCCGACTTTTCCCTGGGTTTCGCCTTGTCTCATGTTTACAAATCAATTACAATTAAACAATCTGTTTGACAAACAAATAATGCAATTGTTATTTTTAATAAAAGGCAGGTATCATAACGAAGAAAGTGTAAAAAGCGGACGATTTCATTTTCTAAAGCCCTTATGGTCCTCCACTTACCTTAATAGCTTGCTCATAAAAATTACCGTCTTTATTTGTACATAGCTCAATTTTATTTTTTATTTATGCGCCTCGGCGTAATCTAATTGCTACCTTAATCAAAAATTGTCCTATTTGATCGACATGATTTCTATTATTATCATTTGGGGGGTTCTAAGGTTATGTGGGTGTTTCTGTATAACACTGATCGCTTAAACTAATTCCTTCTTTAAAATATGACTATTTATTTTTGTGAAATACAATGCTCTCTTTTTGTCTGTTTTATGGTTCTATGTGGCAATCTACCTGTCTGTTTATTCGTATTTGTTTATTTACACGTAACCTATTTTCTTCCTTAAATCATAATTGCCATAACTTGTATAGAATAAATAGCCATTGATCTTTTCAATTTGTTTGTTTGCGTTTGTAGTTTTCTTATATTACCTTAACCTTTTTTGCTTACTATTATTTGTTCTACTATAAGTAGTTACATAATTGATTTGATAGTGTGTCTGTCTCTATACATCTAAATTCTTTATTTTCTTTATATATTAAAATTTGACAACTAGTTTAAATGACACCATGACATACTTGATCATGACCATCAGCTTAACATTGAACACGACTTGAATGTCCCCTTGCAACTCTCTTATCCTCCTAAAGCATTTACTCCATCAGATATACGATACACTATTCACACACTACCTTCACGAAAAGCTCCAGGTTATTTACAAAACAAATATTACAAAATTTGCCCCACAGAGGCTTACTATTCTTAACATACCTATACAACGCTGTACTCAGGACCACATATTTTCCATTGCAATGAAAGTTCTCTATAATTAAAATGATTCATAAGCCAAATAAACCTTCTGATCTTCCAAATTCCTATCGACCCATTAGTCTCCTTTTTATCCTTGCCAAAATACTAGAAAAACTACTTCTCCGACGATTACTGCCAATAATTGAAAATTCTAATATTATTCCAGAACATCAGTTTGGGTTCCGCACATGTCACTCGACAACTCAACAATTACATCGTGTTGCTGACAATATAGCCTCTTCCCTCGAACAAAAACAGCATTGCTTGGGTGTCTTTCTTGATTTAGAGCAGGCCTTCGATCGAGTCTGGCACTCGGGCTTGCTTTGGAAACTGAGGAACATCCTCCCTCATACGTACTATCTTATACTGAGATCTTATCTGACTGATCGATTTTGTCGAGTCCGTCAGGGAAGCATACTTGGCCCTTTTCTATTTTCCATATACACTGCAGATATTCCTACGTTGACATTTCGACACACACATTCGCTGATGATACAGCGATTCTTACACGCAATTCGGACCCCTCAATTAACACTCAACACTTACAACAACACCTGAATGAATTAACAATATGGTTCACAAAGTGGAGAATGAAGGTAAACCTAACAAAAAGCACACAGATCAATTTTACCTTACGTAAAAATGTCTGTCCTGCGGTGAATGTAAATGGAATTCCATTGCCCACCACTGACCTTGTGCGTTATCTTGGACTTTTCATGGATAAACGACTGACTTGGAATCCCCATACAAGACTGAAAAGACAGCAAACAAACCGACGTTATAAATTGTTAAAAAGACTACTCGACTCTCGATCAAAATTAGACCTTGAAAATAAACTTTTAATTTACAAGACAATGATTAGACCTCTCTGAGTGTACGGTTGTGAAGTGTGGGGCTCAACCAAGGATTCCAATTTCCAGCGTCTCCAATCAATCCAATCTAAAATTCTCCGTCAAATTATAAATGTTTTACGTTTCAAATTACACTATCCATAAAGACCTACACATCCCGTTTGTACACGAACTCATCAAAACTCTATATAAAAAATTTCATCAATCACTGAACACACACAGTAATCTATTCGTACGAAATTTATCACTTCCAACCCTACCTGAAAATCCTCCAAGACGATTGAAGCGAAAGTGGCCCCGAGACCTTCTCATTGTGTGAAGACTGAACAAGATATCAGTGTGAAGGAGTGTTACCACTGGGCAACTTTTCCTACAAGAGCCTCAAATGATAATTCAACATATACGAACATATTTACTTAATACATCACTTGTAGTTGTAAATACCAAATAAATGTAATAAAAAAAAAAAGTTTAAATGGTGTCGGTTGGGCGGCAGGATATTATTAGAACAGCCATTTTGAGATTAAAAACCTCTTTTATTTTTCCCCGTAAAAAATTTTAATTTAACACAAACTTCGGGCAAACATTGACAAAATATATTGCTCTTATATGTTTTCAAACTGTTTAAACCGCAACAAGGTAACTCGGAGGGTTTATGTATGGGGAAAACAATCAAGGGGAGTTTCGATAAAGGATAAACCCACTTCTAAATTATCGTTCAACCCCTTCATCTCTTACAATAGTAATTACGCTTCTCCTTCTCTCCATTAACACTAATTGAGACTTTTGTCACTTGGGTAAAATATCCGACTATCCGCCCATATTTAGTAGAATCCATTTTCAAATTAAATTACATTAATAACAACGATGAGTTTTTAGGTTTGCACAACTTTAGTTTTGAGATGAACATACAATCAACCATTGATATTTTTCTTATTTATTCTAATTCAATCAGCAATTCTGAGTTTTGTTCATTTTCTTTAAACAAACACGGATTTAAAAAAATTTCAAGAACTTTTTAATTAGATTCTAACTTTTAGCACAGATTATTAAACGTTCATTCTGTAGAAATATTACAGTAAATGGCTAGTGAACTGAATGGTGTTTTGGTCTATCGCATAAACTTCAGTCGATTTTAACAAGTAATTTCAGAAAATATTTTATGGTTACTAATGCATTTAGTTAATATACACGCCAAGATAGTCCGCGGTACTCAGAGCTGGTTTAAATCAAGCATGTACCATAGTCTTCACAGTCATACCAGGAAGTCAACTATTGTACGGATATTTTCGAGATGTAGCTTCTAATTGTCCAACAATAATCACGAATGTGTCAGAGGTTTCCCACCACTTTAATGTGGTGATGGCTTTCAAGGTAGGGCGGTTCTCAAAAGGTTCAGCGACAATTCATGTGTTACTACTATCACCATAGCAGCCTTGTTACAATCACAGTGACATTTAATTCCACAATCAGCAGTTATGAAAAAAGTGGACCCTTTGATACTTTAAATTGGATGATTGAAGTCTGAGCTAAGGTTGAGACAAAAGACAATGCCGTTCTTTTAGTAGAATGGTCTGGCTGTAAGTTCGGAACTGTTTTCAGCTTGTAACGAGTAAAATATATAAAAAATGCCACTTAATCCTTGGACAAGTACCACACATTTACACCAGTGAAAAATCAGTATTTTAGAGGTATTGGAATGGTTCCCAAAGTTGCAAAATCATCTGTTATTTACTACGACAGTTATGAAAGAAATGGATCCATTTTGCCATATTGATACTTTAAAATATGTAGTTGGTCGAGTCTGGTTAAGGTTTCAGCAAAGGTTGAAACAAAAGAAAATATCGTGCGTTTATTGGAATTGTCAGGCTATATGTTCCAACCCTAACCTCCTATCTATTCGTTGTTCGGAACTCTTTCCAGATTATTATTCAGAAATCGTGAGATGCGGTCTGGTGTGATGTAGGTTTCAGAAAACATTTTCTTTATCGTGCCAACGTTTCGATCTTTATTGAGATCATCTTCAGGGCCTGGGATTTACAAACATTGTTTACATTTAACAAATACATTTAGGATGTGGAAAAGTGAATTTATACAATGCAAAATATATTTTTTTTTATTCAATCCATTCCTTACAACAAAACGGATTTTCCAACAGCTAAATTAATTACGGATGTAGACTATGCAATCCAAAAATCCACAAAAACAGAGGAAGAAAAAGACATAACACGATCAAAATGCATTAACACAATAACAAATCACTTGCAACACCTCACTACAAATCAACATAACACTATATCTCAACAAACATATTCCAATGTCTTAAGACAACAAAAATTTTCTCAAAAATAATCCTGACATACTCATTTTTTCTGCTGATAAGACCAAACAAACAGTAGCAATCAACAGAAAAGAGTACAAGGAAAAAATTAACAAAATTATCACAGACACAAACACATACAGCATAATCAAATCAGACCCTACTCCTTCTCTCATCAAACAGACAAACAAAATTCTCCAAGAAACACTTAAACCAAAAGAAATTGACATATACACCTACAAATCAATTCAAAACAACTCACCAACACCCCCGAAACTATATGGATCTGTAAAAACACAAAAACCCGAACACCCTCTAAGACCCATAATTTCATTTGTAAACTGACCCACATATAACATGACAAAATACCTAACCAACTTACTCAACAACATCACAGACAACACATATAATGTAAATGATTCATTTCATTTCATTAACAAAGTTAATAATATCCACATCCCCTCACATTACTCTCTCATATCCGTAGATATTTCATCATTGTTTACCAACATTCCAATAGACACAAGACTGAACATTAAAGATAAATAGCCCAACATAACACCACTCACAACTCTATCAAAGAACACGTATATAACAATGATCCGACACTACTGTGTTAACGGATATTTTACATACGAAAATCAATTTTTCAAACAACTATTTGGTATAGCCATGGGTAGCAACCTAGGCCCGATACTGGCAGACATAATTATGGCACATCTATTAAATACAGTCATACAACAACTTCCTTTCACATTACCCTTCCTCACTAAATACGTAGATGATATATTGACAGCAGTTCCCACAGATCAAATTCAAACTACATCAGATACATTTAATAGCTTTCATCCACGCCTACAATTTACACATGAAATCGAAAACAAAACAAAAATACCATTTTTAGATACACTCGTAATAAAACAACCAGATGGCACATTAATCACAGATTGGTACCAAAAAACCAAGAAACGCAAATCGCTACCTGAACTTTACATCTCACCATCCTCTTCATACAATAATAAACACGGCCAAAGGGTTACTTCACAGAATGACTACCCTAAGCCATGAATCATTTCACCACAAGAATATAAAGATATACAACAGATCCTCCATTACAATCTCTACCCTAAACACATAATTAACAGAATAATCAACAAGTACAACTCAACACTGACAAATAAATCTGACGTAATCTACAAAATCAACTGTTTAAACTGTCGGGCAACTTACATCCCAATATCTGGACAAGAGAGTAAAGCAGTACATATCTATGATTGAAAAAAAGCTAAGCAAAATCCTACAGCACTCGCTACCCACCATTTTGAACACCAACACAATTTCGACTTCAAAAATCCAGAAATATAAAAGAACAAAAGATAAAAAAGTCAATGGCACGAGCGGGATTCGAACCCACGATCTTCGGCTAGATACGCCGCTATTAAAAAAATGGCAAAAAGGAGGTGAAAATTCAAAAGGTGGGGTTAAGGTGGGGTTGAGGTGGGAAGTTAGTGTCCGAGTGGATCGAGGTCACGATAGCTCAAGTGGTAGATCAGCTGCGTATCTAGCCGAAGATCGTGGGTTCGAATCCCGCTCGTGCCATTGACTTTTTTATCTCAACTAAAAAATCTTAATTAATTGTAATGTATTAATTGGTCAAGCGGACCACGAAATTAGTGAACGTTGGCACGATAAAGAAAATGTTTTTCTGAAACCTACATCACACCAGACCGCATCTCACGATTTCTGAATAATTATGGATTAACGGTCACTAATCACTACACATCTTTCCAGATTGTAACTAGCGAAAAAGCGGTATTTTCCATGCATTGAAATGATATCCGGAACTGCAGAATCATCAGTGAATACTACCGAACCATAAATTACGCTGTTGTGTTAATGGGTAAAGTTCTTTCCAACAATATTTACTGCATTAAAAGTACTTGTGTTTCCACCCCCTTATAATTAAAAGTATGCCAAGATAAGTTTTGAGCAGAGGTTGGAGCAAAAGGGCATGTGTTTATAGTGGAAATCTCAAAACCCTCACAAATTTTTGCTTCATGGAAAGACCCCGACATAGTAAAACTATGAATAATATAAAAAAAGCGGGAAACGAGCTTTTTCTGTGCCAAGGCGAGAAAGGTTTCCCAAAAAGGTCATGTCGTGTGTTCAATGCAATTTCTAAGGCGATATTCATTCCGATTTTTTTTTTTAATAAGAGTAACGAATAATGATAAATTCTAAGAATATTCCACAAATATTCTCCTACAGGCCACAAAAGGTTACACAATTTGAATTCGTACTGATTTAATAGCCGACCAAGCTCCTTCGGACTAATTTCGGACCCAATTATGATGCCAAATATTCCAAACGGATGAAATAAACGTAGATTGTGTACTAGTAAATAAAAAACCGGAATGGATTATGCTATGTATATGCGGAATTGATTCTAAAATAAAAACGAGATAATATTTCAAATAAAATAAATATACAAACATTCCAACTTTTGATACATCCTAAGGTTAAATAAAAAAATGTCACAACTAGTTTTAAAGAATTTTTTTTATAATTTTCATTCAAATAAATTAAATACCTTAGTTTCGATGGTTTAATATCAGTAACTCTTATCAAAATTGTCTGAATATTTATATGTTATTATTGACTAACAATTCAAAGTTCTGCCTGTTATTTGAGAATCGCATATGAGGATGGAGACGTATGTGGTACCCAATCTGGACACGTTCACACGAAGCAGGCGGACCGGAAGTGACGAGTCGTCAAATAGATCGCATGCCAATTAATCTCACGACTACTAGTGATGAACTTGTGTCATCAAAATCATGTTGGAAGATATTCGATTTAATGTCAACATCATCGGCTGGCTACTTAATAACAGAAAAGCATACGAATTGACTTTATTTTTGTTAGTAATTCCCCTTATATTTCTAAATATTGAAACTTGTGTTTCCATAGTTGAAGTTTTGGTGTATAGAGGATTATAGTAAGATGTGTCACAAAATGAAAACGAACTGTATCAACCACTTCAATGGCCTTGATAAACGGAAGCAATTGTCTGATGATTCAGCAACGACAATTTAACTTCTCGCCACAACCCGGAAAAAAAGAGAAACAATAAAGAGAAGAAACTTCCCAAGAATAAATTTATTCCACACCTTCACAGAGAACTGATTCACCTCGATAGAGAGAATCCCCAGAGCCGAGGCAATAATGTTCTCCCTTCATTGCCGCTGTCTTTGAATTCGCTAAAGAAGAGGGCGCGCCGTTAAAGAAGTTCCACTGTTTATCTACTCGTATAAAGTCTAAAACACACGAATACGTCCCGGTGTAATTCTTTTGTCGGCAGAGCCCACCCGACGTGTAGAGGGGAGAAAGTTTCCCAGAAGAAAAGGAAAAGGGAGGAAAAAGCCAAAAGACAAGTGACTCTGGTTTCTAATGGACTCATAAAATACAGTCAACCCCGGGTTTTTTTACGTTTACCCCCCCGAGAGCAAGCAGTTTCCATAACCGAGTGTTAGGTTTTTAGGTTCCTTATAGCGTAATTCACAATAAAAATTAATCATTAATTAAAAAAGAAAAGAAAAATGAGTACTCACATGTAATAGGAGAAACTTAAATAAATATCTGAAAACAAAAACAAAAATAAATAAAACAAAAAAATATTGATACTCAGATATTAAAACAAATACGTCAAATAAAAGTAGTCACGTTTATTTGAAAATAAATAAAATAAAATAACTATAAACCGAAGCCAAATACGTTGATAACAGAGTAGAAAGGTGAAAATTAATTTAAAATATGCTTTAAAACAGGTAGAAAATGGAATTCAATATATCCGCAAACTAAAGTCCTTGTCTGACAAAATTAAACTTTATCAAAAATGAATGAAGAAATTTACATATAGCATTTTTCAAAGCAGCACAGCATTTGACAAATTAACCACTTTTGTCGCCAAATTAACCGTTTTAATTTAAATAAACCTTTTTAATTTCATACCAACATTTTTTCAAAATATTAAAAACTGGGGATATGGCAGGAAACATAAGCATGAAAAGCAAAATCCCCGTAAGAGTGCAGTTTTTAAAATATTGAATAATTAAGACTTAGAATTTTAATTTAAATTAACAAGTATGTAATTAAATATACAAAAAGTTTCTTCTTTTAAACAGAAATTTAAAAAATGTAATTTTTTTCTAGGGTTTGCAACAGAGGTCATAAAACCTAGGGGTGCTTTTTTTTCAATTTGTAAAGCCGATTTGTCGGGTTGGAATGCAGGGCTGCTGGATTCGAACCCGGTACTTATTTAAAAACTCGAATTAACAGAAGAATCAGTTATCATATGTTTTAAATTTCATTTTATATAAATTTTAATTTAATTTATATAACTTGTAATTTTAATTGTAAATTTTCATAATTTCCATGTGGGATTGAAAAATATACATAAATAATATATATATTTCTAATATAAAAANATATAATAAAAAATATACAAATATACAAATATAAGAACCCATTCTTAAAAATTCTCAAATTAAAAGAATCCTTATTTTTATGTTTATTTTTTTAACTATTAATTTAATAATTATTATTAACTGTAATTAATTTATAGGCTATTAAAAGCCCAATTATTTTATATTAAAAAAGTAAACTATAGAGCTGTTACACTTTTTTTCTTACAATGTATCATTCTCAAGTTTTTTTAATGCTTTAAAGAAAGAGTTAACTTGAAATTAAAACTGGTTAATGTGGAATTAAAAAATTTCGAGTTAAAAGGGGTAATTTCAAGCTAAAAAAGGCACATTTTAAGTTAAAAAGGGTTAATTTGAACTACGAAAGCTATACGAATAAGGAATTGTACAAGAATTAAATTTGAAAGGTATGCTCATCGTCTTAAAAAAAATCAAATTAGATTCTACAAAATGTAAGATCTATTAAAATTAAATTTGTTATAAGTTTTTATATTTGAACATTTTGACAATTCATACGGATACGAAAAACTAACATCGCAATCATCGAGGGGAAAATTATTAAATAATTACAACCGTCCCTTTCTGACTCTGCTCATAGAAAACATTAAAAAAAGTTTCAATCTTCTGGTGTGTAATCTATGAAGATTCCAAACTTGGAGTCAACATTGATTCCAAAATCGCCCGATAGAGGAAAATCTATTGGTGTTAAACGAGTTAGAAAAGAAATCAAAAGAATTGAGAAAAGCAATAAGCAATACAGCCACAAGCAGATCGAAGCGCAGATAGGGGAAACCGTTCGGCGAGAACGGATTTCAACGATATCGTTGCTATCGTTGAGATCTAAATGCGGAGACAAATGTATTCTCTGATAGCAGACGGAAATACTCAGACGGCAGCTTACAGGAAGTAAAACGTGTGGGATCAACGTTCCGATGGGACTAAAGCTGAATAAACTTAAGCTTCGATATGTAAAACATACGAGCAATAAAAACAAACTAATACATACGTAACTTTTATTTTGTGTTGCTATCTTATTAGTTAGATAGTTTAATAAAGATCAAATTACGCTTAAAAAAAGGTATAGAAGTGCTAACATCATTTTAATGAGTTAGGAATTTTCGACAAAAAGGATAAAACAGAAATTGGACAAGGTAATTAATATCCTTACGGGTATATTATATAACAATGTTTTTTTCAGTAGAAGAGCAGGGTGTTTTGCATAAACATCAAATAACAATGTTAGTCGTAACATTTCCAATCAATTTTGTCCAGATTATTCCCAGATATTTGAGTTGATTTCAAACGCTCAAATCGAGCCAATCCGGTTGGTAAACAGAAAAAAAGGGCCGTAAAATGTAGTTAAAGGCAGATGTGACAACTCTAGGAGGAGAGTGTTGAGAATTAGAGAGGGCCATCTATCTCTGAGAAGGACTGACAAATGTAGCGGTGGCACCTACCTCTCCTGATTCACAGCTCACCTGTTGTTTGCCCAGCCGGCAGGATACAACAGGGCCGGTTCGGTAATTCAGCGGGTCAAAAGTCAAACGATCCGAAGTCAATGCGGGGTAAAACACGTTTCAAATGTTTACTTTATAATCGAGAATGAATTTAGACAGATCATTTAAATACATTGTATCTAATGTTGTTTTAGCCTTGAGAGTGACTTAATAAATCAGAACTATTGTTTAAATAAAACTTGTTTAAAAAAAATTAAAATTAAAATTTCCTTTATGACTAATTGTGGAAAGAGAGGAAAAAAAGCACTATTTGTAAATAGTCTAAATGTTTACACATAAAGCACTAATTTAAAAATAAATAAACAAACCGACCACCTGGTTTTTAAAAATCTTTAGCATTAAAGTGCCTTTTCTTATCAATTATATCTGATTTACCAAAATATATGCAATGTATATACAAATTAATCAGTTGATTTAGTGATTTCCTCCATTTTATGCTGTTTCTAAGTTTTTCCATAGAAGTTTAAGTTGAGATAAATTAATTTAAGTAGCCTTGGTGAATGGTATTTTCTTAAAAATATTATGATTCTTAGGTAATCTTATCAGTGATTTTTGTTACACTAGGAATTGTGTAAAATTTTAAAGAATGGTGTGGTTGAGATGAAAAATCACTGGTCACGAGCTAAATTGTTCTTTTTTCCATCCTCTGCTTTTTAGAATTTCAATCTAAATTTTTCATATTCGTATTAATTGCCATAAAAAAACCGATCACCTAGTTTTTACGTGAACAAATGACCAACTTTGAAAATGCGTATTTTTTCAGCCTATATGTACGTATTCCTCCGGTGTTTTGATTTATTTTCTACCAAACCATTAAAATTATTTTTTTAAATAAAAACTAATTAATTTTTAATCACAGTTTAATTTGGTTTATATTAAAATAAGTATGTTGTAATTAATATAACGACAATAATACATGTAGTTTGAATAAAAATATGAGTGTCCGGTTCTTTTGTCTTCTACTGTACTCAATGCGACCCGACGAAAATCTGGACAGTGGGGATCGCAGAGCGTCAGGTAGGTTAGCGTGGCATAGCATCGGGTAGATGTGCCCGGGGGTAATGCAACCTTATGGAAAATCGGAGTTTGGATTTGCGTCGGGTAGCATCGCGTAGCGTCGCATGGCGTAGCATCGTGTAAGTGTGTTTCTGGCTTTACTCTTAACAAGATGGCTTTTGAAATGTTTTCCTAGCTTCAGGCATTCAGCAGTAAATTATTTTGCAATTACAAAATACAATTTTTGCCCTTTTTATGAATAGCTTAAATTGAGCTGTGGAGCCTAATCGTCCTGGAGCGACACCCTTTAGTAATCGATAGATAATTTTAATAACCTTTCAATTGACTACTTTGCACGATTTCTCAACCGTTTTGAATTATTCGCGTTTTTCGGGCAAAATACGTGCTCATGAAAAAAACAGATCTCTTTCTCTCCCGATTTTCAAGAATGTATAAGTTTTGAACCGTCATATTTTCAACTTTTGTTTCGAGGGCTTTTTCAGAAAATTGAACAGGGAAGCGACAACTCTTACTTTGACCTTTTGGAGTGTGGAATGCGTTTTGGTTTCCCACCATCTTCAGTTGTGAGCATGTGTTAGTGCTTTTCCCAGCTGAACACCCTGATCAAACCCTAAATATGGGGTAAACCGAAAAATATATCATTAGCCTCTATACCTCAGGAGGAAATCCCACAATTTTTTCCAACAGTTCGAAATGTTGTCATTATTTTCATTTAATTTAATTATAAATTTTATTCGTAAGATTGTAGCTTTCCAATATTTTTTAATTTAATTTCTGATAACAGAATTCCTTAGGCGTTTTTCAATTACTTATTAAAGGAAAAGTTTAATTCCTTCCCATTACAAAATTGTGGCAATTTTGGCTTCGAATAACGTATTAAAACCATAGATGTGTGTACGGTAAAGGGGAGAGATTTTACATAGTGCTTAAATTTTAGATCATTTTTAGCCTAGTAAAACGGAGGAAATTGTTTCAAAGTCCTGATAAAGGGTAAGCTTGACGAAGGAACTGATTGCTTTCTTTCTTTCAAATTAACCTTATCCCTATTTATCATTATTCAGATGAGGTCTGATATCACGAAAATCACACGATCTCCAAATAATCATTAATTAACGGTCTCTAAATACCACACATTCCTATTTTTTATATATCATTTCTGATCATATTTTCAAAGAAATTTTTATAAATATATGTATATATGCCAAATTGGTTGCACTTTATAATTTTATATCATCTCTTAACCACATAGAGGAATCAGAATTTCAAATCATATGCTTAGGTACAAAACCACCTGTTCCCGCAAAAGTGAACGCTATTGAAGAAATGAATTTTTATTTTTTACGGGGGTTCACAACAGAGAGGTTGGATAAAACCGTTACTTTGTTCAACAGGGAAATGTAAATCTCGATATAGAAGTTAAACTCTGCTGAATAATTAACCAAAGCCCCATTGAAAATTCGACAAAAAGCACGCATACTGGCATGACAGACGTTATAATATTAAACAACATTAAAATTCCAATTAATAATCCAAAAAAATTGTTAATGTGTACATAAAAGATGCAATAATAAATTCAATTTGTAATTTATTTAACGGGAGCCTTGTAAAACAACGGGCTTACTTATAAATATTCTCCACTCTTTCTTCTCTATCTTCATTAATTGTTGACGAGAAAAACAAATAGTCGGATGCTATTAAATTAATGGAAGATTAAATTGATTCAGAATAGGTGAGTTAGTGAATGAGAAAGAGATGGCAAAGGAGAGAGAGATAAAAGAAGAGAGAGAGAGTGATAAATGAAGAGAGAGAGAGATAAAGGGAGAGAGAGAGTGATAAAGGAAGAGAGAGAGTGATAAAGGAAGAGAGAGAGAGAGAGAGAGAGAGAGAGAGAGAGAGAGAGAGAGAGAGAGACAGACAGACAGACAGATTTAGCATGAGTAGGTAAAAATTCGTTTGNAGCGTCAGGTAGGTTAGCGTGGCATAGCATCGGGTAGATGTGCCCGGGGGTAATGCAACCTTATGGAAAATCGGAGTTTGGATTTGCGTCGGGTAGCATCGCGTAGCGTCGCATGGCGTAGCATCGTGTAAGTGTGTTTCTGGCTTTACTCTTAACAAGATGGCTTTTGAAATGTTTTCCTAGCTTCAGGCATTCAGCAGTAAATTATTTTGCAATTACAAAATACAATTTTTGCCCTTTTTATGAATAGCTTAAATTGAGCTGTGGAGCCTAATCGTCCTGGAGCGACACCCTTTAGTAATCGATAGATAATTTTAATAACCTTTCAATTGACTACTTTGCACGATTTCTCAACCGTTTTGAATTATTCGCGTTTTTCGGGCAAAATACGTGCTCATGAAAAAAACAGATCTCTTTCTCTCCCGATTTTCAAGAATGTATAAGTTTTGAACCGTCATATTTTCAACTTTTGTTTCGAGGGCTTTTTCAGAAAATTGAACAGGGAAGCGACAACTCTTACTTTGACCTTTTGGAGTGTGGAATGCGTTTTGGTTTCCCACCATCTTCAGTTGTGAGCATGTGTTAGTGCTTTTCCCAGCTGAACACCCTGATCAAACCCTAAATATGGGGTAAACCGAAAAATATATCATTAGCCTCTATACCTCAGGAGGAAATCCCACAATTTTTTCCAACAGTTCGAAATGTTGTCATTATTTTCATTTAATTTAATTATAAATTTTATTCGTAAGATTGTAGCTTTCCAATATTTTTTAATTTAATTTCTGATAACAGAATTCCTTAGGCGTTTTTCAATTACTTATTAAAGGAAAAGTTTAATTCCTTCCCATTACAAAATTGTGGCAATTTTGGCTTCGAATAACGTATTAAAACCATAGATGTGTGTACGGTAAAGGGGAGAGATTTTACATAGTGCTTAAATTTTAGATCATTTTTAGCCTAGTAAAACGGAGGAAATTGTTTCAAAGTCCTGATAAAGGGTAAGCTTGACGAAGGAACTGATTGCTTTCTTTCTTTCAAATTAACCTTATCCCTATTTATCATTATTCAGATGAGGTCTGATATCACGAAAATCACACGATCTCCAAATAATCATTAATTAACGGTCTCTAAATACCACACATTCCTATTTTTTATATATCATTTCTGATCATATTTTCAAAGAAATTTTTATAAATATATGTATATATGCCAAATTGGTTGCACTTTATAATTTTATATCATCTCTTAACCACATAGAGGAATCAGAATTTCAAATCATATGCTTAGGTACAAAACCACCTGTTCCCGCAAAAGTGAACGCTATTGAAGAAATGAATTTTTATTTTTTACGGGGGTTCACAACAGAGAGGTTGGATAAAACCGTTACTTTGTTCAACAGGGAAATGTAAATCTCGATATAGAAGTTAAACTCTGCTGAATAATTAACCAAAGCCCCATTGAAAATTCGACAAAAAGCACGCATACTGGCATGACAGACGTTATAATATTAAACAACATTAAAATTCCAATTAATAATCCAAAAAAATTGTTAATGTGTACATAAAAGATGCAATAATAAATTCAATTTGTAATTTATTTAACGGGAGCCTTGTAAAACAACGGGCTTACTTATAAATATTCTCCACTCTTTCTTCTCTATCTTCATTAATTGTTGACGAGAAAAACAAATAGTCGGATGCTATTAAATTAATGGAAGATTAAATTGATTCAGAATAGGTGAGTTAGTGAATGAGAAAGAGATGGCAAAGGAGAGAGAGATAAAAGAAGAGAGAGAGAGTGATAAATGAAGAGAGAGAGAGATAAAGGGAGAGAGAGAGTGATAAAGGAAGAGAGAGAGTGATAGAGAGAGAGAGAGAGAGAGAGAGAGAGAGAGAGAGAGAGAGAGAGAGAGAGAGAGACAGACAGACAGACAGATTTAGCATGAGTAGGTAAAAATTCGTTTTTTTGCCCAATAAATCACGAATACCCAAAAATGGTTGAGAAATCAGGCAAAGTGGACGGTGACCAATGGAAAGATTATTAAAATTACGTATCGATTGCAAAAGACGTCGTTCTAGGATGATTTCCTGGCTCCACAGCTCTATTTGAATATTTCGTAAAAAGTGCAAAAATTGACCTTACAGAATTTTTTAATTTTCTGATGAACCCGAAACTATGAAAACATTTAAAAAACCATCTAGTTCAGAGTAAAATTGTTTAAAAAAGATAACCTACGCAGATCTGTCACTTAAAAGCCTAAGAAAATATTAATTTCCAAAGTTGGCCATTTTTTCGTGCAAAACCAGGTGGTACGTTTTTTTTATGGGCAGTGTAGATAGCCATTTTTATTTTACTTCTCCGATATTTTGAATGTGCTGGTTTATAACAAATAATCTCATTGTTGTAAAACATTTTATTTTTAATAAATTGAGAAAAGTTGACGTCAATTTATTACTTTAACTAGGTAACGAAATAACATGATGAAATGGATTTAAATTAGATGTATAAAAAGTGACAAAAACCGTAAAACATTACATCTAGTGGTGTAGATCAAAATACGAACATTTATTGCAAAGAAGAAATAGATATTTTTGGGACCGGATTAGCCGGGAGCAATTTTTCCCGATGGCCGATCCACCTATAAATTCATAACTCCTGTGGGTTTTATCCAATGTCCACGTTATTATAACCGTTGGCGTAGATGAATGTGTAAATATTAAATCAAAGGGGAATTATAAGGGGGAATTATAAGCGGTGAAAAACGGGGGTTAAAGAATCTATGTTTCCGGTTTCAGGACTGGCACTCGCGTGGTTGTCGGCACAAAAGATGGTGAACCGGATAAACAGGAAGAGGCTAAAAGATGAAAAAAGAAAGAAAAGTCGGAAAATGACAATCGAGGAGCAAGGCGACCAGCAAGGGCGGCCATGCTGTTTTACAAACTGAAAACAACAGGTAAGCGGTCGGCTTAGTTTAATCGCATTGAAACAGAGGGCGCGCGCCGAGCGGGTAAAACCTTTTTCTTCTGGAAGGGGGCCCTCCAAATTAACAGCGCGACCGAACAGTACGATTTACTATCTTTAAAAAATTAAGTAAACCCATACAGAAAAACGTACCCCCTTATATTCAAAAAAGCAATTTTGTTATAACGTTTAACTTAGACTAACCAGTTACTTAATTTTAGTTATCACAACTCATTCCAAACTAATCATACAAAATGTACTTTCATAAATCTATTGTTTTTTGAAAATATGAATTTTTTTTTAAATTAGAAAAATATTCAGCCAACCCCTTTCCATGTTTCGTTCTTTTAATAAACTAAAAAACGGTGCCTGAATAAGTAAACTGAAAAATGTTCGAAATGTCATTGTTTTCATTTAATTTAATTATAAATTTTATTCTTATTCATTTAAGATCTGGGCTTTCCCTTATTTTTTTAATTTCATTTCTGATAAAAGAATTCCTTAGAGGTTTTATATGATTATTGTCTGTCATACAGCGTCTTAAACAGTCTAAACTTTAAGTTCAAATCTGCAGAGAGTCAGGTCACTTCTCACAGTCCACACCACAGTCAGATAATTCCAGCTTTTGTCATTTACAATTTTAAAAAACTGGCAGGCCTCGAGAATCGAGCAAAAATATCTCAGGTGTTGGCAGTTCGATGTCAGATCATTGTCTTATCCGTCCAACACCCGAGCTTGGCCTCTGGGACTTCCAACAGCTAGGCGTAATCAGTCTCTCATTCATTTTTAAGTACATTCTTTCCTATTTACATCCATTCACTCAGTTAGGTTGGTCGAGTACTCGATATTCCTCCGTTACCTCATAACTAACATAATTGTTGGTCGATGGGTATTCAATATTCCTCCATCAGCCCTATCGTACGACATTCACATCAATAAATACACTCACTCTCAACTGTCGGTAGGTACACAGAACTATCTGTACTGTATGCAACAAAACAACCCTGTATCCTCCGAAAATCAGAACAAAATGGTCGGCATTTATATACTTTGTAAGGAGTTAATTTCATAAAATTTACAATAAATTTAGGGTGATTTAGCTTAACATATTTTTCAAACTGATCAATTTAATGAGGAGATTTTTAACATAAAGCTTTATGGTTTCCGGACTTCGGAAAATATCGGAGGAAAAGATTGAATTCGAAAAAAACTTTATTCACTTGACAAAGCAAAAACCCCTTTACATTTTATCTTATAACTTATCATTATTTCTATCTTAAAATGTACAAAAATAAGTAGTTTATCTCAAAACGAAAATAATAGCGTGTCAAAAACAGTTTTACATCAATTTTCAGTTTACCAACCTCTTAGTCAAAGTACAAGGCATTAAAAAAGGGGTTTCCACCCACACCACCCTTTTGTAATTTTTCTCCTTTCATACTTTTACTTAATTTTCAAACTTTCTTTTGAGTATCTAAATGTTTTCCCTCGTTATGTCTCCTTTATAAAGCCGTTGAACATCTCGTTTTTTTTTCTCGCATTAGTCCAAATCAAGTCCTCGTTCGAGTTCCAGCTGGCGATAAAACGCATAAACGAAAGAAAACCGGTTGAATTCTGAATAAACAGGCGATGAAATACATTTAATTACGGCTGGCTCCGGGGCAGGCTGTCGGTGACAGTCGGAGAGATAAGAGGACTCAAATAAACTTGTCTCCCAGCTGACACGCAAAACCGCCTCCGACAACATCCGAATTACCATCATCGCCTTTATCCACCGACTAACATCCTCAATTTGTTTTAACGTTATGTACTTAAAGCATTTTTTGACGACTTCAGGATTTGGTCCGTCCAAACTCGCTGATTATCCTTCGCCCGGTGGGTTTTATGGCAGACCGGTCTACAAGACCGTAAAGCTAGGCACCTTTCCCATTAAATTGATATACAATATTACAATATTAATACACAAATATTCATCTCTCTTTACTGTAGTTTTTAAAAAATTAGTTATTCTCTAAAAAAAAAAATCCTTAGAAAAAATCGTACAATTAATTAATCAAAATATTTCAAAAACGTGGATGTAATATCAAGTGCATATAACAGCAGTGAAATTAATAAACAAAGTACAAATTCCATCTATTCCAGAACCAAACTGAAATATTTCATTACATATTTTCTGTGTAGAAATGGGAAATTACAACATCAACGAGAGAAACCTTTGATGATTTAATTAATCGTAAATTAAATAACGAAAATTTATTGTTTTTAAGAGAGCTCCGAGTATGTTTCATCAACTCGACTAAATCACTAATAAAACAGCTAAATTAATTTCATTACAAGTAAAATAAACCATAACATCATATGCAAAGGCTGAATTGTGCTTTACAAATATTACAGTTTCTCATGGCTCAACTGGATATCAGAATTTAAACTTCATGTATTCAAACAAAACCGAATGCTTGATTAACAAATTATTGAAAAAAGTATGAATTATTTACGTTTTGGATAATTACACTACGCTTGGTAGTTTAAAAACAAATTGTATTACACTTGTCAGAATCCACCTAACAAAAACATTCTGAGAATTATAATTCGTATATTTTATTTCTAAACGAATTTTCTTATTTGATCTTTTGCACAATATATTACATTACATATTATCTGAAGCAATTAGAAAAAATATAGATCAAAATATAAAGATACACGCGTAATATCTCTCCAGCAACAGTGGGAGATATAAATATAAATCATATTTAATACACTACTAATGTGTGGTGATTAGTGATCGTTAGTCTATGATTATTCGGAAATCGTTAGATGCGGTCTGGTGTAATGTAGGTTTCAGAAAAACATTTTCTTTATCGTGCCAACGTTTCGCTCTTTATTGAGATCATCTTCAGGTCCGGGGATTTACAAACATTATTTAAATTTAACAAATACTCACCCCTTCAAAATCCAACGTATGTACACATAAACCAGCAATATCTCAATGGCACTCTCGACACGACACGCAAGAATTACACAATTACGCAGAAAACAAACACTTTGCGTGAGTAGAAATACTTTGATTGAATATAAAAAATATTTTTTAGCATTGTATAAATTCACTTTTTTCAACATCCTATATGTATTTGTAAATTTAAACAATGTTTGTAAATCCCAGGCCCTGAAGATGATCTCAATAAAGATCGATACGTTGGCACGATAAAGTAAATGTTTTTCTGAAACCTACGTCACAACAGACCGCACCTCACGATTTCCCTAAAACACTACTAATATTGGTTAAACGAAATCCATAATTAAATAGGTCATAAGTCGAAATACCCTAATTAAATATTTATTTTTTCATTGAACATAAACTCGTAATAATTTTGCATGTCTTTAATGTGACAAAACACTTGCAAGAAAAACAGTTTTTTTTTGTAAGTTTACTCAATCTATTGGTTATAAAATTAATGAATGAATGATGATTCTTGTATTTTCACAAAATTATATTATAAAATTTACAATGTAAAATAGTACACGTTTTTCTGAACATCTAACACATAGTCATCTGGCAGCAATTTTAGTTTAGTTTTACTTTTTACTTGTACTTAGTTTACAAATTTTACTTCAATGGCTACATTTTTTGTGTGACTAGGTTGATATGTTTCTGATGAGTTACTCGTGTTATGGTACTGATAAACGATGGTGATTCAGACGGTTCGAAGATAATCACTATTAGAAAAGATTCTTTTTTTTCTTTTCATTTTAACTAGATTTCAGATTAACTTCGATAAATTAAGGGTTTTCAAAACTCATACAGTAAGAAAGCAAATATTGGAAGTGAAATTGAAATTTTAATTTTTTGGTTGTAACCTGGTAATGATCATCATGATTATTGATCAACCTTCAGTTAATTTTAAAATAAAATACGAAAGTAGAAAGTGTTTGATCTAGCACTGTAGAATTTAAATTTTTAATTTCTTTTCACTTGGAACCACACGCAGACCTCAATTAATATAATTCACAAATCAAAGATACAAATCACTATTACTACGTTACTATAATCAATCCACAAGAAGTGGCTAAAAAGTGGGTGCATCAATTTTTATGATTTTTCCATATTACTAGGTAAAAAAATATAAAGCTTGTGTTCTAGCATTCTTGCCAATGAGCCGTGACAGCCGAGAAAAATAATGTTTTATGCAATTTAGGTTTTTGTAATCATATAGAGATATGATTAACGCGACATTAATGCGAATTAAATGAGGCTAGATTGTACAGAAAAAGTCCCGAATACCAAAATATGCTTTCAGCAAAGTTGATTAAAAAAATCGTTTTCAACAAAATCAATTTGGATTCGTTTAAATAACCCTTTAGGACCATTAAATACGAATTTTATAGTAAACAAAAAATAGACGTTTTTTTGGGAGGAATCAGTCGCGTTTTCTTTTCCCAGATGTCCCATTTAAAATTTAGTAGGTCCTTTCGATTTTATCAAACTTAAATGTTAGTACAATCATTAAAAAGCTGAATATTTCTTCTTTTCGCCTATGTCAACAAGTTTATCTTTTATGTCAACATAAAGAGAAAAATGCGGAAAATTCCTCAAACGTTTATTTTTCTTCTGTATTACTGATTTATTTACAGAGACTGGACGTATTAAGTTATAAAGTTTCATGTAGATCAATAGAGTTATTTCAAAGTTATCCCAGAAACGAATATATTCTCAGGAAAAAAAATTTGAAAAAAATTTACTATCATTTTTTCGAAAATCTGCATTCAGGGGTTTTTTGGGTTGGGAAAACTGAATATATACTTGCTAAAACTATTATAACATAATTTACTACTATTCGTATTGTAATATAATATTGGACTTATGTGGTAATTTTGTGTCCGAGCGGCGTAGAAAAAATAAAACAAAAATATTTTTTGGGGTAAGAAACGTTTTTTTTCTATCCTGAAAAATCATTGAACACAAATTTTGAGGAAATGAAAAAATGTTTTTTTTTTAATTTTCGTCTACCAAATTTTTTCACGAAAATGAGAAAATTGATTATAGCTTTGAAACGGCTTCAACGATTCACAGGATACTATCCAGGGACTTATAAAGTATACAAATAAATGTTGCCTCCGCGGATGAATCAGAACTGGAAATATAAAATTTTCAACGTTTAAAAGTTTTGTATTGCTTTCACTCTTAATCTTCCCACTTATAATAAAATCAAATCAAAACCTTATTTGAAAAAAAACCTAAAAGACGAGAACTCAAGCTTTCCAATGGTTGTAATAACAATGATCTTTGATAAAATCAGAAGGATTTTTGAATTTTTAAACTGGAACACCGGAAATCAGAGAAAAGAAAAGTGCCCCCTCTTAATCCAATACAAAAACGTATAATTTTTCTTAGCCTTAAAAACATGTATTTGAGGGCTCGAAAAAGTTTAAACTATTAAGAATTAATTTGATCAATTTTTTTACCAATTTTACTCACAGTTTCATTAGGTTTTTTTAACATTTGATAAACCTCTACGATTGTCCATATTGTACTCAACGTAAAACATCGAGTCTACTAATAGATAATAGCCTTGAAATACAGGCATAACATAGATAGAAACCCATATTTAAAATAATTATTCTCTCAGCTCCTAGGGTCCATTGACACGAGGATTCAGACACGTGTCAATTATTTTTCGAACTATTATCACTAAAAAAGTTTCATTAGAATCGGTGATCCAACTTCAGTAGACTCTCCTTATCACAGTTGCAAACAGGGTATATCAACTTCTATTTAATTCAGAAACGATTAACTTTAGCAAAAAATGGTCTTATTCAAACCCCAAGTTAATTTTAGCTAGGAATCGTGTGGTCGTAACAGATTTAAAATAACTTTCTCATCTAGCTGGCATCCAAAAATCCATGCGATTCCTAGGGAAAATTAACTTGGCGCTTGTTGAAAAATTAACTCATTTTTTGCTGAAGTAGATCGTTTTCGAAATAAAGGGGGGTGGCCTATGTTGTTATAAAAGGCATAAACCCCTAACGCGTCTCCAGTCGGGCATAACTCAGAAATGGTCGATCCTATCAAAATTTTCATTTCAGTAAAAGTGGCATAAAATAAGCTCTAGAATCAATCGGTACAATAAAAATATGGGATTCTCATTTAAAATAACAAAGTAAGTGTCATTAGTGTTATTAGTTAGTGTGGTTAGACTGTTGTTAGAATTATGAGTTTAATTGTCGCCAATCGACTCAGGAGGATCGTTTTCATAAGCAACGAGTATACAAATAGTATGTTTATAGTAAACAAGTATGTCAAATTTATTCTTTCGGGTTTTTTACATTTATATCTCTTCTTTTGAGGTATATGAACTTAATTCTCGAGGGCAAATCGACTCAGGAGAGTTGATTCTATACGATGATATATACACGTAGAATTTTTCCTCGTTCGCTTATTTTGAGGTTTAAGAGTTTAATTCTTGCGCGGATTTAGTTAGCAGGGTGAATTCTATAGGAAATTCGTATAAATTATCGAATTATTTTTTACACGTTTTTGTTTCGTTTATACGCTCAATTTTTCGCTAATCGAGTCCGAATGGTCGTTTCCACAGAAGAGAGTATAAAAATCAGCTTTTTTGCCTTTATCTCGCTTATTTTGAGGTTTATCGGCTCAGGAGGTGAGATGATTCTATAAGAAATTAGATGAATAGCAATTAGATATTTATATAATAATGATAATTTATAATTACATGAAATTATAAAACCTGTCAAATTTAATGACCGAATTTCTTATTTTGTAACACTATAAATCAGGTGATTGGTGCCAATCTATACCAAAGATAGTTTCCGTCCACGATTAAAGATTGATTTAACAAATTTATCCTTTCAGTTAAAATGTGAGTGAACTTAGACACTATGTCTGTGAAAACCTTTGACAAGGTAGGTATGTATGTCACGAATTTCACTGAAGACGGTGGAACAGTGCCGACTTTCACAAGCAGTCGTGGCCGAGTGGTTAAGGCGTCTGACTAGAAATCAGATTCCCTCTGGGAGCGTAGGTTCGAGTCCTACCGACTGCGAGAGGAAATTTTTTAAACAGTACTGCGCTGTATATTTTAGTAAAATCTCATCAGATTTTTTTTGTGTACTAGAAGGACTTTTTATATAGGTTTGACCCAAATCAAACCCAAAGATACGAGTATTAAATGCCGGATTATTAAAAATATTTCGTTTGGTTTCGGTTATCACGCTTGTTTGTGGTTTTGCGAGGCAATTCTTACGCCAATCGATTCAGAAGGGACAATTCTTTTTTCTCGTTTATTTTAGGCTTCTGGGCTTAATTTGGGCGCCAATCGATTCAGAACGGTGATTTCTGTGAACGTAAATGTAAACAAAAAAATTGCCTAGCTTTTTCCTGTTAAGACTATTGTTATGTGTATATTTTAAATATTTCGTTTATTTTCGTTTATCACGCTTGTGTAAAACGAGTATACAAATAAGTTTTTACAAGTATGTCCAATTTTTTTCTTTCGGTTTTTTGTATTTATATCGCTTAATTTGAGGATTATGAGCTTAATTCTCGAGGCCAATCGACTCAGGAGGGAGGATTCTATAAGAAAATATGTAGAATAAATATGTCGAATTTTCTTTTCTCGTTTATTTCGTCCATTTTGAGGTTTATGAATTTAATTCTTGCGCCGATTGACTTAGGATGGTCAATTCTGGACTCGAATGGTCGCTCAGCTCTAAAATAGAACTGTACAATAAAAATATGGCATGCTCATTTAAAATAACAAAGTTAGTGTCATTTCCCAGTAAGATGAGAAAGTTATGTTAACACCACGCGATTTCAGGCCAAAAATAATTTAGGGTATGTATAAGAGTATTGCTAAAGTTAATCGTTTCCAAATTAAATGGGCGGATATAGAAGTTGGTACACCCTGTATTCCAGCGTTCAGGTATTTGTAAGAACATATTGTAAGGATTTTTTTTTTCTTCAAATTGGCCTCCTCCCTGATGGTACTTTACTACACAACTATAAAAGCTATTTACTAACTATAACAACCATACATATTTTCCATATTTTATTCCACATTTAAGTGAATAAATAATGTGAAAACAATTTAATGTTTGTCAGTGTTTTTAATGGATTGAATCAACAAAAATTCGATTACGCCCAAAATGAGATATTTCTACAAGTGTTTGACAATTTTGTGATGTTACTTTTCCATGTTTTCCCCCATTATGTGTCCCATACACCACCCACGCGTCAGCTCGTTTGTATTCGTCTTTCCACCCTTGCCCACTTTCGCTATCTAGCTATCAGCCGTAAATAAGGGGGCGGCGTTTCCATGGTGACTTCCGTGCCCGACCCCACCAAATCCGCTTTTATTACCGATAAATAGGCCCATATAGACGTAATACATTGCACCGAACCTTCCACAATCTGTCACATTTAATCACTTACAATCACTATAAACATTTCCGCCGAGTCCCAGTCGCCTTTTATCCTATTTATCTTTGAATTTATTGCCGTCGGTGATCGCTGGCCGCCTTTGTGGCGAAAACGGATCCTAACAAGCATCCGTTATATTGATGTGGGTGTAAGCCGATAATATCCCGCCAAGATACGGCTAACGGCTTGTTAGCTTTGTCTGTGTGCCTATTGTCATATTCATTTAAATTATTATGTCACAACGTTAGAGAAACTCAATGTCCAAGTTAAATAAATATAGCAAGAAACCCAGGTAGATTCTAAATATTTACTGATTCAAACAACAGAATTACCTCGCGGACATCAACAAATAAAAAAAAAGGTCAGTTCAAAAAGAACTTCTTCTAATATCACATCAATACAGAAGTTTTTGACCTGTACCAGTATTAACGAACCTGTAATCTGTTGCATAAACTTGATTTTATACTTTTTCGAAAATGAAATAAGCTTAGCTAAACAAACGTTGAAAAACTAGAAAGGCTGAATTAAGTAATCAACGCATAACGACATGTCAATTTTTGCATTTACATGAATTTAGCCTTAAAAACTAAAAAAATTGAAAATAAATTATTGGTATCATGATGATGGATACTAGGAAGCGGGGTTTGTGCTCCCGAGGTATTGCAGCCCTCTGGATTATTGTACCTTCGTATTTATTTTTTTTTTTGTCTCCATTGAGCTTCGTATTTGAAGATGATATGGGCGGCTGTTTCTTCCTCCTCGTCGCATATCTCAAAACGGGATCTTCGCTGAATATGCCCATGTCATGCATGTTTTCTCTGATGCCAGGTGATTAATATGGTTGACATACATTTCGCTTGTCAGAGTCTGGCCCTCTCCAACTGCATCAGCGAGTTTGCCGGTAAAGCTTTGCATGAATTTAGTTTAAAAAAACTAAACCTTAAAATGAGAATATCGATATAGTTAACAACCATGGCCCAATCAAGCCAGTAGTCTGTTGGATGGACATGATTTAAAAAAATACACAAAATTTAAATAATCAAAGCTAAAATTGTTGCATGACCAAGTTTTAAAACTAATTTTCAAAACCTAACTAATCATGCCCTAATCAAACCAGTAATTTGTGGCATGAACCAGATTTTAAAACTTAATTCTCAAAACCTAAATAATCATGGCCCAACCAAACCTATAATTTATATAAACCTGGTTTTAATAATTAACTTATCAACGCTAATTCCAAAAACCTAAATTATCCTGGGCAAATCAAGGCTGTAGTCTGTTGCTTCAACGTGATTTTAAACACTAAAATGCATAAGTTAAATAATCAATGCTAAACAAACCTACAATTGGGTGCATGACCTAGTTTTAAAATTCATTAGCAAAAGCTGCCCTAATCAAACGCGTAATCGGATGCATGAACCTGGTTTTAATTACTAAGCACAGAAAAATAATGTAAGATAAACGAACTTATAATTAGTTGTATAAAAAAAGAAAGGCTAACTAAAAAATAATTTATCCATAATAAATATATATAGTGTATAACAAAATAAACTCTGAACTAAATTTAAAAAATTGGCAATAAGCTAGTAATTATTAAAAGTGATACAAAGTGGCCGTTGTATGTAAAAGAAACTTTATCACCTGGACCACAATTTTATATGCCTACACCAGTAAAAGGCTTACCGATCCCAACTCTTAGCCGAAAGGTTTTTTAAAACAAGCAAAAAGTTGTGTTGGAAACTGTATTTATAAATTTATACAACAATATAAATGTCAAGCAAGAAATGGATAATCTTAGAAATCAATACAAGAATTTAATAAATATTTACAGAGATAAAATTGAAAAAAAGATAACGCCAGGTAGAAATGAAGTGTTAACAAGTGCATGAATAAACAACTGGAACGATAAAGACATGATAAAGTGTAGGCCAAAACATCGTCAGGTGAGCACGTTATCCTTTGTTTTTCTATATAATAAATAATTTTAATTATAATACAATATGTAAATAACATATAATTGTTTTAACAGCTGAGGAGGGGATATGGAATAATCCTAATGATTTCGTTAATAAAATAAAAATTAAACCAGTAGCGTTCTTTAATAAAACAACATCATTTCGGATGAAAAATAACCAATCTAAAATAGAATTCAATAATTTAGGCTAGTCAAATATGGTATGGGTAACATACGCATGTTGAAAAAATGCAATACGAAAAAATTAGATAATTAAGTCTGAACGAATATTGAATTAGTTGTATATACTTAGTTTAAACAGAACAATCAAATTAATTAATTAAGGTCAAACAAATGTCATGTAAGTAAAAGCGAAACCAAAGAAATGTGGGATTGATTAATGATACAACTTACAAAAAAGAAACTAAAATTAAACAATTAAAGTTAAAATAGCATAATCTGTTGCATAAACAGGGTTAAAAATAATTAAGGCCTAATAAATATGGGACCGTTGCACGACGACAGTTTTCATTACGGTAGGGAGGAAAACAGGAGACAAGGGTTACAAATTTCTATTAGAGAGAGGGGGTCCGAGTGGATTGAATACCTGTGAGCATTAGCATAGAAATTTCCGAGTACATGACTAACAGGCTGCTCTGAATTAAATCACGGCCCGAGTTAAGGTCTATAATGTGCTAATATGTTTCTGCCCTTTATAGAGCTTGTTTCTCTACAACGGCCAAGGGTGGAAGAGAGAGAATTATATCTCTTATTACCATTTTCATATATCAAATAGTCTTAGCAAGATTTAGAGCAAATTAAAGGATTCCTTTTTTTCTTATTATGAGACGTTAAGAAAAATTTATAGAGCTCTTTTATCCTGTTTTAGCTAAGGATTCGAAATCTAATCGCTTTTTATGTTATTTTATTAAATATAATCCCAACATAGTACTACTTCTGTACAAATGGAAATTTAAAATTTATCACCGCTTTCAAAGGAAGGTGACGGCTGTGAAAGTCTGAAGACGGATTGTGTCTGTCTTCTTCGCTCTACTCGGCAAGCCGGTCATAAATCACACAGGCGCGTACATGTTGTTGAACGACGGCGGCGCTGCCGACCTACTAATCCCATTGTGTGTATTTATCTCGTTCCTCTGGTGAAAACACAAGAAAATCGCATTCCCCCTCCCGAACAACGTGTCAGCCTACGCATTTAAAATGGTGAAACAGGGGAATTAGCGTCACCCCTTTTTCGAGAGATTGTTTCCGGCGACAATGGCTAAATTGGATCGATGAACACAAACTTAATTAATTTAAAAAAAATGAGAAACAACTATTTGCATAATAAAATAATTTTGAATTTTGATGGAATCCCTATCCATTTTCTTAAACTCTGCCTCCCTATATTACTACCTGTTCTACTTCACATCTATAACTACTCACTCCAAAACTCCATTTTTCCGACAGCCTGGCAAAAAGCCCTTGTCCACCCTGTAAATAAAACCCCCAACCCATCCTCCCCTACAGANGCCTTACTGGCATACATTGTGCCACGATTTCTATCTATCTTTTTTTTCCTTTTTTTTTTAATTATGTGACTTCATAGAAGGTTATTATATTTTGTCTCATGTAAATTATTCTAAGGGGACACCAGTCCCAGAATAAAGTTATTTTTCTTCTTCTTCTTCTTAAAATAATTTTGTACAACAGAGCAATTGGAGACTGTTTCCTTAGAAATCTTTTCTCTAAATATTCAAATAACGCATTGGGTAATACTTTTTTTGATATTATAAGTATATACGATGAAAGAAATACGATTCATATCCTCTTTTCCCTGGTGTATATTGTATTTTCAATTCTTTACTCACGGTTCGTTACGGCCCTAACCATCTTATCATCCCATTGAAAATCCAATACTCCTTCGGCGGAGGGGGGCACTAAGTCGAAGCTATGTATTATTGTATAAATCAATATTATACCTTTTCCCACTTCAATGCAATGGCTCCGACACATAAACATTATTAAAATGTGATTTATGTTTATTCAGAATAAATAAAAGCGTTTTTTTTAAATCCTACTACTAAACGTGTCGCTATTTCCAACCAATTAGTTATTTAATCGTTCTTACACGGTCCCGAGTTTTGGAACAAATCGTTTTAACAAAAATTAAAACGTTACTGTGTTGGTCATTTTGTCTTGCTTATCCAAGTGTTTTTGTTCTTTAAGACGGGTTTCAGCTTCACGTCGTCTTCAGCGTTAAGTGTTCTTTTTTTAAATTAACGTGTTAGTACCGTCACCAAATAATAATTGTTAGGAGAAAAATCCGCTGACAATCTGACAATAGTCAGTCCAAAACCATGCGGATGAGCTGGACGAAATATTCGGAAACGGCTAAACATGTCGTTCCCGGAAGATCCCAAACAAGTTTAAATGTTTATTGTTTAAATATTAATACAGTCTGTACATAGATGATTTTTGTTATACTAGGTGTCCCATGAACAGAAGCCTATAATGTACAGGCTATCCTGCAAATCAAATTGGACTAAAAGTCACTATTGTTCCAAGTCTAGATAGTCTCAAGTTATTCGAAATATTCCACTTTTCAGGTAAAGTTCAACCTTTGAAAACATTATCTTAGAAAATATTATTCCTTCTATAAATATGATTACACTACTGGAAAGAGCTATTGAAAACCCTTATAAAGTTTATTTTTCTCATATTGTAACCATAAGCAAACAAAAACCAAAAATACTGAGAAGATAAAGTTTGGCGAGTTGCCAAAGTTCTTGTCTAAAGTTTAAATAAGATTTTCTCGGTTCTGTAAATATAGACAGATATGGTTCTTACAGAAATGTGCCCCTACTACTGAGCTGTAAACACAACTTCTAATCATCAATTATCATCAATGCAAAATTAATGTTTAATTGCTAAAAATTCGATTTTTTGGTTACAATCGGTTAAAAAAATAGCCATTATGATTGTTGCAACTTCGGGTAAAAATAATTGTACTGACACAAATTAAAGAAAACTTTTCGGCACAAAATCGAACATAAGAAAAAAATAATTTTCAGTATAACCATCCTCTTTGAGAATTTGCGAGTCACAGAAAGTGCACAATCCAACGGTAAGATTTTTGAAAACTATTACAACCATAATTATGTTTCCGTTATGTTGTTATATCTCTGTAGTTGTTTAGATATATCCAATACTTGTTTCTAAGTTTAACTTTTTTTCATTACACTTTAAATTATTGTTTGGCTTATTTATTTTTATATTCACGTTCAACTAATTTTCTGTTTATATTTCAAATACTTATAATTTTCCGTTCGTTATATATTAATTTTTAATGTTTTTAGAATAAAATAAATTGTATCTTGAAAGTAAATAAAACATCATTCAATCAATTGACACTTCTTCTGTTATCTTGATGTTGATTTATAAAAATTTGCTTAGGCGTATTAAATTTGTTAAGCTGACAACCAACGTTTTCTATCAAACACAGAGGGAAAATAAATTCGAAGAAGGACCGACAATAAACAGAAGGAATTTCCGCTGAAGATGGATTCGCGCCTTCATGATACCCTCCCGCACGACCGAACTTTCACGCCGGGTGGGTATAATCGCACTATTGGACGGCGACAGAAAATCCCAAGGTTGGTCCATCGGAAAAGCAATGTTATTTCATTATTAGGCAAGGACCAGTTTAGACTGAAAATATAGATTAATCGTATGTATTTCCGGATCTATTAAGTCGTCGAAAAAAAACATTATGCAGAAATGCTTTAATGTTTTTCTATTAAACAATAATTTAGGGTGTCAATAAACACGTCTAATTACCCAATATGTTATAGAATTAGTAATCTCCAACATGAACAGATAAATATATATATTTATGTTTTTATATAAAATATAAGAAATCAATCCAGTTTGAGCCACTTTTCTCAACAGTTGCTCAATCAATTTGACTAATTTTACGTGCAGGTTTCTGAATGTATGACCAATACTTATTAACAAAATATTTCTAAGTTAAATCGTTTTAAATTGATACAATTTGTCAAAAAATTGTAAATTTACATAAAAAATAAAAATATACATTATTTGAACCATTTATTAGCTATAAGGAACATAACAATTCATTTAATAATTCTAAAACGACATTATCACAATTGATTCATAACCCTCAATAAGTGTACTTTTAAGCGAGAAATTTTTCAAGGGAGGCAAAATACTGAAAAAGGCTTACTTCGCTCCGAAAATACGTCAATAAGACGTTTCACTGGAATCGAGGTCTCTCTTCGATTATTTGGAGTTGTTGACAAATGTTAGTTTTTTTTTTGGTAAATATTTAGTTGTTTTAACAATTTTAATTTTTTGAAGAATTCTTTTTTTTTCTCAAGTGGTACTAAGAAATTCAAAATCAGCTTGAAGAAAAAACATTTTTAATTTCTTCCGAAGTAATGAAAGCTAAATTCAATAATTTCTACAAAGTATTACCAAAAATCACCGTGAGCTGCAAAAAAGCCTGAAGAATACAATTTTGGAGGAAAATTGTGTAGACCCTTATAATTCTCATCAGAAGAAGCTTTCAGAAATAAATAAAAACTCCTCTTAACATTTATTTGCCTTGTATTCCCTTCAGATCAATGTTAAGTTTAAAGTTAATTAAGGTTTTTAGTTGAGATAAAAAAGTCAATGGCACGAGCGGGATTCGAACCCACGATCTTCGGCTAGATACGCCGCTGCTCTACCACTTGAGCAATCATGACCTCGATCCACTCGGACACTAACTTCCCATCTCAACCCCACCTTTTGAATTTTCCCTCCTTTTTGCCAATTTTCATGCCATTTTTTCCGAGTGGATGGAAGTCACGATAGCTCAAATGGTAGAGCAGCGGCGTATCTAGCCGAAGATCGTGGTTTCGAATCCCGCTCGTGCCATTGACTTTTTTATCTCAAATAAAAACCTCAATTAATTGTAATATATTTATTGGTCAGGCGGACCACGAAATTAATGAAGTTAAGTTAAAGGTTGCTCAGAATTCTGTTTTAATGTTATTAATAATTACAAATTATTTTTATGTTTGCATTTCAGTTTTGAGTGAAATTTACTAGATTGTAGCTTTCGGGAACAACAACAAGAAGGTACAATGTGCTTTGATAACTAAGAAAAATTGAAGTTCACAAAAGGACATATATTTACAAGTATTCCAATGAAAAAGTAACATATGTTTGTAAAAAATTAAAATTTACATCCTACAAATGGAAGGAAACTAAAAGTTACAATAAAAATTATACAAGAGCAAGGTCAAAAAATATAAACAAAATTAAATGAAAACTTAAATGAAAATATTTGTTTGAAATTTTTAGACATAAAGTGGATTGTGAAAAACAGAAGCGAAAGATCGCCAACAACTGTTCACTTTTCATCATATTAGCACGTTTCTGGTATAGAAACAAAACACGTCATTATTATGATAGCATCGGTTAATTAGATTTAATCGGTGGGATTATAAATTATTCTTGATTGACTCATATTTCTATTAATAAGTCAAAAAAGGCATTGTAATAATCAAGTTTATT
Source organism: Cimex lectularius (assembly GCF_000648675.2). Lineage (NCBI taxonomy): Eukaryota > Metazoa > Arthropoda > Insecta > Hemiptera > Cimicidae > Cimex > Cimex lectularius. Next base: position 7,390 of record NW_019392915.1, on the reverse strand, counting down.
GTAAACAGTCGAGCCGGGTATTATCACTTCTACAAATTCAAGGGGGATAACTCCGCCGTCTTCTAAGTAGGTAATCATGAACACGACGTTATATCAACGTGAACTTTATATATTAACATCTTTCACTGAATTACGGGCTTGACGCAACACAGTAAAAGCGTACAAATACGACGGGAGTACAACCGTAGCCGGGAAAAGTTTGACTATGAAATAATTATAACAATGAGGAAGCTTAAATCTAAACTGACTAACTGAGAGAATTGTGCACTTTGTTACATAAACGATGTTCTAAGGTAATTTCGCGAAGTTGGAACACTACTTTTAAAAAATGACTAAACGCCTACACCCAGACACACACACAGACATACAAACAATTGTGTATTGTTTTATTTTGTGTATGATTGTATGATTATTTTATATTTCCATCTTTTCTACCAGCAATGATTTTATATTTAAAAAAAAGCAGTTTTGACTATACGGCAATTTATAATATAATAAGAAACAACCGTATGCCTTTTATTATAGACAATTATGCTTGTTTGTATGTATTTTTTTATGTAATCGATATCAGCTTTAATATTATAAATTGTATGGTATTTAGTGATTAATGATTATTTGTGCAGATCGTGAGATGCGGTCTGGTGTGACTAGGTTCAGAAAAACATTTTCTTTAGCGTGCCAACGTTTCGATCTTTATTGAGATAATCTCCAGGGCCTGAGATTTATAAACATTGTTTAAATTGTACAAATACAAGTAGGATGTCGAAAAAAATGAATTTATACAATGCTAGAAAATTTTAGATTAAAAAATAAATAAATTTACACAATGCTAGAAAATTTTAAATTAAAAAAGATAATAGTAAAGTAATTTTAGACCTAAAGAAAGTATTTGTACTCACTCGAAGAGTTGCACTCAATGTGAGTAGAAATACTTTGTGTCTAAAATTTCTATCATGGTATAAATTCATTTTTTCACATCTTACATATATTTGTATAATTGAAACAATGTTTATAAATCCCAGGCCCTGAAGATGATCTCAATAAAGATCGAAAGGCGGCACGACAAATAACATGTTTTTCTAAACCTACGAAATACCAGATCGCATCGGACCAACTCCAAATAATCATTATTAATTGCATATAAAAAATCTTGGATAAGGCAAATTTTAAAGAGAGAACAACAGTCAGTTCGTTTGTGAAGCTTTCTAGGCTATTTATCCTCTTTATCAGGATTCACACGGTTAGCAAATAGAAACAACCACTTACAATATAAAAAGTTATGGCTTTACCCATAATGAAATTATGAGTTTAGTTGAGATCTACCTCCCAACAAAAAAGTTTCCTTACACAGGCAAAAATGTGGGCCACTCTTAATATTTTTATTTGTCTTTTATTTTATGTTTATTTCATTTCTCTTATGTTATTTGTCTCCATTGCTCCATTGATTGTACAGAGCTAGTAAATGGATAAAGAAAACAGAGAGTGGGTAACCGTTAAAACACAACTTGGCTGAAGAAACTTGAAAAGAAATTAAAGGGATTAAAACATTGGGTCATAAAAAAGTAATTTTAAAAAATATATAAATAAATATGAGTTGTCAATTTTCTTTTAGAACGTTGAGGTGAGAGTTATGTGGTGGGAAACCGGAAAATAACAGTAGAGTCTCACATTTTACAAAACGTTTCACTCGTTTTTGTAAAGTTAGAAAAACACAGAAAAAAGCAAAAAAAAAAAAAACAAAAACAAAGCCCGACCCGTTACAAACTATATTCCTAAAAATCAACAATTCACCAAACCAAAGTAAAGTAGTCTGGAAAAACCATTTGTAAATTGATTATTTGGAAATCGTGAAATGCGGTCTGGTGTGTAGGTTTTAGAAAAACATTTTCTTTTTCGGGCCAACGTTTCGATCTTTATTGAAATCATCTTCAGAGCTCAAAGTATTTGTTTACCGTGTAAATGTGTCATTCTTGTGTGTCGTGTTAAGAGTGCCCAATACACGACACACAAGAATGACACATCTACACGGAAAACAAACATTTTGAGCCCTGAAGATGATCTCAATAAAGATCGTAACGTAGCACGATGAAGAAAATGTTTTTCTAAACCTACGTCACACCACACCGCATCTCACGATTTCCAAATAATCATTACTAACGGTCACTAAACACCACATGCTTTTCCAAATTGCAACACTTTTAAATTAAATTAATTATTTTTATTTGGAAGAACTTCGTTAAGGTCTGCAAGGTGGTGAACCTTCAGCAGGCTCGTTGCTGATAATCACGGTCTAGGTTGGATTTTGTACAAATAAAAAAAAGCACATAACTACCTCAAAATACCCTTTATGAATAAATTAATCCCTATCAAATTTTCCGCATTCTATGAAAAACTATCTTCACATCCTAACATATTAGCCTGATCTATGTCCAACATTATCATACATCCATACAACCCAGTAAGGCGCTTGAAGCGGAAGAGATGGCCCCGGGACCTCCTTATGAATAAGTACATAAATAACTATTCATAAAGCTGGTAGAGCAACAAAGGTTGCTGACTCCCCTCAGGATATTTGCAAATGATAAATATTGTATCACATTACATAATGTTTATATACGTGCGGATGGTAATAAATGATTTTTTTTAAATTAGCCACCATAACAGAGTATTATCTGATAATCGCTATTTGGAGGAAAAGCGAACTGCTCTATTAAATTACGGTTTATTTAAACTATTCAAATCAAATTTAGCAACTGAGACTTTATTGTGAAAATAATTTTTGTGTGGGGTTAAAACATCCTGATTATTAATTCACTACTAATACATTCTAAGATGACTTTCAGTCAAGCCTCCAAGAAAATTAACAATTTAATTCAGAGTCAAGTCGTGAAATGATATGTTGATTGAAAATTACTGAATCTGAATTAATTTTTAGACACATTTGCTTCATCAAAACGATATAAACAGTTAAAGATCAGCCAAGGAGACAGCAATTTTTCACGGATAAATAACATAATTCAGTTCTAACAGCTTTCAAAAGTATAAAATACAGTTTGGATTGAATTTCAAATATGTTTAAGAGAAAATAAATCGTTCAATTGAAGCCGATGAAAAGATTAGATTTTCAACGAGCGATTTAAAGTTAACTGACGTGGAAAACCGTTTTTCCCCGTTATACGCTTGTCATTACCCCTTGTCAAATATTTGTGAGAAGAAAATCATAGGAGAAAGCGATCGCGTGAATGGCAAACAAACCGTTTTTACTCCGGGACTTCGCCTTCCAATAACTCGCTCAATTACGGAACTAATTAGGCAAATGACCGTTCAAAGTAATCACGATAGAGCCCAACCGACAAATTTATGTCGATTTCCCACGTTCTTTATCGGATCTTAGACCGTAGGGTTGGTAGGTTTTTCTTATACTTATTTTATTTAATTAATTAATTTTTTTTGTTAAATATATTACGAACATGTTGTTTTATCGTCGTGCATATACTCAATATAAAGCATAAAATAATAACTCGTTAAAAATTTACACGGAAATGTAAATAAGGTATTCTACTAATGACAACTTTGTGTTTGGTCATTACATGCTTTATTACAGTTGCTCCCGTTTTCAAAAAATTAATTTAAATTACCATAGTTTCTTATTTACTATCTGCATAGGATTTAGACATTTTGTGGTATTTTTCAGCCATAATTGTAAAGGGATTTATAGAATGTTTGTTCAGATTATGCTCTTTTATTCTTAGTAAAATCGTTTCTTTCATGTATCATTAAGATTTGGCTACTTTGTTTTATTTCAAATCAATTCTGGGTCAATTGTACGCTCATATATTAAATCTAAATTATCATTGTTTCTTAGTTACTGTTTTTATTATAATTATATATTTTCTAGTATCTTAAAGCCATAACTGTGACAGAATTTTCCGAAAGTTTATTAAAATTTTGCTCCTTATTTCTAGTATGAATCATTTAAGACATTTAATCTGAATTATCATATTTTCGAAGCAATTATTTACAATTTTTTTCTTCCCTAAGTAACCCTTGCAGAACTGTGTATTCAACGTGCTGCGCTATATTGATTGCAGTGGTTTACAACGTTGTTATACATACGTAAATAAAGATTACATAATATAATTTGATCAACAATAATTTTAATATGATCATTTTAAAGCTACATTTATTATTATAAAAACGGTATTTTAAATGATAATTTTATATAGATGTAATTATATTCTTTTAATTGTATTAATGTTTTATATCGATATTTTTCTTACTATTATTGAGTCGTCTATTTTAATTGACGAGGTAAATCCCTATTCATTTGTTTAATAAATCAAGAAAAAATATTATAGTTTTATACTAGTATCCTATAAAATCCACCCTCCTTAGTCGATTGAGAATAAGCACATAAACCTCACAATAAGCGAGATAAACATACAAAAAACTAAAACAAATATATTTCGAAGATTTATTCTAGTTTCTCTGAGTCTAAAAGCTAAACCTACAAATTGGCGAGAAAAACTAAATCAAAAATAAGATAGCAATTATTTCCACGTTTTATACTAATGTTCTCCAGAATTGACCCTCCTAAGTCAATCGGCGCAAGAATTAAATTCATAAACTTCAAAATGGACGAGATAAACGAGAAAAGAAAATTCTACATATTTATTCTACATATTTTCTTATAGAATCCTCCGTCCTGAGTCGATTGGCCTCGAGAATTAAGCTCATAATCCTCAAATTAAGCGATATAAATACAAAAAACCGAAAGAAAAAAATTGGACATACTTGTTAAAAACTTATTTGTATACTCGTTTTACACAAGCGTGATAAACGAAAATAAACGAAATATTTAAAATATACACATAACAATAGTCTTAACAGGAAAAAGCTAGGCAATTTTTTTGTCTACATTTACGAGTTTACGTTCACAGAAATCACCGTTCTGAATCGATTGGCGCCAAAATTAAGCCCAGAAGCCTAAAATAAACGAGAAAAAAGAATTGTCCCTTCTGAATCGATTGGCGTAAGAATTGCCTCGCAAAACCACAAACAAGCGTGATAACCGAAACCAAACGAAATATTTTTAATAATCCGGCATTTAATACTCGTATCTTTGGGTTTGATTTGGGTCAAACCTATATAAAAAGTCCTTCTAGTACACAAAAAAAATCTGGTGAGATTTTACTAAAATATACAGCGCAGTACTGTTTAAAAAATTTCCTCTCGCAGTCGGTAGGACTCGAACCTACGCTCCCAGAGGGAATCTGATTTCTAGTCAGACGCCTTAACCACTCGGCCACGACTGCTTGTGAAAGTCGGCACTGTTCCACCGTCTTCAGTGAAATTCGTGACATACATACCTACCTTGCCAAAGGTTTTCAGATAGTCTCTAACTTCACTCAGTGTAACACATTTTAACTGAAAGGATAAATTTGTGAAATCAATCTTTAACCGGGGACGGAAATGATCATTGGTATAGATTGGCACCAATCACCTGATTTATAGTGTTACAAAATAAGAAATTCCGTCATCTAACTTCTTATAGAATCATCTCACCTCCTGAGCCGATAAACCTCAAAATAAGCGAGATAAAGGCAAAAAAGCTGATTTTTATACTCTCATTTGTGGAAACGACCATTCGGACTCGATTAGCGAAAAATTGAGCTTATAAACGAAACAAAAACGTGTAAAAAATATTTCGATTATTTATACGAATTTCCTATAGAATTCACCCTGCTAACTAAATCCGCGCAAGAATTAAACTCTTAAAGCTCAAAATAAGCGAACGAGGAAATATTCTACGTGTATATATCATCGTACATAATCAACTCTCCTGAGTCGATTTGCCCTCGAGAATTAAGTTCGTATACCTCAAAATAAGAGATATAAATGTAAAAAAACCCGAAAGAATAAATTTGACATACTTGTTTACTATAAACATACTATTTGTATACTCGTTGCTTATGAAAACGATGCTCCTGAGTCGATTGGCGACAATTAAACTCATAATCCTAACAACAGTCTAACCACACTAACTAATAACAATAATGACACTAACTTTGTTATTTTAAATGAGAATCCCATATTTTTATTGTACAGTTATATTCTAGAGCTTAATTTATGCCACTTTTGCTGAAAGGAAAATTTTGATTAGATCGACCATTTCTGAGTTATGCCCGACGGAAGATGCGTGAGGGGGTTATGCTTTTTGCAACAACACAAGGCCCATCCCCTTTATATCGAAAACGATCAACTTCAGCAAAAAATGGACTTATTCAAACCCCATGACTGGGAATCGCGTTATAGTAACAGAATTAAACTATCTCATCTAGCTGGCATTCGTCGGACATAGCTCAAAATGGTCGATCCTATCAAATTTTTCCCTTCAGTAAAAGTGACATAAAATAAGCTCGAGAATCGATCGGTACAATAAAAATATGGGATTCTCATTTAAAATAACATAGTTACTATAATTTCCCTGCTAAAGTTAAGTTAAATACGTTACCACCACGCGATTCCTAGCCAAAATCTTGCGGTCGAATCTTGTAGAAAAAGCCCTTCTAGTAAGAAATAAAAATTATCTCCGACTTTTTTATCAAAAAGATGAGTTCTACAGTATAACACCGTTTAAAAAATTCCCTCTCGCAGTAGGACTCAAACCTCCCAGAGAGGGTGTGATTTCTAGTCAGACGCCTCATCCACTCGGCCACGTCTGGTTGTGAAAGGTCTCTTCCATGTCTCAGCGGTATTGGTGACATACATACAGACAAATAATGACATATTCCAACGGGCTTGATTTCATCTTGGTCATACACTGCAAAAGTCACCTTGGGATAGCCACTAAAGTATTCGGATATATATTTTATCCAACAACACTTGTTAAAGTTTTAACATGCATGGTCTGTACAATATTCGACCAGATTTTAACTACAACAATTAATTCATTAAATTAAACCGAGACATTTTCTTTACACGATAAAGGAAATGGTCATCGGTTGTAATTGTGCAAAATCATATGATTAGTTGTGTTACAAAGAATAAACTCGGTGATGAAATTTGACACTTTTTATCATACTTCCAGAAAACATTCTTCGACGGTTTTTATGCAAAATTTAAGGGTGTAACTGTGTGCAATTGGTCAGTTTATGACAATCCTATAACAAAATAATCGACGTATTTATGTTCATTTTCGGAGGTTAGATTTCAGTAATTACAGATAAAGAAAGTCATTCTAGTAAAAAAATCTAATTTTCTCGTCCAAAGAAAGAAATTTGTGTTACAACAATTACTGTTTAAAAAATTTCCTCTCGCAGTCGGTAGGACTCGAACCTACGCTCCCAGAGGGAATCTGATTTCTAGTCAGACGCCTTAACCACTCGGC